>NC_083280.1:92227050-92559939 GCF_963506605.1 Zootoca vivipara
TATCCTAATGCCCTGGCTAAAAGGTAAAGGGACCCCTGACAGTTAAGTCCTGTCGCGAATGACTCTGGGGTTGTGGCACTCATCTCGCTTTACAGGCCGAGGGAGCCGGCTTTTGTCCACTTCCACAGACATTTTTTCCGGGTCATGTGGCCAGCATGACTAAGCCACTTCTGGCGAAACCATAACAGTGCACGGAAATGCCACTTACCTTCCCGCCGGAGCGGTCCCTATTTATCTACTTGCACTTTGATGTGTTTTCGAACTGCTAGGTGGGCAGGAGCTGGGACCAAACAATGGGAGCTCACCCCGTCACGGGGACTCGAACCGCCAACCTTCCGATCGGCAAGCCCAAGCGGCTCAGTGGTTTAGACCACAGTGCCACCCACGTCCCAATGCCATTGGCTACAAACAATAAAAATCTGACTGGTCGATGTCACGAGTGCATGACACTTACTCTTCTTTGTAACATTTCCCACTCATTCAACTACAAAGTGCTCCTTAAAGTCATGCAGCAAAGTTTGAGAAGAGGCCACATGCTCAGCCTCTTCACTTTGAACCCCCTCGTCATCTTTGGGGTTTGATATGTTTGATATGTACGGATGTGGCCCAGGGGCACAAGTAGAGCCCACAAGTAGAGCCCAGGCCTCCTGAGTTATTAGTTTGTACCATTAACTGAGAAGCTACCTTTTAAATTGATGCTTTTGAATTATGGTGCTGGAGGAGACTCTTGAGAGTCCCATGGACTGCAAGAAGATCAAACCTATCCATTCTTAAGGAAATCAGCCCCGAGTGCTCCCTGGAAGGACAGATCGTGAAGCTGAGGCTCCAATACTTTGGCCACCTCATGAGAAGAGAAGAATCCTTGGAAAAGACCCTGATGTTGGGAAAGATTGAGGGCACTAGGAGAAGGGGACGACAGAGGACAAGATGGTTGGACAGTGTTCTCGAAGCTACGAACATGAGTTTGACCAAACTGCGGGAGGCAGTGCAAGACAGGAGTGCCTGGCGTGCTCTGGTCCATGGGGTCACGAAGAGTCGGACACGACTAAACGACTAAACAACAACAACAACCTTTTAAACATGATTACGAACAATGGACTTCCATTGAGGAATTCTAGTATTTTAGCTCACTGTGCTGTTTCCTCCGTTTTCAGACATAATCACATTTATTTAGGTCAAAAGTGGTGCCCGGGCCGTCTTGAGGTCATCGGGCGCCCTGGTGCAAGGATCCCTTGGGCGCCCCCCCTCTTTTTTTAAAAAAGAGGAAAACTCTTACCTGGAGTGCCGGGCGGTGGGAGCCTCACGGTGGCCCCCGCACCTCACAGCAGGGCCGTGCTGTGCCGGAGGCCGCCTGCCTGTCTGATGCTGCTGGATTGAGTGGGGGAGGGGGCGCCGCTGCTCCGTGGGATGCCTGGGCAGGCCGGGCCACGGCGGGTTCCTTCCCACCAACAGGGCGCTGCGTTTCATTGGTAGAGGTGCTGCCATGTGGCGTCACCTCTACCAATGAAACGCAGCGCCGGGGTGAGGGATGACCCTGGCACTGCAGAGCAGAACAGGGTCCTAGTGCCCCTGTTCCGCTCACTTCCCTCCCTGCTCTCACGGTGCGGCTGGTGGAGGGAAAAGGGAGGCCGCTGCGAAGCTCCCCCACTTGCTGGGGTGCCTCTCAGAGCCCCCTGATCGCCCAGGCGCCATGGTGCATTGCGCCACTAGAGCCAATGGGCGAGCCGGGCCTGAGTGGTGCAGGAAAGGCTCTGCAGCCCATAAATCTGCCACTGCTCAACACCACGTCCTCCTGCACGCTCAACCAGCATCTACTCATCTCCCTGTCTTCCATATTTAGGTCTCCACTGGCTGTTACATCCATGTCCCTCTAGCAAAGCGTGCAGAATTGCATAGGCACCCTACAGCTGTAGTTTTTCTCCCCCTGGTCCCCATATCTTGGATTTCTTCTCTGGGTTTCCCACGCTCCCTTCGGGGGTCAGGCACCCTGGTTTGGGATGTTTTGTTCTTCAGGAAGCAAATATCTTGCTGCTTTTCCAGATTCAGCCACGTCAACCAATCCCGACTGGTGCCTTTTTTTTTTTACTTTGTGGAACGGAATGGCCAAACACTTAACTCTGCCAATCAAAGGGAAACTTAGGCTGAAATATTTTCCCCATGTGTTTCTCTTTGGTAGCCCCACTTTAGACAAACTCATTCTGACTTTCATCTGGTTTGAACATCAGAATAAGACAATTAGAAACTGATGGAAGCTGTATTTTTTTAAAAAAAGTGGTCCAAACCCATGCCATAAACTTTCTGTGACTTTCCAAGGTGTCAGTATTAACAGATTTGTTAATGATTGAAGATTTATTTGATCTGAAGATATTTCTCTCATCAAACTCCTTCCCCCCCCCAAACACACAGTTTTCCAACTCTGCAATGCAGATATCTTGTAGAAACAGATGGTTTGTAGTAACAGAGGCGCATCCTGGCCTACATTACATTCCCTCTTTATTAGATATCATTGCTGGGCCCTTTTGCCAACTGCTCTGTATTACAGTAATTTGTGAGTATCTTCAACAGGAGCCCCTTATGAAAACACCACGTAGACCTTGAAAGGCCACATGTGCTTCTGTGTTGAATCACATCAAAACCCAGGTCACGGGAGGCACCTCTCTGCGCTGCTTTAAAATTCCCCTTGCCACCCTGTTCCGATCATCCTGTAGCATCAGAGTTAAGTCTGTTCATGCGGGTTTCATTCATGCATTTAACCTTTGCAAAGGTAAAACTAATAAAGATTAGATCCAACTGTCACTGCGTTAGATCACAGCCTCCAACTGAGCATATGGTGTGTCTGGGCATGAATTATGTTCTTCGACGCATAGATCTGTAGCTCGGGGTTTCTGCTTGAAATTGGCAGGACGGGGGCTCCTGTCACCAAGGTGATTATATAGCCAAAGGTCAGGGGTTGTTGGAAGTATCAGAAAATATTAGACATCAGAAAATACCAACCCTGAATTCACCAAATATCCACTGGAAACCGCAAAACCTGCTTTTCTTCTCTGCACATGGAATAGGACAATAGACAAAGCCTATTTATCAGCAGCAAGGCATGTTGATTTCTGTGTTAGTTACTTCCAAGCAAGTGGGTGATTCTGCTCCTCTCTGTCTCTCCCACCTTTAGTTTATCATGGACTGACACAGCTCTGTCCCTCTAGTGAAACATGTGGCCTTGCAAAATACCACAGAGCTGCAATTTTCTCCAAATTGTGTAGGACTACAGCATTATTGAGTGCTTACCTTCCAAGTCCCGGACTGCAGAATCCGGGACCGGCAGCCGTGTGACACCGGAAGTTGTGTCAACATAACTTCTGGTGTTGCTTTGCCCTTCTATGGGCACCAAAAATGGCCGCCGGCGGCTCCAGAAGTCGCTTCTACGCATGTCAGGAACTGCATCGACGCAACTTCCGGTGTCGCTCTGCCCATCAATGGGCACCAAAAATGGCCGTCACCGACACCGAAAGTCGCGTCTATGCACTTCCGGACATGCGTAGATGCGACTTTTGAAGCCGCCGGCGGCCATTTTTTGTGCCTATAGAAGGGCAAATCAGAAAGGAAAAAAATGGCTGCCGGCAGGAGAAAATAACGGAGACAAACGGGAGACGAAGTGATACGGGGGACCACCGGGAAAAGGTAAGTAAAAACGGGGGTTTCCCGGGGAAAACGGGGTACTTGGCAGCTATGATTGAGTGTGCACCCCTGTCTCAATGACATCTACACTGGCTTGGTCCTGCCCACAAAATGAAAGATGGCAGGGTCCCCAAGGACATGCTCTACGGGGAGGCCAACTCTGCATTGTAAAGATGTCTGCAAACATGACATGCAGGCTGGCAACAACAAGCGTGCTATGTGGGAATCCCTTGTGGGTGGCCACAGTGCCTGGAGACATGCAGTTTGTGCATCCACAGCAGTGACCAGAGGAGGAATGACCACTGGGAGGAACACAGAGAGAAGAAACACCATGGTGCAGGCGTTGGCAACCTAAGTCCCATGGGCCACAAGTGGCCCATGGGGGTCGTTCTACCGGCCCACGAGCCGCCTGTGAACCGAGCTGCCCGCTTGGCGAGTCCCCACATGCTGCGCTAAACCACCGCAGTGCAGCCTGGGGACTCACTTTCACAGCACCGGAAATTGCATCTGCGCAGACGCAGAAGCCAGAAATCGCACATCCGCGATCCTGCCCACATAGGGGGCTCCACGGCAGTGAACCGGCCCAGGCAAGGTAAGCTTTGCCAACCCCTGCCATGGTGCATCTGCAGCAGCACAACCTGATGCCTTCATCTGCCCCAGCTGCAATAAAAGATGTCTCTCCCGTACTGGTCTACGTAAGGTCTGTACCTGCTCCTTAAGAGGCAGTGTAATCCCCTCAAGGGCAGGCAACCTCTCTAGTCCTGGGAACTATCAATTAAAAGTGCCTCTGTCTTATCTGGATTGAGCTTCTGTATTCTGGCTGCAGTCAGAAGGATCACATTAAAGCACAGGATATGTCCATTGCCCAAAGATACCACGGTGCATGATTTCAAGGTGCCCCCCCCCCACTTCCCATGAATAACCTGCAGGTAGATTTCCCATAAAGCAGCAACAACAGAGCAAATCCTGGTGCCTTTAGGCAGACCTTCCATTTCTAATATATCATTACTTCCCAAACAGCCTTACAGTCTCCCATAGCATCTTCAGGGCACAGTTTCTTCCAAACCCCTAAATGCAGTTTTTTAAAAACAAAAAAACTACCACGCCTCATTAGGCACCTGTTTAGATGATGTCAAGAAACTCACTGTGACGGCACTAAACTCTGCCCTTTGGCCTTTCCCGGCGGATGCCAAAATGATTATTTCCACGGATTCCCATCCTGACATTAGGGAGCAATTGGTTAATCCTCAGATCCTCCCGACTTGTTATCTGTCCTGGCCTCTGTGCCTGTCACCTTCTGTGCTCCTCGGATTTACTGAAGATTGAATTCACAAACTGACAAGCAAGTGGGAAGGGGGTGGGAGAGTCAGAGCTATGCTGTGAAGCGGAATTGGCTCCCTTTCACTAGGAAAACAAATGTAGAAACACACACATGCTGAGAGAGAGAGAGAGAGAGAGAGAGAGAGAGAGAGAGAGAGAGAGAGAGAGAGAGATGCAGCCAGCAGAGGTTCCAGTCCAGCTGTGTTGCTGAGCTGGCTTCTTGAGCCTGCCTGTTACTGCTGGTTATTGAGAGGGAGAGGTGCAAGCAGCGCAGTGCTGGCACAGCGGCAAAGCCAACCCACTGCTGCTGCCACCGTTTGCTCCACGCTGCGTTCCCTGCTCCCTCGCCTCTCCTCCAGCTGGTACCTGACAGCTCCACTGACAATCCCGATCAGTAAAGGCAGCCCTGCCTGTGCGGCTTCGCTCAGAGATTGG
The DNA here is from genome assembly GCF_963506605.1 of Zootoca vivipara. Classification (NCBI taxonomy): domain Eukaryota; kingdom Metazoa; phylum Chordata; class Lepidosauria; order Squamata; family Lacertidae; genus Zootoca; species Zootoca vivipara. The sequence goes on from NC_083280.1 coordinate 92,232,478, forward strand.
GGTGGTATGCAACAATACACCGCTGTTCGAGTTTCCTTTGGGATGAGGTTCAGCAGAGACTGTGGTATCTTTATGATATATGGTTTATTTATACAACCTGAATTTCTGATAGAGGGGTTGACAGCATTAAAGGTAAAGGGACCCCTGACCATTAGGTCCAGTCGTGACCGACTCTGGGGTTGCGCGCTCATCTCGCATTAATGGCCGAGGGAGCCGGCATATAGCTTCCAGGTCATGTGGCCAGCATGACAAAGCCGCTTCTGGCAAACCAGAGCAGCACATGGAAACGCCGTTTACCTTCCCGCTATAGGGGTTCCTATTTATCTACTTGCATTTTGATGTGCTTTTGAACTGCTAGGTTGGCAGGAGCTGGGACCAAGCAACGGGAGCTCACAGGGATTCGAACCACCAACCTTCTGATCAGCAAGCCCTAGGCTCAGTGGTTTAGCCCACAGCGCCACCTGGGTCTGATAGAGGGGTTGACAGCATTAGCACCTACTAATAAGGGAACCTAAACTGGATGCTCCAAGCTTAGACCATTGATTTGCTCACTGGAAGGACAGATCCTGAAGCTGAGGCTCCAATACTTTGGCCACCTCATGAGAAGAGAAGACTCCCTGGAAAAGACCCTGATGTTGGGAAAGATGGAGGGCACAAGGAGAAGGGGACGACAGAGGACAAGATGGTTGGACAGTGTTCTCGAAGCTACCAACATGAGTCTGACCAAACTGCGGGAGGCAGTGGAAGACAGGAGTGCCTGGCGTACTCTGGTCCATGGGGTCACGAAGAGTTGGACATGACTAAACAACTGAACCACAACAACCTTATATTCCACACCAGAGATATATTGAGGATTTGTCTAGATCCAAACCAGAGAAATCGTCAAACAAGCACACAATGCTTTCTAAATCAGGAGAACATGCATTTGAACAGACATGCACCTGTCTGAGTTGCTTGCTTTTACAGGGTTTTCTTGAGACCTGTGACTGAAATATCATAGGGAGAAGAACAATTAAGTTGTCAGCGAGTTCAGCAGTGCAAATAAGATCTGTCACTATCTGATTACTCCGTGTGATTTTGAAGACCTCTCTGTTTGCCTTAAGTATAGGTGTCTGATAAATATAGATGCCTGCTCAGATAAATAGCCTTGGAAATATCCTTCTGTTCCTCTCTCTCTCTCTTTCATCCTAGTAAACTTTCGCTGGGTGGAAGGTGGGTGGCTCACTTCTGCCTGGAGACATTGGTTCAAAGCAAATAGAGTTCAGGAAGCAACACCTGATAGTGTCTTTGTTAAACTATTACAATTATAGCCTGTTGCTCAGTGGAGCAGATTTATTGGAAGAGGGTTTATGCTGCAATTATGAGTATTGTGATGAAAGTATAATAGCTTCTTCTTTGCTTTTTTCCAGTGTGTTTTCATGTGGTGCTCACTATACTATACAAGCAGCAAAGAATATCACAACACTTTGGTCGTCGCAACTGCCTATGAGAATTAAAGTTATGAGTGTCCCAAATGTCTCTCTTGGCTCAGTTGAATAGATCATCCCATAAGCTTAAATGAGAGTATGGTGGTGATTTTTCACTGACTTTTGTTTCCATGTAGTCAGGAAATGGTTGCCAAGTGAGAAGCAATGGGATTTTAATTCTGTTGCCAACTGAGGGTCACTAACTGGGAACTGTCATGTAATAGGCTTGCCATACGCCTGGAATTTCCCGGACATATCTGGAAAACTTCATTTAGCAGCAGTATCTGGGCGGAAAATAAATATTAAATGTCTGGGAAAATCCAGAAGTATGGCAGCCCATATGTCCATAAAAATAGCTCAAAAAACCTGGCAAATTTGCCCCATTTCTGTCCAGATTTTCACTATTTGAAATAGGGCAACCCTACTAATAACCATGTGAAGTAGTTGCTGGTGAAGTAGCTTGCTTCCCTGCGTGTAGAATTCTAGTCAGCTAATTCCTCATTGCCTGCTGTAAGTTTCATAGTTCTGGAGTTCTGCAAGTCTTGCAAATCCCTTGCAAATGTTATTCTTTCAATAAACCAAGTATCTTTTTAGCAAAGCCACTACAATTGCAGGTCCCTTGTGCCCCCCCCCCCTGGGAGGTGAGCAAACCTAACACGTATTGCGGACCACCAGCCTTGTGGAAGAAAAGAGGATTTGATGAGTTCATGGGGGATAAGTCTGCCCCTGACTGCCTGGCATGTTCTCCCTCCACGGTTGGTTGTTAAGAATCACACGTGGGCAAAGGGCTCTTGTGCCAGGTTCCTGCTCGGAAGCTTCTCTCCGGCATCTGCTTGGCCACTGTGAAAGCAGGATGCTGGCCTAAAATGGGCCATTGGCCTGACCCAGGAGGGTTCTCTGCTCAGGTTCTTGTGCTGTGTTCTTAGTGGCCTGTGATACTTGTGTGTCGAGGCTTACCAGAAATTCCCTTAAAATAACTCACAACAGACACGAAAATTTAGGTTTGGGGTTTTTTTAATTTAGGCCACAACTTTATTTAAATACAAATTTTAATCCGAGTGTTGGCTTAGGCTTTTGGTTAACCATTCGTCCTTCCCTAAGAAGGACTATCTCCATCTGTCCACTTGGGACAGGACTCAATCATCTGTCACCTTAGGACAGGACTCACATCATCTGCCCCCTTGGGGCAGGACTCACTTCATCTGTCCACTTGGGACAGGACTCACCACTGTCCGCTTGGACAGTACCAGCTCCGACTTCCTAAAGGGAAGTCAAGTGAACACCCCTGGGAGAGGAGGTAGCTGAGGCCAGGCATTCACTCCTCTCTTTTTCCAAGAATGTTCCCCAAGGCTCGTACTCTTATAATTGGCCCCTCCATCCCCGCCAATGGGGTTGTAAGGACAAGAGCGTAAGCCCCGGGATTCCTTTAACAGAATACCTCTATGTGGAGCAACAAAGGTGGGGGGGGTAGGCATCTGGATGCCACACCCCTCTACCAACCGATTCAACAACCAAAAGCCTAACCGCCAACCTAACAAGTTGTGACAATTTGCTAAGCAGTAGGCGAAAACCAAGAGGCAAAGCCAATCAGCCCATTGGAAAAATTCCTACTGGGCCCCTGAATACAGGTGACCCCTAGAGAGGCAAAGCAATGTCAGGCTAAAACCTGTCAAAGAAAGCGGTGGGTGGGAGGGAGATTAAACGCCAAGGCAAAAGTGAGCATAAAATGGAGGACACAAGCTTAAATGGGGGCCCCCTCCACCAATCCCAATACATGGATTTAAATAACCACACCCCCGTTACTCAGCATGACCTGTGGCCTAGGCCCCAGCCCCAAACTCTATATTAAATTTCTTAGCAGCCCTACCACAACCCGCTTTATATTGGATGATATAAAGCGCTTTGCCATACAAGATGAATGCCACCCTGGTGACTTTGCACCAGCTTTGCAATCCCTACGACTACTTGCACACTAGCAGGAAAAGCGAGTTTCCCCCAAAAAGGTTGGGGGTGAGGGAAGAAGATGAAAGATCTTTTAAAGCATTCGCTTCCCCATCAATCAATGTTGCTTTCAGATGGTGCCATTTTTGATCAGGAAAGGAATATCTGTATTTGAGTTAAGAATACAATCTAAAGCGACTTTAATGGTATTTATGTAGCTCTCTCTCATAAATTAATTTGTAATTTTTATCATGCGCCTTGTTCTGCTACATCTGTTTCAATTCAAACGTTTCTCTTTCTTTTCATCTCAAAAAATTGACACAGTAAGTGCATCAGAGAGAGAGAACTATGGACAGCAACAAAAGAGAAGGCAACAATGGCCTTCCTTACTAGGGTGGAAAATTGATTGAAAAGCTGTCCGGCTTCATCCAAACATCTCTTGAAAAAACTTATTTCTTCTTCTTTCTAAATAAAAAGTGTTGAGTTTTAAAACAAAACAAAACAAAAAGTGTCTTAGCTATTTAGTGCATAATGTTTTATAAGGGTAATCGAGCTTGTTGCCCAGAATAGGCTGTGGGAATTGAGGTCCATGAAATCTCATTTCAACTGCTTTTATATTTTCTGTCTGAGGGATATCCTTCCCAAACGACGAAGGGCGTTACTTTGGCACAGTGTGTGTGGTAGATCCCTCGCTTTGTGAGCTTTCCTTGGAACAAGGGAAGACAATTGTGCCCTCCAGTGATTCCTGGCAAGAAAGTGTTTATTGGTCATCATTTTCTCTTTAGGAACGCCGCATGCTGGCAGCTAAAAAGGGCAGGAAGAGGTTTCTTAGAGAGAACCAGAAGACTGGAACTGTTTGCTTATAAGGAACCTCTCTCTAGCATACTTAAGCCATTTTATTTATTTACAATGAGGTTTTCATGACTTTCCCATAGAATGTCCATTAGATGTGGCAAAAGGGTTGTAATTCTTCCAAAGAAGAGGCAAGAAGCCTAGCTGGAAATTGCTGGACTGAAAGCTCTGTTTAACCCTTTTGAAACTTCACCCCACACTAAATGGGAAAGGAGAAGGAACGGGGCAGAAAGATGGAAGACATACATTTTTGCGGTTTAAGGAGAGTATCGTTTATCTGGTTCCCTCAGCCAACTGGCATGCTAATGGCTTATAAAATACAGCCAGACACACAGCGAGGCTCATGCTTACGAAAATAATAAAGTCACATTAAAATATTGAAGCCTTAGAAGTGGGAGCGGCGCTTAGGAAATGTGGAATTGTATCTCAGCAGATACTAAGAGATAAGAACTTTAAACAGTAATTGTCTTTAAAAACAGGAACGTGTTTATAAGCTGGAACATTGCAAGACAATAACTAGATGCAGTATGTTTCTGTCAAACTTACCGTACCTCTAACAACCCACTTTGCCCTCTGTGGCTCATTGAGATAAAGGACAAGTAAATATGTTACCAGAGTGCAAGACCTAGCCAGATGGTCTTTTTGATGATATTCATCAGTTTGTTCCATTGTTTTCACCAATTCTTCAAGACTTCCACTAAATGCCTTCCAATGAAGACCACCTTATGTGCTTTGCAATCATTCATCTTGTTTAAAATATTTTGCATCCGTAATCTAGAGTAGCTGAGGTCCATTTGTGTAACTAAGGCTATCAGGATTTGAACTTTTGACACTCTGGCCATTCAAGGCCTTCCTTCAACTTGTTCAGACTCTCTAAGGCATAAAGGAAATGTTGGCCATATCTGAGGTGCCCAGTTCAAGCTTGTTTAGACTGTGACTTGAAGTTTCATCCAACATACCTCTTTGCATAAAGACACTTAATTGCTTTTTATTTCTAAAACTGGTAAATCTGATAAACTTTCATCATTTAAATTGCAGCAGGTGATCTCATAATGACTGTTTCAATCCATCCAGAAATTAGTGGAATTTGCCCTCATAAGCCTCATTCTGTGCCCAATAAGCATGGGAGGCCTTTACACAGCGGTGCTGGGGCCCATGGCAAAATACTGGGCAGGTTTTTGCCCAGTATCTTGTCTGTCTGCCAGTGTGGTGTAGTGGTTAAGAGCGGTAGACTCGTAATCTGGGGAAATGGGTTCGCATCTCTGCTCCTCCACATGCAGCTGCTGGGTGACCTTGGGCTAGTCACACTTCTCTGAAGTCTCTCAGCCCCACTCACCTCACAGAGTGTTTGTTGTGGGAGAGGAAGGGAAAGGAGATTGTTAGCCGCTTTGAGACTCCTTCGGGTAGTGATAAAGCGGGATATCAAATCTTCTTCTTCTTCTTCTTCTTCTTCTTCTTCTTCTTCTTCTTCTTCTTCTTCTTCTTCTTCTTCTTCTTCTGTGTGATAGGCTGATGGGAAAAAGCTGTCCCATGAGCCTTTGCAAAGGGGAAGTGAAAACCTCCATAAGGAGCTCACGCCCATTTTGCTTTGAGAGCTTTCTCCCCCATCTCCAATGGCCAGTCCTACTTTCAGGGAATGCATATGAAGCCTCATATATATGGCAGACATTTGGCTAAAGTTGCATCTTCTTGCCATTCCCACCATGGACATATTGATTGTTCACGGTCTTGCTTGAAATGAGCATATTAGTACATTATTCTAGTTGCAGACTGGTTGCTTCTTGATTAATGAAGTCTTAAAATATAGGGTTGGGTAGAATTTTATTTATTTTTAAGCAATAAGAACTGAACGTTTTAAAGTTCAAATAAATCATTGGTCCAGAAAGTATAACCATCTGCCAGACCCTTGGTCTGTTAGTGTTATTCTTTTCGAGTCCCTGGGGAAGATGACCAAAGTGCCAAAAGCAAATATGGAACATACCTTCTGGGCTCCTCTCCAAAAGACGTGAAAAGAAGGATGCTTAATGCAAAGAGAAATTTATGATGATAAAAAGAGTACTTACTTAGTACAAATGAACAACAGATTTACACTGTGAAATAGAGGTCATAAGTACGCTTCTCAATTATTTCACTTCAACAGCCAATTCTGGACAGAGAGTCACTCCGACGCCTGGTACTGCAGCTCAAGCTGAGACTCTGGTAGTTCAGGCCCCATTTACCTGTTCGCCAGATCTCTGATGCCACTGCTTTGAAGAGGGAATGGCAAGCTATTCCAGCAGGCATCTGGCCTGGGGGATCTTTATGCATTGCGGGTTCACCATCATGGTGAGCATGATTTGCAGGGGGGGCTTAACAAAACACTCCTGAGTTCCAAAGGTGGGGGCATGAGTGGTCACTGAGGAAGAGGTCCCTGGCTGTTGTTGGGCAAACGTCACGGTCCGGTCGGCGGGCGGTTGAAGCCCTGGCTGAGGACATCAGGACCAGAGGCAAGATGGTGGTGTAGAAGCAGGAGCAGGTGCAGGGCAGGCAGTCGCAGGGTCAAGGAGCAAGGCAGAGGCGAAGGTCTGGGAGTCAAGGAGCAAGGCGCCGGCAAGGCAAAGGTCCAAGGGTCGAGGATCAAGGCGTCGGCAAGGCAAGGGTCCAAGGAGCAAGGATCAAGAGGCCAGATGCAACCAGGCAGGGATAGCGTTGCTGTGGCAAAAAGCTGAAGGGAAATGCTGGGCTTTTAGCCTTCCCAGCTCCTGCCACCAGGTGCAGTGAGGTATCAAGTGGCCTCACCTGAGTGACCACTCCTTGCCTCTCCAGCACAAGCTGAGGCAGGCCCCAGTCCTGCAAAGCACTACAGGCCCCAGAGCCTGACTCCTGCCCATACTCCTGACAGCAAATTTGTATGTTGCAAGTTGATGGGTCAGCCCCTTGGGTATAAAAGCCAAAGAGAAAGGTTTCTCTTTCTCTTTTGCTGCGTTTTCGGATCCCCACCCTCCCTCCACTGTTTCTAGGCCTCTGTGTTGACCTTGCTGTGCCTCTCTCTCTCTCTTTTTTTTTAAGTTTAAAAATACTTTATTGAAACTTTAAAATGAACATATATCATTAAAAGACAGATAAATCATAATTCTTAAATCCACTCACTCCTCAAAAAAAGGAAAAAGAAAAAGAGAAAAAAAGAAAAAATTATATACATATAAATCATATAACTCTTGTAAATCATATAAATCATAAATCATATATAATCCAATCCATTCATGCAACTTAATATAACGCTTCACAAAAAATGACAACAACAAAAAAATTAAAAAGAGAAAAGACCGGAGATAAAGGGAAAAATAAGAAGATCTGGTAAATTGAGGGTTAAACAGAGAAAGAAAAAGAGAAAAGAGAATGAAAAAAGAGAAAAAGAAAAGAAAAGAAAAAACAATACAAAGAAAAGAACATAATAGTAATGGCTAACCTTCCTACTAATTACTACCCGCTTTCCTTCTTCTGAACCTATTAACTGCCGTTTCTCATTTCCCCTGTTTTTTTATAATATTCTATTTATCTAAATATTCTTTCTCACCTTTTATAGCTTCAATTTATGCACGTTACTAATCTATTTTCTAAATTCTCTTGTTCCAGAAACTCTTGCACATATTTCCATTCTTCTACTATTTTACATCTAGGAATCTCTCTTATTATCGCCGTTAGTTTTGCCAATTTTAGATACTCTACTAATTTCTCTTGCCAATCTTGAATTGTCGGGATCTTTTCTTCTTTCCACTTTGCTGCTATTAAAATTCTTGCAGCCGTGCAAGCATATAATAAGATGTTTATTCTATCCTTTGGGAAATCCAATGGGACCATACTTAAGAGGAATAGCTCGGGCTTCTTTTCAAAAGTAAATTTCATCATCTTTTTTAATTTTTCATAAACCTCATTCCAAAATTTTGCCACCTTTGGGCATGTCCACCAGCAGTGATAGAAGGAACCTGTCTTTTCCTGGCATTTCCAACATTTGCCATCTCCCGATTTATAAAATTTCCCAATCTTTTCCGGGGTTATATACCATCTATAAAACATCTTTAGGATGTTTTCTCTAATTGTTATACATGCAGTAAATTTAACATCTGTTCTCCATAATTTTTCCCACTGACTAATTTGGATTGGTCTTCCAATATCAATTGCCCAGGTTATCATTACTTTTTTAGTCAATTCATCTTTTAATTCCCAGTCTAATAAAAATTTATACATTTTGCCTAATGGTTTTTTATCATTATTTATTATTATTTCTTGTAATTTTGACTCCTTACCTGAGAAGCCGATTGCTTTATGTAAATTAAATATACTTTGTATTTGGTTATATTGTAACCAGCTTGAACAATACTTCTTTATTTCTTCATAAGGTTTTAAATTTAGGTTATTTCCCTCCATCACTACCAGGTCCTTGTATGTTGGCCATTTCCCATCTCCCCAACTAGGTCTCATCGCTGACATTTCCACGGGGGATGGCCACCAGGGACTCTGTGGCTCCACTAAATTTTTTAACTCTTGCCAAATCTGAAATAATGATTTTTTAACTATGTGGTCTGTGAATTCCCTATTGTTTCCTTTTTGTTCCATTAATAAGTAATTATGCCAACCTTTGATATTACGAAAACCTTCCACCTCCAACAATTCTTTATTCTCTAAGGTTAGCCATTCTTTGATCCAGCAGAAACCCGCTGCCACATAGTACAACCTTAAATCTGGAACTCCCCAGCCACCTCTTTCTTTTGTTTCTGTTAATAATTTGTACTGAATCCTGGGTTTCCCCCCTGCCCAGATAAATTTGCTTAAAATTTTTCGCCATTCTTCGAATATCGACTTTTTCCCCACTATCGGAAGAGTTTGGAAGAGAAACATGATCTTAGGTAACACCACCATTTTTATAGCTGCTATTCTGCCTGAGATTGTTAGAAATAAATTTTTCCACCTTTCCAAATCCAATTTTATCTCTTTCCACAATTTTGAATAATTATTCTCAAATAGGTTTATATTATTCGTGGTCATTTCTATGCCTAAATATTTCACTTTTTTAACTACTTGCCAGCCTGTCAGTTTTTCCAAATTTCCTATCTCTTCTTTTCTTATATTTTTTGTCATAATTTTTGTTTTTTTCACATTTACTTTAAAACCTGAAACAATCCCAAAATCTTCTAATTTTTTCTTTAATTTCAATATTGTTTCTTCTGGATTTTCTAACATTACTATAATGTCGTCCGCGAACGCCCTCACTTTAACTATGTGTTTTCTCACCTTTATCCCTTTAATTTCTTCCTCATCTTTGATTTCATTTAATAAACAATCAATAGACATTATGAACAGTAAGGGCGAAAGCGGACAGCCCTGCCTCGTTCCTTTTCCGATTCCAAACTCCTCCGAAATTCTTCCATTTACAATTAATTTGGCCGTTTGATTTTTATATATAGCATTGATGCCTTTCGCAAAATTCCCCTTGATTCCAATTTTGGTCATTATGTTTTTCATAAAATCCCATGAGAGGCTATCAAAAGCCTTCTCAGCATCTAAAAATACAAAGGCAGCTTTTTTTCCTGGGTTCCAATCTAGGAATTCAAATATATTTAAAAGCATTCTGATGTTATTTGCAATTTTCCTTTTTGGTAAGAAACCTTGTTGATTTTGATTAATTATTCTGTTTAATACTCTTTTTAATCTCTCTGCCAGTATATTCGCATATATTTTATAGTCCACATTTAGGAGTGATATTGGTCTAAAATTCGAGACCAATATCTCCTCCCCTTTTTTCTTTTGGCAGTAGGATTATATAGGCCTCTTGCCATGACTGAGGTATATTTCCCTTCTCTAGTGCCTCATTCACTAATTTATGATAAATATCCATTAACTCTTCTTTTAGAATTTTATAGTGTTGACTCCCCAGGCCGTCTGTTCCCGGCGATTTCCCTAATTTTAATTTTTTTATCGCCCAGGTAATTTCTTGTTTCGAAATCGGGTCATTTAACAATTTTATTTCCTCCTCTTTTAATACTTCTCCCCTGTACTTCCCCAAATAATTTTTAATTTCCATCTCCTTTCCGGCTTCCCCTTTGTATAATTTTTTATAATACCCAATTAAACATCTTTGTATCTCATCAATCTTTGTCCAACATTTTCCTTCTTCTCTTACTTTTGTTATGATTTTCTCATTTTGTTTTTTCCTTAATTGCCATGATAAGAATTTCCCCATTTTATTTCCCTGTTCAAATTGTTTTTGTCTATACCAACTAATTTTTTTCTCCAATTCTTGATCTACCACATTTTCTAATTCTTTTTGAAGTATCTTTATCTGACTTACCAATTTCCCATCTTTCGGGTTTCTCCCAAGCTCTTTTTCTTTTTCTTCAATTTTCTTTTTGATCTCCTCTATTCTTTCTCTCCTTTCTTTTTGTTTCTTACCTTTTTGTTGTATATAAATGCCTCTTAGGAATGCTTTACTGGCATCCCAAATTGATGTTAATTTTGTCTCTTCTCTAACATTTATTTCAAAAAATTCTTTCAATGCGCTTTTCATTTTTCCAACAAAGGCCTCATCTCTTAAAATGTTTTCATCTAGTCTCCATCTTTTTGTTTTCTCTCTTTGATCCTCTAATTTAATCATAACTGGGTTATGGTCGGAGATTGATTTTGGTAATATATCACAATCAATTATTCCTCTTATTAGATTTTTAGTTGACCAAATTGCATCTATTCTAGCTGCTGATTTTTTTGACTCCGAATAATGTGTAAACTTCCTCCCAGTTGGGTTCCATTCCCTCCAGATGTCTTTCATATCATAATTTGTGGTCAATTGTTGGAAGCTAGCCGGCAGCTTTCCACCTTTTTTTCTACTCACATTTGTTCTGTCCAAATCTGGTTTTATGATACCATTCAGGTCGCCTGCCAATATAATCTCCTCCTCTCTCACATTTTCTCCTATCAATTTCTCTACTTGTTTAAAAAAATCCACCTTACAACCATTTGGGGCGTAGATATTTACTATTATAATTTCTCCAATAGTTAATCTGATTCTTACTCCTACTATTCTTCCTTCATTGTCTTGAAATATTTTTTCTGCTTTAAATTTTGGATTCACATATGTCACTACCCCTCTTTTTTTCTTTTTATCAGCTGAAATAAATTCATTTCCTAATCTTCCATTATTTAAAATTCTTTCGTGTTTTTTTGAAATATGGGTTTCTTGTATGCAGATTATATCCCAGGCCCCCTTTTTCAATAGATATTCTACTTTATTTCTTTTGCATTTCTTGTTTAAACCATTTACGTTCCACGAAATCAAGTTGAATCTCATTCTTTATTCTTTATTCAATACACTTCAATTTTAAGATTGGCTTTCTAATGGCTACTTCTAAAAGCAGAAGATTTTTCTTAAATCAAGAGCCGTTCCTAGACAAATGTTTATGCAGGTTTTCCCCCAAGGAAACAGAAAGTGAGAATAGAAGCAAAAAACCCGGGTCCCCTATCTAGCACAATTAGATTCAGGCCTATAACCCCTTTTATTCCCCCCCCTCCTTATAATACATAAAAGAACATTTTTAATTTAACTCAGATTTTCATTTCCTCTCCACCCGCCCCCCTTCAGCTCTCAGTGCTTCCTTCCCCCTCTTCTTCTTCTCCTAGTTCATTTTTCAATCTTCTCAAAAATTTCTCAGCGTCGTCTTTCGTCTTAATCGTTTTTCTCCTCTCTTTGTAGAAGAAGGTCAGACCCTCGGGGTATTCCCAGAAGAACCATATGCCTTTCTTAATTAAGACCTCTGTTAAATTTTTATATTTTTCCCTCTTAAGAACAAATCTTTTGGGCATTTCTTTAAAGATGGCCACTGTCCTGCCCTCAATTATCAATTCCTCTTGTTTCTTTTTCTGGAGGATTTTGTCCTTTAAAAGTCTAGAGTTCAGGATCACCATGCAATCCCCCGGTCCTCTCTTATTTTTTGACTTGTCAGTTCGTATCCTATAAATTTTGTCCACATCAAAGGCTAGGTCTTCCTCTTTCACTTTGAGCCAGGCAGCCAACTCTCTTATAATTTTCTCGTCGATTTGTTCGTTTGGAGATTCCTTTATTCCTCTCATCCTCAGCCATAGTGATTTCTGTTTCATTTCTAGCAGAGCAATTTGATCTGCAAGATCTTCCTGCATTTTCTTTATGTTCTGATGCTCCACTTCTTCATCCTCTTGCGTTTCTTTCAGTTCCTTGTTTGCTGTTATGATTTTTTTAATGGAATCTTCTTGCTTGTGTATCTTGGTGTTCAGATCTTTTACTGCTTTGTCTAGCTCTTTGTTTTTTCCATATAGTTCTTTAATTTGGCCTGACATTTCCTGTATCACCTTTGAGTTGTCTTCAATCTTTGTTTCTACTGCCTCCATCCTTGTTTCTACAGCGTCTAATTTTTCCCCTAGCGATTTGTTCATCTCAGTGATGAGTTCTTTTATGTCCATCAAAGCATTATTGTCATATTGGGCAGAGTGTCTTCTGTCCGTTGAGGGCTGGGTCCTCTTACTTCCCATCTTTTTCCAGTTTTTGTCTTAATGTCTCTATTATATCTTTAATATGCCACTCCTTTGTTTATAATTTGTTCTTCTTTTTATCTCTTCTATTCAAGGTATTGGGAATTCCCCTCCTGCAATTCAAAGGGGCGTAGGTGTTATATACAGAGAGTCTCTACGCTGGGGAGGGGGGGGTCGGATCTTTTAAAAGAGCATTTTATTCCTGGTTTTCCACCTTCTTTGACTCGCCAGCAGGCGTCGTTGTTCTGAGCTCTTTGTACTTATTGCCTCTTTCCCCACCTTTTACTATCTTCCGTGAAGAAGGCGGAAGTTATGGCTGAGCAGATGGTTTTTCATTAATCAGTTCTCCACCGCCATTTTCTTTTACCTAGTTTTTCTAAGTTTGCGCTTCCCGGACGCCTATTCCCAATTGCCGGTGTTCTTCGCCCCCTCTCTCCTCCCTCTGTCTCTTTTCTTCCTTTAACTTTTCTTTCCTGAAAACTTGTTTTTATCTCTCTGTCTCTTTGGCGATGATTGACTCTTTCCCCCCTTCTGGAAATCGGCCACGTAACTTCTTTTCTCCTCCCCTTTCTCTTTCGGCCCTTTTGTTGTAACGTATGCTCTTTCTTTCTGTGTTAAATATATTTAAAAGGAGTTCCGCTAGTAAGCAGTATCCCTCCGCGGTAGTAAAATAGTTCCCCGACCCTTCTTTCTGCCTGGGAAGCTTGCGGCATGCAAATTCGAAAGCTGTTTCAATTTCACAGGTCGGTATCTTTTAAATTACCTTTGGTCGGGATGTCCTGGGCGCTGGCTATTTCGAGCTTTTGAGGCGCCTCGTCAGTGCGTCTTGAGTCGATGGTGTCTGGCTCCTCTCCGTCTCCTCCACCCTTGGTGCCGGGACGAAGTTCCGCCTTTTTACGCCGTTTCCCCCCCCTTTCTCTCCACTCGGTGAGAGACCCGTACTCTCGCCTTCTCTGGGGTGGGTTTTTGGCGCTATACCCCCCCTTTTCGACCGTCACTGACTTTAAAAAGTCGGAGACCTCACGGAGCTCCGCTTTTCGGCAGCTCTCCTCTAGCGCGCCCCGACCGGAAGTCCTCGACCTTGCTGTGCCTCTCATGGGGTCGCCTGTATTCAGGGGCCTGGTAGGAATTTTTCCATTTGGCTGTTGGCTGGTGCCATCTGGTTTTTGCCTACTACATAGCAAATAAGTCATAACTTGTAAGGTTGGCGGTTAGGTATTGGTTATTGTTGTATATGGGGTCTGTTGACTGTGTTGGCCCCTTGAGTTAATGCCTGAGTTAGGGGAAATTCCGGTCAGGAATACAGGGGCTCTATGCAGTGTCCATAACCCCAGTCGGGGGCCAGCAACACGCATGAGCCCCTTGGAGCCTGAGGGGAGAGGGGAGAGCCTATTGCACCAGACTCCCTGTCTCTTCCTGTAGGGTTTCCCCTTGTTGACAAGGCGAGTTTATTTCTGTCCTTAGGTGACAGTTGGAGAACCAATGCCCACACAACCACTTACTTATTTTATATTTGTATTTCAATAAAAGTTGTGGCCAAATTCATGCCAAAAACCATTAAACAAAAATTCTGTCTATGGTGTGAGTTATTTGAGGGGTGGTTTTGGAGACCTCCACACGCAATTATTTAGACCCATCAAAGCACCATATAGCTACCGCCTATAGATTGATTTGCTCACTGGGAGGACAGATCCTGAAGCTGAGGCTCCAATACTTTGGCCACCTCTTGAGAAGAGAAGACGCCCTGGAAAAGACTCTGATGTTGGGAAAGATTGAGAGCACAAGGAGAAGGGGATGACAGAGGAGGAGATGGTTGGACAGTGTTCTTGGAGCCACCAACATGAGTCTGACCAAACTGCGGGAGGCAGTGGAAGACAGGAGTGCCTGGCGTGCTATGGTCCATGGGGTCATGAAGAGTAGCACACAACTAAATGACTAAACAACAACAATGGATTGACTTATTCTCCAGGAACCAAAACAGGGATGAATATGTGAAACTAGGGGTAGATAAAGTTATCAATTCTGGTTTCCCTCAGTTCTCATTTTTCTAAGCTTGCATTTAGTGTACCACATTTCCGTATCAGTTTGCACTTAAAAATAGGACAAATGAAAATGTCCCAGCATTTTAGTGCACACATCTCCTAATATACACATTTTGGTAAGCAGTTTTCCCTGATAAGCCTTTCCGTATGTTTTCTTCACTATTATGTGCACATTTTGCAGACACTCCCCCAATAGATGCATCTTTGTATACTTATTTTGGTTGGAGAGTTGCACCACAAGAGTCAGCGAGCGGCAAGATTTGAAGGACAGCTGCATTTTGTCCTTCATTTGTCCTGCATATTGTTTTGGGAATTGCAAATAGATAGGGCTGCATTAAAACTCAAAGCAAAACAAATTTCTCTCACATCTCCC
The DNA here is from genome assembly GCF_963506605.1 of Zootoca vivipara. NCBI lineage: Eukaryota > Metazoa > Chordata > Lepidosauria > Squamata > Lacertidae > Zootoca > Zootoca vivipara. The sequence goes on from NC_083280.1 coordinate 92,247,687, forward strand.
AATGAGAAAAACACACACCACACATTGTCTTGAATTGTATAATTTAGCATTTTCTATTGCCTATTGATATTTTGAGGCTGTCTTTTATATTAATTTAATATTTTTTTATTTTTGACTAGGAAGTTCATAAGGGACTGTGTGGGGCAACATTTTTTTAGTTAGCATTTGCAACACTATATTGTCTTTTATATTAATTTGATTTTTTTTTACTAGGAAGTTCATAAGAGACTGTTTGGGGCAACAATTTTTTAGTTAGCATTTGCAATACTATTCATCTTCTGGCAAGATGCACATTCATTCACAAATGCATACACATTACCTGATTTTTCATTGCTTCATCATTGTACACTTGATTATAAGCAGCTGAATGTATGAACTGAATTCAGTAAAAAGCTTTGCATTTTGAGGTTGTGTTAAAATCTGTGATAGCCTGTTACCACATGAGCCATTGCTGGATATTGTAGTCATGATGTGGGGTTAGAGTTCCACCAACCAGATATATTATCCATGGAGTCTTCTACAAACAGGACTGCAAAAATATCATAAAGTAAAAAAAGTGAGAAAATCATAGATTTTGAAATATGTGAGAGCCTACGCTCATCATAAACCAATCTTGACTTGGGATACTTAATTTTGGAACAGTTTTTACAGAATTTAAAGCAAACCATCTGAATATAATCAGTCTATCGTGCTCCTGGATTCCTAACATAAATCGCCTAAGATCACTTTATATAGACATCACCCTGAACTTGATTACATCATCTTCAAATATGCTTCTTTCCAAATGCTGGCCTATGGTGCTGTTTTCATGATCTCGTACCTGATTGTAATGGAACCCTTTCCAATTCCAACCCTAACTTGGGCCCCATGAGTAAGAAAACACTTTTCAATCTCTTTCACATTTGTGAAGAAAGGAACATTAAAGTATGGAAAACTTAATTTGATAGAAATAAAAGCCCCAGAGCTATTTTCCCGTTCTTGGGAAGATCAGCCTGTACAGTTCTTCCTGGCTCTAGTAAAGATACAAGAGCACATCTTATGCTAAATTCCAAAATGATAATAGCTTTGATTAATAGGGAACGTTCCAGACATTCCTATTCTGCAGATATTTCCATCTTAGTAAAAGTGACATCACATATTTGGGACCATTACCCACAAGAACAGATTTCTTTTGTGAAGATGGGTTTATCTGCACAGATATTTTGCACATTAGCTAGATCCTAGCAATGTTCTCATTTTTTTCCTTAAGGGAATTGAGTATATTAGGCAAAATGTGTGAGCTAAACGTACTGATATAATGATAAATTTTCATGAGGACTTTGGAAACAAACCAAAACACTGTTGTGGAAATGTGGAGAACTGGAAACTGGAAAAATGGGAGACAAGGAGAATCTGAAACTGACAAATCTGCCTTTCCCTCATCATCCTTCGGTTCTTTCAGATCTCAAAAGGAATACATATTGTCCAACATCTCCTAGATGACAACAGGAACACCCAGATGCACTTTGTACTAACCCGTCCACCAAGAATCTCTCCCATAAATTTGCTTTCTCTTCAGCTTGTGCACATTGCCAATGGCTCTTCTCCACCTGCTGCCTGCTGAATCCATTTACTCTGCAATTGCTTGCTGAGATTGAGTTGTGCGCCAGAACGCTTCTTTTCCAGGAGGATTTTCAGAAGTTGACTGGAAGGTTCGATTTGGCCATAGATCTGACATGTGTTGTTTCTGTCTCGCTGGGAGGTTTTTGAGTGGGGTTTCCAGGTGATGGAAATGTGAGATTACAGTGGTACCTCTACTTACGAATAACTCTACTTACGAATGTTTCTACTTACGAACGGAGCTCCGTCCGCCATCTTGGATGCGGTTTAGATAGGAGTTTTTCTACTTACGAATTTTTAGATAGGGTTGCTTTGACTTATGAATTTTTTCTCCCAATGCATTCCTATGGGATTCGACTTACAAGTTTTTTTGACTTACGAATGCGCGTTCGGAACACATTAAATTCGTAAGTACTGGTTTTTAAATGGTACTTGGCTTTCCGTTACTTTTGTAACCTTCCTTGGGAAACCAGTTGGATTGATGAGGGAAAGATGAATAAGGAGAAAGCAATATGACATGATAGTTTCAGCTCAAACTGATTTGGCAGCAGACACCGTCTGGATAGAGAGCTGTAGGACGAATGTCAGACGGAGCGCCCATGCAGATGCATGAGGTTTTAAAAGGCACTTCCAAACATTGGGCAATGTTTAAAGAACTTTGGAACAACAGACAGAAGAGGGTTAGTTATAATCCTTTTGCACTTTTAAGAGAACAAATGAACACGACACGATCTTCTTAGACCACAGATTATAAACATATAAATTAACAAAGCAGTTCATTAAACACCTTCCTCCTATTAACTACTGTATTTTCCTGAGTATAAGACTACTTTTTAACCCAGGAAAATCTTATCAAAAGTTGGGGGTCATCTTTTACGCCGGGCATAGCTGCCAAGTTATCCCTTTTTTTAAGGGATTTTCCCTTATGCTGAATAGGCTTCCTCGCGAGAAAAGGGAAAACTTGGCAGCTATGACGCCGGGTCGTATTTCTTACATGACGAGTACCGGTATATCCCAAACTCTATATTTTAACTGGAAAAGTTGGGGGTCGTCTTATATGCCCAGTTGTCTTATACGCCAGAAAATACAGTATATTCCACATATCAAGTTTTTATTTCCTTTTCCTGTTTCTGGATATTGGCAGCTTGGGTTATAATAGCAAACATTATTTAAATTCAAAGTCATAGAATGCAATGCTATCAATGTTACATGTGTGAATATTGATTTCTTGTGTTTTTTGCTCTTCTCATCTTGCTGCTGGAACTTTCAATAGTGGACCAAGATTGTGGTCCAGTCCTTGGTCCAGTCACTGCCTCTCAGCCTAACCTGTAGCCAGGCAAAAACACTTTGACCAGAGCCCAGAGCAGATCCAGTGAGTGCTAGACAGAGAGGGGAGAGCCTATGATGTAAAGTACATTGAACTAAATAGCCCAGTGGCACAAATAGGTATGATATAGCTTCCTATGGGCCAGATTTAACATAGCAGTACATGTGTTTTTGCATTTAATGTGCTTCTTTTTTATGTCAATAGAAGCAGCGTGAGTCCCGAGGAGGTGGGGGTGGGGATTGCAGCAGGCAGGGAATAGTTTAATTATTTGCCCCTAACTCTAATCCTGACAACAACAACAACAACAAAATTCCCAGCTCCACTGCTGATGCTGGAAGAAAACGTCCATAATGCTAAGCTATTTAAAACCAGATAATCTTAGAAACAAATATCTCGAAACTGTCTCTGTTTAGCAGTGACAGTTCCTATTGTGAGGCAGTTCTTATTTTAGTTTTTGGAGATGCTTGGGGGGGGGGTATTTATTTATTTATTTCACATCCCACCTTTCCCCCCAAGGAGCTCAAGGTGGCCTATACGGTTCTCCTCCTCATTTGAACGTCACAACAGTAACCTTGTGAGGTAGTTACAGGTAGGTAGCCATGTTGGTCTGGCGTAGTCGAAACAAAATAAAAAAAAATTCCTTCCAGTAGCACCTTAGAGACCAACTAAGTTTGTCATTGCTATGAGCTTTCGTGTGCATGGTATCTGAAGAAGTGTGCATGCACACGAAAGCTCGTACCATTGAGAAACCTAGTTGGTCTCTAAGGTGCTACTGGAATGAATTTTTTTATCTTGTGGGGTAGGTTAGGCTGAGAGGCAGTGCCTGGACCAAGGTCACCCCAATGACCTGCTTTCTTCTAGGCATCAGTCACCTATGGCCCTTCCCACACTCTTATGTGAATGTCTTCTTGCAGTCCTGGATCTGTACTGCTTATTTCTGTCACCCTTTGTTGGCATGTGCTTCCTGGCTTCTTGAGAGAGAAGGGACAGGCTCCAGCAAGGAGCAGAGGCTAAGCAGGGGCAATGACTTTCCTTTGCTACAATATACAGCTACTTCCAATGGTGGCAAAAATGCCCCAGCTGTCAAGATAGAGAAGGGGAAAAAATGTTATCCAGGAGCTGTTCGACAGTGGAATTTGCTGCCAAGAAGTGTGGTGGAGTCTCCTTCTTTGGAAGTCTTTAAGCAGAGGCTTGACAGCCATATGTCAAGAATGCTTTGGTGGTGTTTCCTGCTTGGCAGGGGGTTGGACTGGATGGCCCTTGTGGTCTCTACCAACTCTATGATTCTATGACTCTATGATTCCTTTGCATATGGCAGTAAAGTTATTAATCCCCCCCACCTCCTATGCTCTATAGCAGGCATAGGCAAACTCAGCCCTACAGATGTTTTGAGACTACAATTCCCATCATCCCTGACCACTCGCCCTGTTAGCTAGGGATTATGGGAGTTGTAGTCCCAAAACATCTGGCGGGCCGAGTTTGCCTATGCCTGCTCTATAGATAAAATATTGGCAGTGCACAGTCAGAGTTAGGGGTGTCCTTCTGACAGAGAGTTTATTTCATTCGAAACCGATTATGTCTGGTTTGAATATTTCTTTCTCCCTCGTTGGCTTAGGTCTTCAGAACTACAGGGGCCCTCATTTATCAGAAACACTTAATTTATCACCTGGTTTTTATTAAGAAGAGAGAAGGAGAGAGAGACCTATTATGTTTGGACAGCCACTGTATGCTGGATTTAAGAGATTATGGTTTACTCTAGGAAGGTGTTATTGTGAGATATGAGATGAACAGCATGACATCATTCCTGGCAACCAAGTGTCCATGAACAGGGCGGGGGGAGGAACAGCATGCCGAGTCTCAAGGGTGGATAAACCCAATATAAGCCAAAAGAATCATAGGGTTGTCTTCGTATTGCAATAAGGCAATAAGGTCTGTAACTAACCGGACATGAAATATCCGTTTGTATGAAGGTCAGCTGCTTAGTCTTGAAGTCTGAAGGCTGGGCAAATGGGGTTTCATTTTGGGGATACTCGGATTGGAGAAAGGAATCTTGGCACCTCTGGCAGGAGATATTTACAGAATTGAACAAAGTGCCTCCAATATATAGTTTGAATTTCGTAAGCTCTCTTGAAAATGGCTGACGATGCATTTGGATGCCACTCTAGAGGTGTATGGATGAGCGAACAGCTGCGTGGAGCCAATTTGTTCCACCAAATCAGTGATTGGATAGAATGACTCATGCATTTATTCCACCGTTTTGGCTGCTCCAGATATATGTATTTCTATCTATATCATAGTAATAATAATTTATAATAATAATTTATTATTTGTACCCCACCCATCTGACTAGGTTTCCCTAGCCACTCTGGGCGGCTTCCAACAAAGATTAAAATACATGGGTAAAATCGTGGGTAGGCAAACTAAGTCCCAGGGGCTGGATCTGGCCCAATCACCTTCTAAACCCAGCCTGCGGATGGTCCAGGAATCAGCGTGTTTTTACATGAGTAGAATGTGTCCTTTTATTTAACATAACATAATATACTTTATTCGACCGATAGTCAGAAAGAAAAAAACATTTCTCAATACAAATATAAAATATAAAAATGTAAAACTGAAGGCATCAGAAGGATACATAAATGGGGTATGACCGCGCTACTGAACCTCCTACAGGTAACCCACATCAAGGCATTCGATTATACGTTTCCGACACTTGAGCGCCAGGAAGAGGAATTTAGCCACCGAGAAGGTTATTTTCCCAGTGGGCTTGTTTAGCAAATATGCTGCCTTTTATTTAAAATGCATCTCTGGGTTATTTGTGGGGCATTGAAATTTGTTCATTTTCCCCCTTCAAAATATAGTCCGGCCCCCCACATGATCTGAGGGACAGTGGACTGGCCCCCTGAATTCTATATTCATGTAAAGGTGTGCAGTGGTGTAGCTACCTGCTCAGGCGCCCAGGGTGGCGCATATGCCCTGCACCTGGGGGTGGAGCAAGCTGCCCACAGGGCGGGGCAAGCCAGGGCAGAGCATGCTGCGCGGAACCTCCATGGAGTCCGCAAGCCCCACGTTGCTGTTTCGGGCAGCGTGGAGCCTGCAGGTGACCGAGCCACCGCGTCACTCCCCAGGAGCGACATGTGGCTTGGGCACGCTGCTGGCCAGGCCCTGCGACCACCCCTCTCAGTGATGAGACCCAGGATAGGCCGCATCCATAGCACCTCCCCTTCCTATGCCATCAAAGGTGTGCTGCTTTTCAGGTAAACCTCACAAAGCAATTTTTTGTAGCAATGCACATCAATAACAATAAAACAAAAACAAAAAGCCACCTGGGGTGGAAATCCTTTTTCTGGAAGGGTTGCCCTCCCCTCAGGGCAAGATGATTCTTCAGAAGCCCCTCTGTGGTCAGTTGGAGGCAGAAGGAGAGGTGTGGACATCAAGCACGGGGTCCGTACTTAACATTAACTTTGGATCCCAAAATTTGGAATCTCCTCCAAGCCAGTGCCAAAGTCTGGCAACAGTTTTGCAGTGTTTTGCAGTGAAAGCTCTTGTTTTGCAGTGCCCCACAAACTGAGTAATTGCAACTCAAAGTCTGGCAATCGTTTTGTAGGAAGCACATCAAGGAATACTTAAAGCTGTGGTTCCAAGTTAATGCCAGAGTTTTGCTATTGCTGTGCAACGTTTTTGTAGCGAAACCCCCACATTTCGTCACGTACTCCAAAGTGGGCAAATGCCTTATTTAACATGGGGTGAGGCCATACAAGACTTTGTTTTTCAATGCATATATCACACGTTGCATAACCACTAAACAAGACACAAAATTCACATTCTTGGTAGTATCCCCTTCTCCATTTTTTGAAATAATTCAAGGTAGGTGACCTTCTATGAAGAACTTTCTTGATCCCAGTTTCTACACTGTCACTAAAACATGTCCTGAAGGCATTCAGGAAAAACATAGTCTGAGTTCCTCTTACCTCTGTATAGATGACAATATTTAAATCTTGCTGCCTTTAAAATTTAAACCACCCCTTAATGGCTGTCATCAAATGATTTATTTGAGGCACCTGACAAAGGATGGCCAGCTTTAGCCATCGTTCAATAGGACCATATTCTTAGGAGCCCAATTTTGCAATATGGGACGGGAGAAAGAATTGAGGAAGCAACTCTGGTAAGGAAACCACAGGCCTACTGAATTGCTCTCTTCCCAAAGATTCTATTTTACCACATATTACAATTTATAAATGATGTTTTAATCTTAAAGCTTTTATGTTCCCCAGATTGTTGAAAACATTCACACATCACACACTATGCTCCTGCAATTACTGAGCAATTCCTTGGTTTGAGGGGGACTGCAATGTGTGGTGTTTTCACTGCAAAATGCTGCAAAACAATTGCAAAACTTTGGCATGGGTGTGTAGGGAATGCCAACTTTTGGGGTTTGTAGTTAATGGGGCCCTTCTGCAGCTTGTATATTCCCTTCATATCCTAAATAATCAAAACCCTGCCATTTATTAATTTCTAGAGTTTAGAGGTCCTCCCAACCTATAAAACCAAAGTAGTAGACAAAGGTCTACTACTGTTGTAACATAAAATATGTTGTGATGTAAAATATGTTAGTAGACAGAGTAGTAGAATGTTGTCTCCTACATTCTTCATAACATTAAGAGCCACACATGTAGCTTATGAATAGCAGAACAGCAACTTCTGTTTATGTGTTGATGGTAGGCTTATCATTGAAAAAGACAATTCAATGTGTTTCAAAGCTGTTAGCAATTTTTCTTTAGCATTTTAAGATGGCAAGAACCAACCATCACAAAACAATTGTCCACCCAACCTCTTTTGAACTTGACGTTTTACTTAGTCGAACCTATGATTCAGCCATTGATTGTTACGGTAGAATGAGTTACTCATGGTTATAACCCTTTTAAAATATCAAAGCTATGTCTTCAGTAAAAGACATTTGTAGCTGCAAAAATCTACTCACTAATATGCAACAGAGCAGACTGAGATCAGATACAAGGTCAGGGGGGGAACCCTCAATATTTTCGGAATTGTAAAATTTGAAAAAAGGTGAAAAAATATTTAGAGTTTACTAACAGGAAGGAATCGAATATAGCTAGGATTGCTACAGCCTGTGCCTTCAGGGTATCCTCTGGAATAGTGTCACACACCTCTAGATTTTTTTGTCTTGTTCTTGGTGGTTGTTCCCATCCAGGCCCCCTCCCCTGTCCTCACCACTCCAGACTGGGCCCAGAAACACATGCAACCAAGTTTGTGCCCGGTTTAGAATGGCTAATTGCTGCATTAGCCCTATACCTGACAGCAGTCACTCTCTAGCCCACGGGTGTCAAACACAAGGCCCGGGGGCCAAATCCGGCCCACCAGACCTCGTCATGTGGCCCGCCGAGCGCCCCAGCCAGCGGGACCCAGCAGCGGGACCTTGCTGCTGAAGCGCCGCGCCGACAAAGCGCCGACAAGCAGCTGGGGCCGGGGGGGTAGAAAGGCGGCCGGAGCAGCGCCGCACGGAGAGTCCCGAGCCTCTGGGACGCAGCAGTGCTCTGTAGCACTTTGAATCCTCCTCCTGCCACGGCTCGACGCCTGGAAATGGCGGTTGCTGCTGCTGCTGCTGCTGAAGCTGAAGCACAGACAAAGCACCCAGCAGCGCCGCGTGGAGGAGGAGGAGGATTCAAAGTGCTACAGAGCACTGCTGCGTCCCAGAGGCTCGGGACTCTCCGCACGGCGCTGCCGGGCACCGACCCGGCAAGCCGCCTCCTCCTCCTCCTCTTGCCTCACCTCCTCCTCCTCCTGCCGCGGCTCAGCCTCACGAACGTGCAACTCTGAGGTTTTACGCACTTCTCCTAAAATGGACACCCGCTGCCTCACGCTGCACGGGAAATGCTTTTTGCCCCTGGGTCCCTTCGCGCTCTTTTCTGGCACCCAATCAAGGTGGCGACCCCCCCCTTCCCTTTCTTTCTTCCTCTCTCTCGTTCTTATTCTTTCTTTCCCTCTCCTTCCTTCCTTCTTTATCTCTGTCTTCTCTCCCTCTTTCTTTTTCTTTCCTTCTTTATTCCTTCTTTCCTACTCTTCTTTCTCTCACCTCTTTCTTTCCTCTCTCCCTCCTGCTCCCTCTTTTCTTTCTTTCTTTCTTCCTTCCTTCCTTCCTTCCTTCCTTCCTTCCTTCCTTCCTTCCTTCCTTCTGTCCTTCCCATCTTTCTTCCTCTCCCTCATTCTTATTCTTTCTTTCCCTCTACTTCCTTCCTTATTTCTCCCTTTCCGTCTTCTCTCCCTCTTTCTTTTTCTTTCCTTCTTTATTCCCTTCCTTATTTCCTACTCTTCTTTCTCTCCCCTCTTTCCTTCTTTCCTCTCTCCCTCCCACTCCCTCTTTTCTTCCTCCCTCCCTCCCTCCCTCCCTCCCCTCCCCTCCCTCTCCCTTTCCTCAGAAACATAGGATGCTGCTTTATACTTCTGGCCCTTAAACCCTGGAACCAGGAGAGCAGCTCCAGTGAGTCAACCTCAGCCAGTCCCTTTGGTGAAGGGTGGTGGCTCACTGGCAGAACACCTGTCCTGCATGCAGAAGGACCCCAGCATCTCCAGGTACTAGTAGCTCTGCAAAGGTCCTGCATGAAACCCTAGCGAGCCTCCACCACCCAGTGCAGTTACCAAAAATCATTTTTCAATAAATTGTACAATAATTGTACATTTGAATATCTACTTGCCATTATTCTGACTATGTTTCTGCTTTCAGAGCTAGTTATTATTTACATTATTACAAAAAACAGTAATAATTGAATGCAGTGACAATAATTTATGATAATAAAGAGTGGACACATAGTCCTACAGATACAACCGGCCCTTTGAGGGTGACCAAACTGCTGATGCGGCCCCCGATGAATTTGAGTTTGACACCCCTGCTCTAGCCAGTTAGCCGTGCCACCAGCCACCACTTTCCTAAACTGGAAAAATGAGAAGTTCTCTCACTGCCACTGGGAAATGGAATTGAGCTGTATTTCCCATGCATTCTGCCAGCAATGAAGCAGCATTTCAGTGTTAAGCACCAGGGTCTATCCAGTTCCTGTTAGGAGCGTCCTACTCGTGTGTAGGACCTTGGCAAAGACATATGCCCGACTGGCATGTTCTCTCCCTCCTGGTTGATCGTTCGGGAGTTTCAAAAGCTTTCTTCAGCCCGAACATTTCAGCGACTAATGCTAAAAAGCATTAGCACACTTCTCCATCCTGCAGAGTATTAGCAGTTCGTGTAACAGAACTCAGTAGCTCAGCATTATGGCTAATCTACTTTATTTACATATAATACACTCGGAGCATTCTGACTTACCTCCAACCTCTTTCTCATCAGACAGCAAAGAGAAAGAACAAAGGACAATAGTCCCACTTTATGGAACACAGTAACACAAAACATCCTGTCTCTGTCACTTCCCACACTGTGGAATGAAAACATACACCATCATGTGATAGGCAACAATCCCATGACTGCAGACACGGAGCAAGAATCCCAACAGTTCCATGTCCCTTGACAGCCTTTTGCAATAGCCTAGTCTGAGAAGACAAGACGGAGCAAGCTGGTCAGCAATTTGCATGGAGACTTGGATAAGAAATAGCTTGTTTGGTTTAACAGAGAGCACAAGGGTTACCTGCTGCTTCCAGTGCATAAAAGAAACTATTCTCATTTAAGCCAGAACTTGATATTTTCAATGGGGGACTTTTACTGAAAACTGAAACATATGCCAGCAACAGAAAAGCATAAAATGTTTTGCCGCAATTATAGTAGAACCATGAATAACTAGAACAACATTAAATATAAAGCATATCTTTAAAAACAGTGACACAACTTGGGATAAAGCTGTTACAGATTTATAACAATTGACAATCTGACTCTTGATTTATTTATTTTGGCTTCTGAATTGAATAAATGGGATGCGCTGGGCTATGACTGGGGATTACAAAGCCTCCCTTTGGGAATATTTCTTTCTTTCCTATGTTCCTAATACTGTACTCTCTCTCTCTCTCTTTTTGTAAACCGCATGAATTGGTCATGCTTCATTGTGTTGCACTCATGTTGGAAAAAAAGTGAGGCTTAAGAGCACAGTTAGATATAGATGGGGTTTTCGATTCTTTTTCACTCAATCTGCTTCATTGTGGCGACTGCCCATAAATTATGTAACATTCCTTGTGTTCGATTTTTCAAAACAGAAACCTCTTTGCAACACATGAGAATATTGCAAGCAAGGGTGGGTCCAAAGTGGCAACTTACCGAGCTATTCATTTTCCAGTTTGGTTCCTGCCATGGGCCCCATTTGAGCATGTTGCCGAGCGGGTTTGCAATTCTTGACCTGTGCATCATCACACCTTCATGTTCTCACTGATGGTGTTTTCATCTGCTAAACCAGGGGTGGCCAATGTGGGGTGCTTAAATGGTTGTTTGAGTCCAGCTCCCATCAGTGTCTGCCAGCCTGGCTAATGGTCAGGAGGATTGTGGCAATTGCCATTCAGCAACATCTGTGGGTACCACAGTGGCCATCCCTCTGCCAGGCATAGAGCTTTGCTGTGTTGTGGTTGTGATTGGTTCTGTGTTGCTGCTGCAAATGTGCTTGAGAGCCCAATTCGAATGGCCTAGGTAACACCAAGCAATACAATTCCACCCAGTATCACATCTCAGACCAGCCTTTGGGCTACTGCTTTCCTGATGTGCTAAGAAATAAGTATTGCAACAACTTACTGCTCGGAACTGTAGCTGTTAGTAGCTTCATGTATGTTCAGATTCCTTTAACACACCATCTCGCCAGCTTAAGAAGAAGCTGTTGTTCCTCAGTAAAGAACCACCATATTTTATAATGTTACATTTTTTTCTGTGCCAAGAAACTATATCACAAAATTTGGAGCAGCAAAGAGCCCAAAGGATAAATATGCTCTGCTATACCCGTTAGCCTGGATGAAGCAGATCATTTGCCGTTAATGTGAGATGCAGTTAACAGGCGTCTTTGTAGGCTGCTTTTTTCTTTCTTTCATTTTTACCCTTGAAGGAGGTCTTTAATAATAGCAGGCCCAAACACACTGGGTTGCTTCTTACAAATAAACTCCTTATTTTGTCAGCATTTGAATTGGGTCTTTGTGAGCAGTTTTTATGGTGTATGAAACTTTTCCCCAATGTTATTTTCACATTATATTACATTGCTTTATTTCACGGCACAGAACACTGCCAAACATATTCCTCCCTTCGACCACTCTCTAGTCAAGTAAAGAAAAGGCTCAATAGGGTTGATCAGAAACTCAAAGTTAGAGAAGATACAGTTTGGTGTTGATTTGCTGTATGCTCAAAACCAGGCATCCCCAAACTGCGGCCCTCCAGATGTTTTGGCCTACAACTCCCATGATCTCTAGCTAACAGGACCAGTGGTTGGGGAAGATGGGAAATGTAGTCCAAAACATCTGGAGGGCCGAAGTTTGGGGGTGCCGGCTCAAAACCTTCCCAAAGAATTGACTCCAATGTTTTTCACCTCTATAACAAGACAGAATCATATTGTGTATTGCTCTAAATGCTCTAGATTGCTCTGTTTATTGCCCCTAACACCTCACTGTATTCTTCTGTCTTGACAAGGATTATAAGGAAAATTACTCCTCGTAACATTGTAAAGATTAGTTTTCAAGATGCACAGCATCAGCACCCTGTGTTTGAAGAATGAAATCCTTTGATAAGCTTCCTTTAGCGGAAGTGTTGCTGATTCAGCTGCATGTTAGGGATGACATGCCACACAGTGTGATCATCAAACCTGTGATGTGAGAAGTGTGACTCCGTCTAATGCGCATGCATAAACCTTATGATGTGTGTCAGATGGTGAGAAGGACTCTGGTGTCAAGAAATGGGAAACAGATACTCTGTGCGTTGGCTGGGGGCAAGGAATCTGACAAAAGAGAGGGTTCAGGTAGAGTGAGAATATGTTGTGAATTTAGGGTCTGTGTATGCCTAAGACAAAAGAAACTAAATAAAAACAGAAACTGAAAAAGAAAGAGAAAAGAAAAGGCAGCGTCCTCTCTCAGCATCCTCTCTCAAAGGTAGCTCTTAGACCTTGTCTCACACGAAAAGGGCTGGCTGGGGAGTGGCTGGGGAAACCCAGCCAGATGGGTGGGCTATAAATAATAATAATAAATTATAATAATAATATTATTGTTCCTGCATTGCAAGGGATTGGACTAGATGACCCTCAGGGTCCCTTCCAAATCTACAATTATGTGATTCTTGACTTCACTGGTACCAAATTGGGGGTGGGGTGGGGACAGGAGGAGAGGAGGAGGGGAAAGCCCAATTTTGCTAACAGAAGTCCTGGCACAGACTTCCACAAATGGGACCAGTTAGTTGAATCCAGCCCAGCACTATAGAGTAAACCTCATATGCTGTCAGCTTTCAAATACTCAGTGATACTGCATGCCCACAACTGAATAAGATCAAATACAACATACTGTTATATACCATCTGTCAAAAATTGTCATCGATACTGTAATATCTTTTTTATTTCAAAAAAATGTTTTATTAAACCTTTTCAAAATACAATAAAAAACAGAAACAAAACATAGAATCATAAAATCATAGAATCATAGAGTCGGCAGTGACCCTGAGTGTCATTTATTCCAATCCCTGCAATGCAGGAATCTCAACTTAAGCATCAATCACAGTTGGCCATCCAACCTCTGCTTAAAATCCTCCAAGGAAGGAGAGCCCACCACCTCTCATGTGAGTCTGTTCCACAGCTCTTACTGTCAGAAAGCTATTCCGTATGTTTAGTCAGAGTCTCCTTTCTTGTAACTAGAAGCCTCCATTGCAGGAGAAAACAAGCTGTGACAGCATTTCTGATATCTGATGGATATCGTATCTCCTCTCAGTCTCCTCTTTTCCAGGCTAGACATACCCAGCTCCTTCAAGCACTCCTTCTCTAAGGCTTAGTTTCCAAACCCTTGTTTTCAACAAGAAATAAGAAAGGAAGAAAATTAAGAAAAAAAGCAAATAAGCAAGGGGATAAGAGTAATAACCGAGTAAAGAGAGAGAGAAAGATAAGTAAAAGTGACTTCCAATGATCCACCTGCCAGTTTGTGTCTGCAATAATTCCTCATAATAGTCCAATGCTCAATCCAGAGTCGTATCCAGTGATTTCTCCGTGTGTTGATGCGTTCTCACTGTTCAATCCAGGCATCTCAGGTTCATTCCTTTTGGTTTCCAATCAGGAAGTCCAAAAGAGGTTCTTCGATTATTATTATAATTAGAGATCAGCTATAATCTTCCTCCAGTCCAACCTCACCCTTACTTGTCTGTGTCACCAAACAGCACCAAACAGAAGGAGTTGGTTGGAGAAAACCTTCATATGGAGGTATGCAAATAGTTGACCAAGGAGGCTACTCATGAGTAAAGAGAACAGGAAATGGGCATGGCCTGGAAAGTGATGATATATTTCTTGGAAAGTAAGTAAAACACCCATACCAACCTGGCTCCCGGCAGACCATTTGCACAACAACTTCCATCAGCTCAAGCCAGCGTGACCTCCAAGGAAGGAGAGCCCACCACTGGGCTGGTCAGGGATGGTGGGTGTTATAGTCCAAAACAGCTGGCAACTGGGAAAGGCTGGAGTAGAGGAAGAGTGGCAGTTTTGAGGTTTGAACAGAAGTGAATGAGGAGGCCAAAGGAAACAGGTGTGTGCCCACTTTTCCTTCCATCTGCCAGGGGCTTCAGGATGCATTCCTAGCCACCACCATTCTTGCATTTTGCCCTTCTTGCCAGCTTTGAATCAAGTCTTAAACTGCTTTCTTGAATTTCAAACATCCATTGACATATTTTACACACACACATACACATACACATACACACACACACACACACACACACACACACACACACACACACCTTGTTTTAGCCAAATGATCCTAGATATTAAGAATACTTAACAAATGCTACAAGAATGTGGGCAGAATTAATCTAGGGTATCTCGGATAATAGTTATATTTCCAGGAGCAAATAACTGTCTGGTAGATTACAATGGCTTGTGGGATAGTTTGTCTGGTGCTTCTGTAATCACGTATTCAGCTGCTCCAATTGATGCCCCACCCTGTCTGAGATCAACGAAGACTGCTCTCTTT
The DNA here is from genome assembly GCF_963506605.1 of Zootoca vivipara. Classification (NCBI taxonomy): domain Eukaryota; kingdom Metazoa; phylum Chordata; class Lepidosauria; order Squamata; family Lacertidae; genus Zootoca; species Zootoca vivipara. The sequence goes on from NC_083280.1 coordinate 92,262,745, forward strand.
CTCCCTCTCTCTCTCTGTGTGTGTGTTTTAAAGAAAATCCTTTTAACACAAAACCTGCAATTTTGAAGGAATAAGTAATAGTGGGTGGAATGAATCTGAAGACTTCCTTCCTTTTCCCTAGGTGTTAAGTTCCCCCCTGCTTTAGATGTGAAACCGAACATCTTTATTCGTGAATTGTCTTGTCTCAAGTGTGCCTCTTGAATGGTGCCGTCTGCCTCCCCTTTCTGGCGTTTCCTTTAATTTATTGTGTAATTGAAGGGGAGGCGTCCAGCTTTACAGCTGCTGTCTGTCCTCCCCCTGGTTTCTCACAAAAGACAGCTCAATTCAACAATGCAGGTGTGAGGGTTTTATTTGCCTTTTCTCAGTTTTCATAGCTGGGAGAACAATGGGAATTACAGTAGAACCTCACAGATACGAATCCGGAGAAGGTCTGGGAGAGAGCTTTGCAAAGTTATGACCAATTTCCACTCCCCAAACCCTCGTAACTTTTTGAGGTTATGCTACAGTCACTTAGGGTACGATCTTGAATCTTCAGTAGCTTTTACGAACGGCTGTGCACTAGTCTGGTGTGATACATTGAGGATTAGGCAGCCAACAAGAGCTCTCCACCTCCACCCACCCAATGACACAACTTATTTAGACGGGGTTTGTAAACCACTGAGCCTTGCCAATCAGTAGGTTGGCGATTCGAATCCCCGCGACGGGGTGAGCTCCCGTTGCTCGGTCCCAGCTCCTGCCAACCTAGCAGTTCAAAAGCACGCCAAAGTGCAAGTAGATAAATAGGTACCGCTCCAGCGGGAAGGTAAACAGCATTTCCATGCGCTGCTCTGCTTCACCAGAAGTGGCTTAGTCATGCTGGCCACATGACCCAGAAAAACTGTCTGTGGACAAATGTCAGCTCCCTTGGCCAGTAAAGCGAGATGAGCGCCGCGACCCCAGAGATGTTCACAACTGGACTTAACTTTTTTTTAAACAGGGGTTAATGCCAGAAAATGTGCCCCTCGTTATATAGCACAATTGTTAGAATTTGAGTTTTGTCCCCACAATTTCATAGAATCATAGAATCATAGAATCATAGAGTTGGAAGAGACCACAAGGGCCATCCAGTCCAACCCCCTGCCAAGCAGGAAACACCATCAAAGCATTCCTGACAGATGGCTGTCAAGCCTCTGCTTAAAGACCTCCAAAGAAGGAGACTCCACCACACTCCTTGGCAGCAAATTCCACTGCCGAACAGCTCTTACTGTCAGGAAGTTCTTCCTAATGTTTAGGTGGAATTTTCTTTCTTGTAGTTTGAATCCGTTGCTCCGTGTCCGCTTCTCTGGAGCAGCAGAAAACAACCGTTCTCCCTCCTCTATATGACATCCTTTTATATATTTGAACATGGTTATCATATCACCCCTTAACCTTCTCTTCTCCAGGCTAAACATACCCAGCTCCCTAAGCCGTTCCTCATAAGGCATCGTTTCCAGGCCTTTGACCATTTTGGTTGCCCTCTTCTGGACACGTTCCAGCTTATCAGTATCCTTCTTGAACTGTGGTGCCCAGAACTGGACACAATACTCCAGGTGAGGTCTGACCAGAGCAGAATACAGTGGTACTATTACTTCCCTTGATCTAGATGCTATACTCCTATTGATGCAGCCCAGAATTGCATTGGCTTTTTTAGCTGCTGCATCACACTGCTGACTCATGTCAAGTTTGTGGTCAACCAAAACTCCTAGATCCTTTTCACATGTACTGCTCTCAAGCCAGGTGTCTCCCATCCTGTATTTGTGCCTTTCATTTTGTCTGCCCAAGTGTAGTACTTTACATTTCTCCTTGTTAAAATTCATCTTGTTTGCTTTGGCCCAGTTGTCAAATCTGTTAAGGTCATTCTGAAGTGTGATCCTGTCCTCTGGGGTGTTAGCCACCCCTCCCAATTTGGTGTCATCTGCAAACTTGCTCAGGATTCCCTCAAGCCCATCATCCAAGTCATTGATAAAGATGTTGAACAAGACTGGGCCCAAGACAGAACCCTGTGGCACCCCACTAGTCACTACTCTCCAGGATGAGGAGGAGCCATTGATGAGCACCCTTTGGGTTCGGTCAGTAAGCCAGCTACAAATCCACTGAATGGTAGCATTGTCTAGCCCACATTTTACCAGCTTCTTTACAAGAATACCATGGGGCACTTTGTCAAAGGCCTTGCTGAAATCAAGATAGGCTACATCCACAGCGTTCCCTTCATCTACCAGGCTTGTAATTCTGTCAAAAAATGAGATCAGATTAGTCTGACATGACTTATTTTTCAGGAACCCATGCTGACTTTTAGTGATCACAGAGTTTCTTTCTAGGTGCTCACAGACCGTTTGCTTAATGATCTGCTCTAGAATCTTTCCTGGTATTGATGTCAGGCTGACTGGGCGGTAATTGTTTGGGTCCTCTCTTTTCCCCTTTTTGAAAATAGGGACAACATTTGCCCTCCTCCAGTCTGCTGGAACTTCGCCTGTTCTCCAGGAATTTTCAAAGATTATTGCCAGTGGTTCTGAAATCACCTCTGCCAGTTCTTTTAATACTCTTGGATGTAGTTCATCTGGCCCTGGAGACTTGAATACATCTAAACTAGCCAAGTATTCTTGTACTACCTCCTTACTTATTCTGGGCTGTGTTTCCCCTGCTGAATCATCTGCTCCATATTCTTCAGGTCGGGCGTTTTTTTCTTTCTTGGAGAAGACTGAGGCAAAGAAGGCATTGAGGAGTTCTGCCCTTTCTCTGTCCCCTGTTTGCATTTCACCATCTTCTCCTCTGAGTGACCCCACTGTTTCCTTGTTTTTCCTTTTGCTACGGACATACCCATAAAAGCCCTTTTTGTTGCTTTTAACCTCTCTGGCGAGCCTGAGTTCATTCTGTGCTTTAGCTTTTCTGACTTTGTCTCTACACGTGCTGGCTATATGTTTGAATTCCTCTCTGGAGATTTCCCCCCTTTTCCATTTTTTGTACATATCCCTTTTAAATCTTAACTCAGTCAAAAGTTCTTTAGATAGCCAGCCTGGCTTCTTTAGGCACCTTCCATGTTTCCGTCTCATTGGTATTGCCTGAAGTTGTGCTTTTAATATCTCCCTTTTAACAAACTCCCAACCATCGTGAACTCCCTTCCCTTTTAGTATTACTGTCCATGGGATTTCACCCAGCGTTTCCCTAAGTTTTCTGAAGTCGGCTTTCTTAAAGTCTAGAATTTGGACCTTAGTATGCTTGGTTGCTCCTTTCCGCTGGATAATAAACTCCAGAAGAGCATGGTCACTCCCACCTAATGATCCTGCCACTTCTACCCCACTAACCAAGTCATCACTATTGGTTAGGACCAGATCTAAAATGGCTGATCCTCTTGTTGCTTCTCCCACTTTCTGGACAATGAAGTTGTCTGCAAGGCCAGTGAGGAATCTGTTCGACCTTATGCTCTTGGCTGAGTTTGACATCCAACAAATATCAGGATAGTTGAAATCCCCCATTACTACTATCTCACTTCCTTTGGAATGCTTGGCCATCTGTTCCAGGAAGGCATCATCTGTGTCCTCAGTTTGGCTTGGGGATCTATAGTAAACTCCCACAATGAGATCACTGTTGTTTTTCTCTCCCTTAATTTTGACCCAGATACTCTCAATTTGGCTTTGAAGTTTTAAATCCTGGATCTCTTCACAGGTATACATATCCCTAACATATAAAGCTACTCCTCCTCCTTTCCTGTTTGGTCTATTTCTCTTAAATAGATTGTATCCCTCTATTACTACATTCCAGTCATGAGACTCATCCCACCAGGTTTCAGTGATGCCTATTATGTCATATTTAGTTTGCTGTACCAAGAGCTCAAGTTCATCTTGTTTATTTCCCATGCTCTGTGCATTAGTATACAGACATTGAAGACCGTTGATCATTCCCCCATGTCTCTTATTTAAGGATATTTTCGTCCCACCACTAGGTCTGCATGCTGCTTGCTCCATTTGGTCCTTGACATTCGGATGATCATCTTCAGCATTTGATAGACTCCTACCTTCAGGACCACTGTCTCCCTCCCCCACATAAGTCAGTTTAAAGCCCTCCTGATGAGGTTTTTGAGTTTCGTGGCAAAAACATTCCTCCCAACTTTTGTGAGGTGCAGTCCATCACTTGCCAGAAGTCCATCTTCAAGAAACTGCAGACCGTGATCTAGGAATCCAAACCGTTCCTGTTTGCACCATTTGCGAAGCCAGTTGTTCACTTCCCCTATTTTTCCCTCTCTCCCTGGGCCATGTCGTTCAACTGGGAGGACAGAAGAGATGACAATTTGTGCATCTAATTGCTTCAACTTCCTGCCCAGAGCCTCATAATCATTTTTGATCTTCTGTAAGCTATGGCTTGCAGTGTCATTGGTTCCCACATGCACCAAAAGGAAGGGGTATTTGTCGGTGGGTTTTATGATTCCTTGCAGCCGTTCTGTTACATCTTCGATCTTGGCCCCAGGTAGACAGCACACCTCTCGAGACATCTTGTCAGGCCCACAGATTACTGCTTCTGTACCCCTCAGTATGGAATCCCCAATCACCACTACTCGCCTCTTCATAGGCTTGGTTGGGATTCTTCCATGTGCTGTCCCTTCCAAGGTTACCTGCATATTCCCAGAGGACTGACTTGGTTGCTCGTCTTCATATTCCTCATCAACTGTGATGAGGGAGAGATCCTCAGGTGGAGTCTGTTTCTCGTCTTCCATGAGCACTTCAAAACGGTTGTGTAATTCTAAGCACTCAGAGCGATCCCTGGGCCTTCTACTTCTATGAGTCACGTTCCTCCATACATCTGGCTGCTGTGTTGGGGAACTGACCTCCTCCTCAGGGAGATCCCCTGTCTCATCCTTGGTGCAGACAGTGTGCTCTGCTGCATCCAAGAAAAGCTCCAGCTCTTTAATTCTCTGGAGCGTAGATACACGCCCCTGAAGCTGCTGCACCTTCTCTTCCAGAAGGGCAACCTTGTTTTCTAGTAGGGCAACCAACTTGCAATTGTTGCAGGTGTAGCTACCCACATCTTTTGGCAAGAAAACAAACATTGCACAGGAATTGCAGGTGACAATGCTTGTTCCCTCCACCTCCATCTTGAAAACCTTGAGGTCAAACGGGAAAGAGGAAGAGGCCTAGGCCCCCCCTAACAAACGTGTGAGACTTGCTGCCCTAGATCAAAAAGATGGTTCAAACTGCGCGCGCCGATAGGCGCGCGCCGCTGCACTCCAAGCTCTGACTAGCTCCGCCCACAGCTAATCACCTGAACTTCCTGACTCACACTTCTAGGTGAAAGGTCACAGCCAGAAACAAACAAGGTCACAGCCAGAAACAAACACCCACACAAGCCTGAACAGTCACCCAAATCCAAGAGGCAGCAGCCCTAGAAAACCAGCACAGGCACACAAACAAGTAAGAAAACAGATAAGCACACAAACTTACTCACACACAGCCCCAAAAGACAAAGCCACAAAACCTACAGAGTGTCTCCCAAGCTCAGCTCACCTTCTGCTCCTTCCTCAGTCGCTGCACTCCAAGCTCTGACTAGCTCCGCCCACAGCTAATCACCTGAACTTCCTGACTCACACTTCTAGGTGAAAGGTCACAGCCAGAAACAAACAAGGTCACAGCCAGAAACAAACACCCACACAAGCCTGAACAGTCACCCAAATCCAAGAGGCAGCAGCCCTAGAAAACCAGCACAAGCACACAAACAAGTAAGAAAACAGATAAGCACACAAACTTACTCACACACAGCCCCAAAAGACAAAGCCACAAAACCTACAGAGTGTCTCCCAAGCTCAGCTCACCTTCTGCTCCTTCCTCAGTCGCTGCACTCCAAGCTCTGACTAGCTCCGCCCACAGCTAATCACCTGAACTTCCTGACTCACACTTCTAGGTGAAAGGTCACAGCCAGAAACAAACAAGGTCACAGCCAGAAACAAACACCCACACAAGCCTGAACAGTCACCCAAATCCAAGAGGCAGCAGCCCTAGAAAACCAGCACAGGCACACAAACAAGTAAGAAAACAGATAAGCACACAAACTTACTCACACACAGCCCCAAAAGACAAAGCCACAAAACCTACAGAGTGTCTCCCAAGCTCAGCTCACCTTCTGCTCCTTCCTCAGTCGCTGCACTCCAAGCTCTGACTAGCTCCGCCCACAGCTAATCACCTGAACTTCCTGACTCACACTTCTAGGTGAAAGGTCACAGCCAGAAACAAACAAGGTCACAGCCAGAAACAAACACCCACACAAGCCTGAACAGTCACCCAAATCCAAGAGGCAGCAGCCCTAGAAAACCAGCACAAGCACACAAACAAGTAAGAAAACAGATAAGCACACAAACTTACTCACACACAGCCCCAAAAGACAAAGCCACAAAACCTACAGAGTGTCTCCCAAGCTCAGCTCACCTTCTGCTCCTTCCTCAGTCGCTGCACTCCAAGCTCTGACTAGCTCCGCCCACAGCTAATCACCTGAACTTCCTGACTCACACTTCTAGGTGAAAGGTCACAGCCAGAAACAAACAAGGTCACAGCCAGAAACAAACACCCACACAAGCCTGAACAGTCACCCAAATCCAAGAGGCAGCAGCCCTAGAAAACCAGCACAAGCACACAAACAAGTAAGAAAACAGATAAGCACACAAACTTACTCACACACAGCCCCAAAAGACAAAGCCACAAAACCTACAGAGTGTCTCCCAAGCTCAGCTCACCTTCTGCTCCTTTTTAATCAATCTGCATCATACCAGCGCAACAGAAGGTGTAAAGCTGCACACCTCATTTGTTGTGACCTGTGCAAAGCTGGTTTAGAAAGACTCCACATTCAACCTGAGTATTTCCTTAATTGTCTGCTAATTGTGAGCTGGTGGCCTGCTGGCTGAAGCTGGCTTCACCCAAGCAACGTTCTGGCCCCTGACAATGATGGTGAATAATTCTAATAATAACATGCACATGCAACAAACAAACATGTATTTCGACCTCTACAATCATATAGCCCAGAAGCTGGGATTGACCCTAGCTTCCACATCTGTACATGGATCTCCTGTGTGCCCCATCCATTACCCAGAGTGCTTTGCCTCCAGGTCTAAGCCAGGTACTAATGGTTGATTTCAAGAGATGGCTGACTTGAATCCTACCATTGGGTTGTATCCAACCAAGTCACACTCAGAGTAGATCCAAGGTAGCCAAGTCCATGGATTTCATTGGGCCTGCTGCTCTGACTTGGTTGGCTACGACTCAATGTCACCATGCTCAGAATTTTCCCAGTGCCGCTCCACTTCCCTCCTTACTCGCTGTGATAGGCAAGGAAATGAAGGGGTCAAACTAGATGCTTGCTTGGTATATAGTACGCAACTGTGCATTCTCCTTTTCTTTAATTAATTGCCAGCACAGAGGGTGACGACTCTTCCTGTGAAGGCTGCACAGAGCAGAATATTGCCTTTCACTCCCCTGCTGTGATTGGACCATAAATCATCATCTCTTACTTGGTTAGGAACCTTACGGGGGGGGTGGGGGGGAGATTCCCACTGATGTAAATAAGCCTTCCAGATAAGACTCTGCAATGCCAGAAATTAATTAACGGGCGAGGGAGCCTATTTACCTGTTGTGCAGTCAACACAACTTGCAATTTGGTTCTTTCAAAGAGATGTGATACATGATGGTGTTGCACCATGTGTCTGGCAGTACGAGATAAACCTCCTAACTTCTAGCATTTAAAACAGACAACTGAAACTGTTTAAGTACAAACTAACTCTCCTCTGTTTCATGCTATGGCTCAAGTGTCAAAGAGCTTCACAGTCATTTTTTAATACATTTAACTTGGTGGTTCAAATTAAGAACTACACAAGGACCTTGGAAAGTCTTGGAATGCGGCAGTCTCTTCTCTCGCTTACCGTCTGCAGTAGGATTTGTGGGCACCAACTGCAGAGTAACTTGGAAAAATACAATGAGTTTTGATAAAATTATAGCTGATGAGGAACATGAGGAGTTTAATTGATACTGCTCACACAAAAGAAAATCGACGGTACAATGTCTGCTGTGGATTTGACAAAAATGAAGTCTGGCTTCAATAATGCTGTAAAAAAGCCATTCATCATAACTATCTCTGGGGTATGCCAGAAACATATGGAATGGTCTTGCGGCTTTACCGATCAGGCTACGGGCTCATATGACAGGTTCGTTATTTGCTGCGTTTAAGAGAGGGAACATCGGGATCAAAGGGTCTCGTTCTGATTAACTGGCAAGCGTGGAGCACCGCAGTTTGGAGCATGCATTTCCAAAGAATCATTGTTAACGGCATTTGGAAATCAATTTGTTGCATCATGATTGAGGACATACCATAGTGCCGTTTAATAAGGAGGAGAGCTCGGCTTCATTGGCTGCTCATTTGATGCTCAACTCTGTCGGTCACATCTGCCTCCCACAAAGCCTCGCCAAACCTCGTTGGCCTTAGTCTCCTATTTTCTCAGAATACCCCCAAATTGTGAAGGCTTACGATAATTATCCATATGGCTAATGATGATGAGTGCATAAGAAATGTAACTTATTTTACTGATGAGATGGCAGGATTCAAAGTCTTCCAAATGAAACGGTTCACCAAATGTCTCAGATCACCAGGAGTTGTGTGGTTCAAATTAAACTGAGGTGGGGCTGAAGTTTTGAGGAAGTAGAGATGGAGCTGAGGCCCAAGACATCCTGTTGTTTGCAACGTGGTTGGGAAAAAACCCACACAGCAGTGAACTCAAGGAGACCCCTCCTGGGGGTGGGATATAAGCTTGGTCTCTGGCCTCTTCAGCAGCCTCAGCTTTTGTGGCTTGAGACAGTCAGGTCAGGTGGGGAAAGGCCTGCAAGGCAGGGAGCAGGACTTCCAGGTCTCACAGCCCAGATGGTTCTAGTTACAGGTAGGTAGCCGTGTTGGTCTGAGTCGAAACAAAATAATAATAATAAAATTCCTTCAGTAGCACCTTAAAGACCAACTAAGTTTTTATTTTGGTATGAGCTTTCGTGTGCATGCACACTTCGTCAGATACCCAGATGGTTGAATGTTAAGCAGCTGTTGGGCACCAGTTTGGTCTAAGTCTAAGAACAGTCCCATGACTAATTACTCTAGAGTGAAATCAATTACAATACTGCATCTAGATATTTTACCTCTTCTTTGTTATTTGGGCTGGGTCATCGTGGATCCAGTTGCACACCACATTGAGTTTTGTGGTGGAAGAAAGGTGGGAAATAAAAGGAAGGGGTTTTTTATTATGATTTATTATGATTATGATTTTTAGAAGACATCTGACAGAGGCAGCCCTGTTTAGGGAGGCTTTTAATGTTTAATAGATTATTTTATTACATTTTTCTGTTGGAAGCCGCCCAGAGTGGCTGGGGAAACCCAGCCAGATGGGCGGGGTATAAATAAATTATTATTATTATTATTATTATTATTATTATTATTATTATTATTTATTAATTAATTAATTAATTTCAATACTGCTTTATATTATTACGGGGGGTATTAAAGCAGTTTGCAACCCACATTAAACCATCAGATAAAACCATCCAGAATAAGACATGGCAGACAAAAGTCGAATATAAATTATACATTCAAAGCAGCATAAATATCAGGAAACTAAAATATTAAAGAGTTCAAAATAAAAGGAGGTAAACTTATGTACCTTTGCTATCCGTGAAAATCTTTTAATAAAAGCAAATTAAAAGGAAAGCAAAGGAGGTCAGCTGCAGAATGCACATTTAATACAGCAGGTTTTTTTATAAAAAAATCTTAAACTTTTTTTAAAAAAATTACTGAAGGAAGTCAAATATAAAATGCACATTAAAAACAGCACAATTACCAAGAAAATAAAATATTATCATAAACATAGAACATCTCCAAATGCATTTTTCCAGTGAACTTTTAGCTACCTCTCTGCCCATTGCAGGTGTTGCCCAATTCTGTGCTGCCCTCAATTGGATGACCTGAAACATTTTCATCTTCATCACCCTGAACATTTAAAGCAGGCTTCCTCAAACTCGGCCCTCCAGATGTTTTGAGACTACAGTTCCCATCATCCCTGACCACTGGTCTGACTAGCTAGGGATCATGGGAGTTGTAGGCCAAAAGCATCTGGAGGGCTGAGTTTGAGGAAGCCTGATTTAAAGGGCTATTTAGGTCAGATAAGCCTCCTGGGTCTTGTGAATCAAGTGGTCCTCTCCTGTCACAGCAAATGTTTCTATATACATGTGTCCTTGCAGCTCACCCTAAGCACTCTTTGCATGTTCAGACCCAGAGACCTCCCCCCTAAATAAATTCACACTTGACTCAATTTTAGTTTTGGTTTTTGGCAAAATTTAGGTAGCGCTGGCCCAGGGCAGCAGCATAGGTCAGCCAAGGGTGAATACCTGGATAGGCGGAAAGCTGGGAACAGACTATGTCCGCCACCCAGATGTCCCCCTGGACTCAGGCACAGGCACAACCCCCTCACAGGGGTTGACCAAACCATTTGAGTCCCTGGATTCCTTTAACAGAATACCCTTCACGATTTGCTATGTGGCAGGTGAAACCCAAATGGCAACAGCCAATCAGCCAAGTGGGGAAAATTCCTGCCGCGCCCCTGTCCCAACGACAGACGACACACGATGACATAGCAAGGTCAAGCACAAAATGCCCTAAAAGTAGGGAGAGGTGGGTGGGTGTTCAGAATGCATGAGCCAAAAGAGGAAGCTCTGGGCCATGTGCATGGATATATATAGGTCCCTCGATCCGTTTGGACTGCGCCCCGTTGGCCAGATTGAACCCAACATCGAGGGACCTACCAATCGGGTGTTGTGGCTGACCATTCTTACCCACCCACAACACAGGAGGTCGGTCTCCAGGTCTCACCACAACACGTGCCCTCTTTTAGGGAGGACACGATTTGCTGAACTCAAATGAGCAGTAGCTGTTTCCATGTGTCATGTGGGAAGAGAGGTCAACATCTGAGTGCTCCTCTGCATTGAGGCATGGGGCCTCAGCACGGTTTGTATTGAAGTGTTGAGCAGCCTCATCACAAGATGGGTGCAAAGCGTATTTACACAAAGGGTCAATTTGAGCTCAAAGCTCACATAGGATGACTGAAGCAAGGACTCATGAAGAGTTCTAAGTTTCAGGCTTGCATTGCAAAATATAGGCGTTTTGAGGATAGCACATTGGGTTACTTGTTGATGCTGTAACAGAAATTTATTTCTGCTGTAACATGTCCATTTGGAAATTCTCACCCTATTTTTTCCCCCCTGTACGTTTCTTGATTGACTGTTCACAAGCAGCAGCAAAAACAGCTGTCAGAGAACATCTTTGGCAGCAGCAGTAATGGCATGTAAAACCCATTACATTTCGGTTTCATTAAGAAATTTCACACTAGAGTTTTTAAGTGAGCCCAAAAATGATCTGAAATGTGTTTATTCCATTTCCCATTTAAGTTGTGTTCATAGGTCAAAGAAGTGGTGTTCTATCTTGCTTTAGCAGCTGTTGTTTACACCTGAAGCTATTGTAACCACTCTGGGATTTTTCCAAGATGAGTTTCTTTCCTTTTTATTGGTTTCTTGGATTTCTTACTCTACCTTCTGACAAACAAGGCCTTTATAAATTAACTCAGCTGGTGCACATTTGACCCCAATTTTTGAATGTAATCCCTAGGTCAAGTATTTGTGTGTGTGCGTGAGAGAGAAAGAATAGAGTAATTCTTTGTCCCCTTAGGTACTTGGAATATGCATGCATTTAATTTGCTGTCAGCAGTTTTTTGGCCACAAATAATTATCTTTGCCTTTTCAGGTAAACAATAAGCTTCATGGTAATCTTAGAGCAATTAAAGTCAATTACATTTTTCTTTCTCACTCTGTTTCTAAGAAATACATTCTTGTAAGACTTAAGATGGGGGAAAATACGCCTCTTTAAGTATTCTTTATACATTCAGGGGGGAATCTAACCTTCCAAGAGGTTATTTGTTAGCAAAGTGTGTATAGGAGTATGAAGCATAATTATTTGCATGTTGTCTGTTAGATGAAGTTCTGGCGCTCTGTATATGATGGTTCTCCATTGACAATATTATGAATTTCCGACATATGGTTGCATTCTGTAACATGAACTTGGTACTAAATCTGTGGAGTTTACTCTTCAGTCCCTGCCTTGGGGATGTCAGTAGGTGGTAATCTTTAGTATTCTGGATGTGATGTCACCATTGTGGCATTTTCATTGACATTGCTCTGCTGCTTTGACCTCGTGCTCCAAATATAATTTTTGAAAAATTAGCCTCTCGTTACAATACATTAAGCATGTTGTCACTCAACTCACTGAACTTGATGCATATTCTCGCGAAGGTGAAAGACTTCTGGATAGAATTAATCTTTGTAGTTCTTTGTTGGCTCCATTGTCTCCAGAGATGGAGGCCGTAATTTCCCTCTCTAGCTTTTCAGTTCACAGAAAACATGTGAATGAACCAGAAGCCATAATACTGAACATATAGCAAAAACTTGCACATTTGGCACAGTGTACATTGAATGCAATGTGAATGTACTGAAGGTACATTCTTAAGTGCAGTAATGGGATGCTTAAAGAATGCTACAGTAAGTTTGCTACAAATATCCCTAATTTTCCACCCCTGGTGTGAAAATGCCATAGTCAGTGTGGCGGATGTGGCAGAAACAGGCAGCAGCCTTATGAAAATTCACGTTGAATCTGCAGTTACTGAACTTGTAAGATGATGAAGTTTGCTTTCAGTTCACCCCTGAAACTATTGTAACAGTTCATTTTATTTCTTGTACTCCTTTATACACCACACTGTTTGTCGTCAATTTCAAGGCTGTTTCCAAAATTACAACAATGAAGAGTACAAAGAAAGCAAGAAGCAGATTAATTATTACAGATCTTATTACTATTATCATAGCTGCCAAGTCTCCCATTTTCCCCGGGAAATCCCCGTTTTTCCAGCTGTTCCTAGCTGAAAAAACAGATTTTTTTGTTTTCCCCCGGTTTATTCTGGCGCGGCGGCCATTTTGGAACTGGGCGGAGCATGCTCAGAAGCGACTTTTGATGCTGCTCTGCCCAGTTCCAAAATGGCTGCAGTGCGACTTCTGGCACGGTGGCCATTTTGGAACTGGGCAAAGCAGCATCAAAAGTCACTTCTGAGCATGCTCCACCCAGTTCCAAAATGGCGGCAGTGCTACTTCCGGTCTGCTATTTCCGGCCCGGTCCCTTATTTCTTTGACAGCAACTTGGCAGGCATGTATTATGTAAATGTGGTGTTAAGCAAAGACTATGGGTTGTAGTCCATGTTAGCCACACTTAGGTTAGATTTCCTGAACACAACATCCTTAGGTCCATTCATTTCAATGGGTCTACACTGAGTAGAACTTATTTGGATACAACGCTAAGGCTGCAACCCTATATACCATTACAAGAAATTAGTCTCACTGAACCCATTGAGGCGTTTGTATGAGCACACATGCCTAGATTTGCACTGCTAGCTCTGTATTATATTGTGTAGAGACTTGTCTGTTTAAACGGCAGGCCTGAATCAACACTAAGCCAGCTCTGGGTGGTATACAGGGATGTTCAACAGCAATTCAGCTCCATTTTCGCAACTAAAGCAGACGTCTCACACACTTGGGAATAAATTGAGCTCACTGGGCCTTACATCCACATAGACAATGTATGATATTGCTTTGCAGATGTCCCAGATATTCATTGTCAGGACATGGAAAGGCATAAATATCTATAGAAACAAAGGCATGGGTTTCACCCATACCTATGGTAGAACAAAGTGACAGGTGGAGGAAGAGACTAATAGCTACATTTTCAGCCTGGGGGTATGGAGAACAAATTTCCAATTACCCGCTTTGCTGGCAATCTTCTTGTATGACCTTTAGCAAAACCACTTATGACTCGCCTTGGTGGAAAATGAGGATAATGGCACTTCTGAACCTCACAAGGGGGGAGCTGTCAGGCAAGACCCGCTAACTGATGTGGACCTTGAACATTATGTTAATGGGTACCACAGTGAGTCGTCTGGAGCTATTTGCTCCGCAAGCATCTTTGGAAAGTATGTGGCCCACTGCGGTCTGGGCTGTCTGGACTGATCTGTGAGGGAAGATGCTAGATGGATAGAATAGCTCATTGAAAGGCTTCGTAATCTAAGGCTTATGGCACAAGACGTTTAGACAGCTTTGCTCTACGAATGAGAACATGTGGGCTTTAAACATTTGAAATGTTTTTGAACATTTGAAAGCTGCATGGATGACAAACGGGGCAGGAGTTGTCACTGATAGCACATGGTCCCATTTGAAAGAGTGTGGCTTGATGAGTAACAGAGCCTAAGACATGATCCAGAAAAAAGATATTGGACAGCACTTATTTTCATGGAAAGTCAAAGCCACAGTCTGAAAGAGCTGTTCTTTGCCTTTCAATAGTAATTCAATGTGGGCCAATTGTTATGTTACTTGAGCTTCACTCTGGCTGTTCCTGTGTGGATCCTTCAGAAAGCTGTTCTGCTAATGTAGGCAACAGGAACATGGCCAGGAAGGATATACAAACTAAGTTGGATAAAAATGATTTTAGAAACAGCAACAAGAAGCAGCAACAGCAGTGGTACAAAACCATAAATAGAGCCAGTCTTAACTATAGCCATGAAACAGATATTCCCCAGAGCACATAGGACAATAATTGTCTCTATATGGTTTACAAACATGGTGTGAAATATAGAGTATTGATATAAAGCTAATACATTTTAGGTATAGTTTTTAATCATTCTGGTGTGCAGCAGAGCTAGCACTGGGCCGTAGTTTCAGTCCAGACAAATTTCATAAGCTTATGGCTGTCCCAGGGGGAAATGTCTCCCCAAGATTGCAGGTGAATTTCAAAAACAATTGTTGGATTATCTATGACAGTGATGGCGAACCTATGACACGCGTGTCAGACGTAACACGCAGAGCCCTCACTGCTGGCATGTGCCCCATCGACCCATTCACACTTTTGTTGTTGTCCCCCCCCCACATTTGTTCTCCCGCTCCTCCTACAGCTTGTCTCCGCTACAGCTTGTCTCCGCTGTTAAAACCCAGATCCTTTTGTTGTTGTTGTTGCTGGTAAACAGAGATTGGTTTCTTAACCCGTTCTGTGCTGGTTTTTCTGGTGCTTTGGCAGACTATGTCAGTGCTGCATGTTAGTTCCAGCAAAGGTATTATTCGTCATTTATTTCTGTTCTCTTTCCCCCCAAAAAAGCACAGCAGCTTGCGGGCATCCCCCCCCCAAAAAAAACAAAGCAACTTTTGCCCCCCCTCCCAAACTTTGGTCAGCAGCTCCCCCAAAAAGCTCAACAACTCTGGGCACTTTGTGATAAATAAGGGTTTTTTGGTTTGGTTTGGTTAAATAATTAGTTTTTGGTTTATTAAATACAGTTACACATTACAATTATACATTTTTGTTATTTAAACTATAAATATCGTGAAATTATGGTTTTTTTCCTCGAAGTGACACACCACCCGAGTTATGCTCGGTTTTTTGGCAAAATTTGACACACCAAGCTCAAAAGGTTGCCCATCACTGATCTATGAGGTGGGAGAATGGTTTTCTTCTTCTTCTTTTCCTTCAGCAAAAAAAGCCTTGCCACCATTTCAAGCACTAGTGTGGCTGAACAGGTCTATTGTGGCATTATGCCATGATAAATACATTAAGGAGCCACAACACCCTCATTTAAATATAAAACAAAGTGGAAAACAAAATCAGAACAATGGGAGAGGTGAGGGTGGTGCCACATATACAGACCAGTATATGCTATGTGTTTCATGCAACTAGTGTTTTCCCAGCCACTTCAGCAGATGCATATGAGTCCCAGATGAGGTAGGTAAAAAAAGGGGGAGGTAAAGGAGCCCTGGACGTTAAGTCCAGTGAAAGGCGACTATGGGGTTGTGGCGTTCATCTCGCTTTCAGGCCAAGGGAGCCTGCGTTTGTCCGCAGACATGTTTCCAGGTCATGTGGCCAGCATAACTAAACCGCTTCTGGCACAACGGAACACCTTGACAGAAACCAGAGCGCATGGAAATACCATTTACCTTCCTGCCACAGCAGTGTAGTGTGCTTTCGAACTGTTAGTTTGGCAGGAGCTGGGACAGAACAACGGGAGCTCACTCAGTCGTGGGGATTCGAACCACCGACCTTCAAGAAGCTCAGTGGTTTAGACCACAGCGCCACCAGCATCCCTTTCCCCAGATGAACAGCACAGTGTGTATGAGCATCTGCTTTTGCTGCAGACATGAGATGTTTCACTTGCTAGCACATTGCCTGAGTCCATGGTAGCACTTATTCTGGTGCTCCTGAAATCCATTAGGAATAATTGTAATGTTACCATGTAACGTTACACAAATGTTTTCATACAATGATTTTTTTAAAAAATAAAAAAATAAATAAATAAATTGTTTTTTGTTTTTTAAAAAACATCCTTTCAACCACATTTATCCACTACACTGGCTTTATAACAAAAGGCATCTTTTGTTATGCATGAGATATGTATGCCACAACAGATTCAAACCATTTTCAAATGATTGGAAATAATTTGGCTGAAAACACATTCAGGGGGAGAGCAGGATCGCATTGTTTTTCCCTGCTCTCAATGTTCCCACTACACTGAGCAGTGAAAGTTCAGGGATGATGCTATAGAGAGCAGAGTTTCCCAAACTTGGGCATCTAGTTGTTTCTGAACTACAACTCCCATCATCCCTAGCTAGCAGGACCAATGATCAGGGATGATGGGAATTGTAAGCTCTGGATCCTCTTCATGGGCAGACCTTTGTGGAACATGTTGCAACAATCAATCCAGTCTGGAAGTTTCCAGAGCATAGAGAACCCAAAAAGCTTTATAGCTCTCAAGCCTTCTGTACTCATTTTCTCTAAACCAGAATTCAAACGACCTTCTCTTCTTACACAATACTCTTTCAGATCTTATAACTGTAGGGGCATTGATTGCCTTAGCAGATAACAGCCATTGTGTGCTCCCTTACCTGGGAGTAAGTCCTATTAAACTCAGCGGGGTTTACGCCTTAGTAGACATGCATGGTGCTCATGGACCATGGACTACAAGAAGATCAAACCTATCCATTCTTAATGAAATCAGCCCCAAGTTCTCACTGGAAGGACAGATCGTGAAGCTGAGGCTCCAATACTTTGGCCACCTCATGAGAAGAGAAGACTCCCTGGAAAAGACCCTGATGTTGGGAAAGATTGAGGGCACTAGGAGAAGGGGACGACAGAGGACGAGATGGTTGGACAGTGTTCTCGAAGCTACGAACATGAGTTTGACCAAACTGCGGGAGGCAGTGGAAGACAGGAGTGCCTGGCGTGCTATGGTCCATGGGGTCACGAAGAGTCGGACACGACTAAACGACTAAACAACAACAGACATGCATAGGGCTGCAAAATAAGAAATAAAGTTCTTTTGTTGGGTCCATGACCATTATTTCACAATGAATGAGGCAATAAAACTTTCAATTATATAAGGGATTTTAAAAACATCACTATGGCCTCCCTGCAAAAATTGCCCCCCTGGCTTGAAGGTCATTAGAATGAAGGCAAATGTTTAAGAAGCAGTGTTACAAAAAGTGGGCTACATAACACTGTCAATTCTTCTGAAAAGCCAGTAATTAAATGAAGGTTCTTTTTCTAGAGTCGCTTTCCATGGTATTTTATTAATTAAATGGTTTGCTAGAAATGCAAGGATTACCACTTTCTTTCAGAACATTGTAACCAACTGGCTTGTAGTTCCCCCCCCAAAAAAAAAACCCCAAAGTTTGTTTTGCAGCTGAAGAGTATTCTTTTGTCCTTCGTTTATTTTTGGTTTGAATTGCTTGTTTTTCTTCTCTTAAATCTGGATTTCTGACTGCTGCTTCCTATTTGTCATTCGGTTTTTAAGTAAGTTTTAAGAGCAATTCAGTCCCTGGAGAAATAATGATCATTTTTCAATGGCAGCTACTCTTCATCCTCTCTGAGGGACGCTTCAATTCACTTTCGGACCTATCAAGTGCACATGGAAGGTCCCTTTTCAAAGAGGCATGCACTGGTGAAATTCTTTTGCTGGCTTTTCACCTACTAATTGCAAGCAGGGAACAAGTTCTCCTTTTTCAAACAACTCCACTTTTTATTTTTATTTTTTAAAGAAACTCCTTGTGTTTAACTGTGCTTATAGAACCTTAGAGCGCATAAATTGTGACCACGATAATGCAAAGCTTTCATCTTAGCTTGAAATAGCATCTGTCCTCTATAATATCTTTTGAAATCTTGATTGATAAAGGATCTGGGCCTGCCTTTAATTACTGTATAATGTACTTGGCAAAGGTTAACATTTTGCATCAGGAAAGAGATCAGGATATAATTCCTCCGGCTAAGCAAGGGAAGGTTGCAGAATGCAGGTTTTTTTCTTGACTACACCTTTCAACATTAGAGAAAACATAGATTTCGAGAAAGGGAAAGATTTATTGCTTGCACGAGAAATGCAAATTCTTCTGTTGCATGCTCTTCAAAAATACCGGTTGCAGACAAGTCTCTTGGATCCATATCAGAGCCTCTCTGCCCCACCCATTATTATTATTATTATTATTATTATTATTATTATTATTATTATTATTATTTAAAAGACAACCCATCCTAAGCAATACTCAATTTGTGAATTTCCTGTTTAAATTGATGCTATTGTCATCAGTATATGTGGTGATTTATAGAGTAACATAAGCAAAAGGCAGCCATTAGGGTGTTTTCAACAAAGCAGGTTGTCCCCTTAAGGAGAGCATGGGTTGCGGAAGGGTTAACAAGACGTTCCCTGGTCAGTAGGGGCGGGTCACTTTGGCTACTGAGGGTATTGTTGCTGGGGAGAATGCTATGTTGCTAATTTTGATTGACAGCCACAGCCTATACAGTATATGGGTGCAAGCAGCTTTCGCTTTCGCTTTTGGGTGCTTGCAATGGATCTCCCTCCCTCCCTCCCTCCCTCCCTCCCTCCCTCCCTCCCTCCCTCCCTATATTTAGGTTGTTGGTTTTTTGCTGTGCTTGACGTTGCTGTGCCTGTCATGGGGTCGTCCGTATTGCTGCGGGGGCCTAGTAGGAATTTTGCCATCTGGCTGAATGGCTGGTGCCTTGTGGTTTTTGCCTACTACATAGCAAAATGTCACAATTTGTAAGGTTGGCGGTTAGGCATTGGTTCAAATTGGATGGTGGAGGGGTAAGGATTTGGCTGGGCCTGCCCCTCAAAATTGCTGCTGCCTTTAGGGGTATTCCGTTAAAGGAATCCTGGGGCTCCACATGTTTGTCCGTACCCCTGCTAGGGGCTAGGACCGCGCATGACCCTCGGGGAGCATCTGGGGGAGAGGTCAAGGGCTTGGTGGCCTCTCTCAGAGGGTGCTTACCTATCCTGGCTCCCCCCACTACGCTAGGGGAGTCAGGCGGGGGACAGATGGCATGGGAACCAATGCCTAAGCAACCACTCACATCAGTTGTATTTAAATAAAGTTGTGGGCAAAATTAATACCAAAAACTTAATTTTTGTGTGAAGTGTGAATTATTTGGTGGGAAGTCTTGGTACCTCGACACACAACTACCAAGGGCTGCCATCTGATCAGAACAGTAAAACAAGAAAGCCATCTTCTCCAGGCCTGCTGTTGTGCTTGACCCAGAGAAATCAACTGGCAAAGCTTTTCACAGCAGGAGATGATGAACTCTAGGGATATGGCGAAGCTTCATAATTCCTTGGCATGGATTACAATCCGCAGAAATTTATTATAAGTGAAATGAGCATCACACAGCCCTAAGTTCTTCTCCAGTTCAGATTGAAATCCGAGCTGGAGAAGTTTTCTTCCTGGCTGGCTGGTACCCCAAATTTGGCTGCTGATGGATGCTGCTTCATTGATGGCAGGAGAGGGAGAGGAAGGCCAAGCAAGAGGCTGGACTCCTTCTTTCCTCTTTCTATTTCTCACTCCTCCTCCTCCTCCTCTGTTTATTCTTCCTCACCCTCCCTGAAACCTGGAATACAGGTTGCTTGCTTATTGAGCATTCATTCAGACTTACCTGGAGGGAGATTAGACAATGCTTGCTGTTTAATGTGCATTTCTCCTTATTTGTTTGTGGGGAAGTCAGGTGACATTGCATCAAAGCAGGCATCCTACCACCTTGCAGCACATTTTCCTTGTCACTTGCCTTGTCACAAAAAGTCAGATCTTCTAAGGAAATGGCTTTGCTGCTCAAGTCCTTCCAATCACCTGCAATTGTCCAACCTGAACTTGCTGGTATGTGACTGAATGCTGCCTAAAAGTAGTGACAGCTTGGAAGCATCCTGGACAAGCACCAGGCCAAGGGTGTTGGTGACCCAGGGGGCAGCAATAAAACAAAAACAACAATATGTTGTGCTTTTTCTGTTTCTTCTCTACTTGATCCAGACCTAATCTGAATCAAGGCAAACAGAGTACACCCCCCCACTAATATCACTTAACTATTTTTTCTAGGAAAGGATCAACATTTTCCCCAAGGATGGGAAGATGCATGGATCTTTGTCTTACTCATTTTGCTGCACAATTAGGAAGCGAACAAGCATGGCTCCCTCATGGTCCCTGGTCTGCCGCTTCTAAAGGGATTCTGAATCTATCTGGCATGTGATTAAAGGAAACAGAGATTTGGAGTTCTGTTCTTGACCCACATTCCAGATTGAAAATGAAATGGTGATCTCCCTATAAAGCTTCCTTCTGCAACCTGGTGCCCCCCAGGTGACTGCAACTCACATATGCCATCATATACTAGTTTTCTACATGCAACATTCTACATGTGTTCAAACATACTAGTTGCCAACATGGAGAAATTAGTTCTCAGATGTACTTTCTCTTTTGCAGTATTGGGCTAATCAGGGGCGTAGCAAGGGGGGAGTGGAGGGAGCGACCCGCTCCTAGCTCCGTCTTTTGGGGGACAGCGTGTGCGGTGGTGCCGGCACCCCACTACGTAGTGTACACGCGCAGCGTCGCTACGCAGCGACATGTGCAACACATGGATTGTACGTAGCGACACATGCATCATACGTATGGTAGCGACGCCTACGTCGTACGTAGCGAGGCTGCGCATGTGTGCTATGTAGCGATGCGCCACCCGCGGGTGCACGTCATGTTTGCTGCTCTGGGTGCCTGAGTGGCTTCCTACGCCACTGAGGCTAATGCTTGGCTTGTGTTGCAAATATTCCTGAGATAATGCATGCGAAACACTTAGGATAGAACTATATACATAGTGTGTTGGTCCCATACTTTGGGTTTGGATTGGTTCCTTCAGTCCACTGAAGGATTGAGATCTAGTGATGATTCCACTGGCAAAAGAGGGGATGAGGGGATTTTTTGTCCACCCCCCTTCCTCTTGTATTCTGTCAGTGTATTGGAGGGTACCTTCATCCTCCAGAGCAAAAGGAAGAAGACATGTTCCTTACATAGAAATCCAGTCAGAGATTGGCACACAATTTGGATTCAGCCATGTTCTTGTGCTTTCCATCTGGATTTGGGACAGACTCCATAGAAATCTTTGCTTTTAATGAAGTTTTGCCCAGAGTAGATCCACTGAAATTGATGAACATGAGAAAGTTTGATCCATTAATCTTCCCTTCAAGTTCTAAGTGATTTCAGCAACATAGTGGGTTTCACAGTATCTATTGCTAGCCCTCGCTGAATCCTGTTTATGTGGGGAAATAGCCATCAACTGAATAGTGCAGTGTTCAGTCATCTCCAGAGGCAATAAACAAAGGGCTATGAAGTACTACAGTTCCAGCGAAGAAGTCATTTTTCAGTCTTCTACAAACATCATAAAGCACTTAGGTTGTGTTTAGTTAGTTGCTGTAATATTAACTGAAACATGGCACTGATGAGAAGGATTTTTATATTAACCTATCCAGGGAGAAAAGCTTGGTGTGCTTAAATCTCTACCTCCCCACCCCAAATGCACACTGGGCAGTGATGAACAGCTGTCTTCTTTCTGGCCCTTTGAGAAATATCATCCACTTCCCTTCTGCACCTTTCCTCCAAACTGATTCTTTCTTTCTTTCTTTCTTTCTTTCTTTCTTTCTTTCTTTCTTTCTTTCTTTCTTTCTTTCATCAACCGATTTCGGTCCTTTATCTCAGATGTACGCTTTCCCAGAATCAAAGCATGCACTGATTTGCATATGGTCTACTTTGTTTAATCCTAATAATACAGCCAGTATTTATGAAGCTGTTTATATTGCGGTGTATGGTACCACTCTCTAATCGCACCTTGTATAAACAGGGCTGTTTTAGTCCAGAAGAAACAGCCATGGTTTATGGATTTTGGCAGGGGTTTTACATTCTACAACTTGAAAAGGCCTTTTACAGTGCTGAATATTATTGCCTCCCTCCACTAGTCCCATCTGCGTCACTGTATACACTAAAATATACGTAGCAACAATAATGAGATCAAATTAAAAACCTCCCTTTTGTGGACATATAAGCAAACCTTCTAACGCTATTCATTAAGAGACGTAAGGACTGTGGGAATATTTCAATGGGGTGTTCTAAATGGAGCAACAAATGGACCCCACTCTATCCATTAATTTTTAGTGTTCTTCTAGGCCAGCCTGGTGCCCTCCAAATGTTTTGGATTCCAAATTCCATCACAACTGACCTTGAGCTAGGAGTCCAACAATATCTGGATGGCACCAGGTTGGGGAAGGCCACTCAAGGCCACCTTCCCCACTTGAGCAGGCCCTTGTTTGGAGAAGAGGGGTCGTGAGACTGATCCGATATATATTTAATATATTATTATTAGAAAAAACCCTTTTTCTGGTGAAGAAGAAGAAGAAGAAGAAGAAGAAGAAGAAGAAGAAGAAGAAGAAGAAGAAGAAGAAGAAGAGTTTGGATTTGATATCCCGCTTTATCACTACCCGAAGGAGTCTCAAAGCGGCTAACAATCTCCTTTCCCCTCCTCCCCCACAACAGACACCCTGTGAGGTGGGTGGGGCTGAGAGACTTCAAAGAAGTGTGACTAGCCCAAGGTCACCCAGCAGCTGCATGTGGAAGAGCGGGGAAGCGAATCCGGTTCACCAGATTACGAGTCTACCGCTCTTAACCACTACACCACACTGGCTCTCATGTGGTAGTTCTGGAAGGAGCCGGCCGTTTTGGCTCTCCTGGTTTCTGATTCCTCCTATCTTAAATTCAGTTCTACAAATTTTTGCAGCAATTTGTGGTTATTATTATTATTATTATTATTATTATTATTATTATTATTATTATTATTATTTAAAAATCCTCATGGACATTCATCAGTGCTTTGTTGCAAATTTCTCCCAATAAACACATTTTTGCATGCACTTTTTTACTTATGTACACATTCTTGCAAATAATTTTCAGTAATGTAATACATTTTTTTGTGTTATGTTCATTTGTATGTGCAGTTGGTGAACTGCATAGCAAAATTTGCTGGGTTTGCTCCTGTCCTTACCAACTCAATACCATTGATGACTTGATGGCGAAGGCTCTAATGAATTTTCTTGTACCAAGTCAGATCATTATCATGCTAGCACCATATTGTTTGTTTTGACTAGTTGCAGCTCAGCTAGTTCTATCTGAGACCCCTTTTGACTGAAGGTGAGAAAGTCTGAACCTGCATGCATTTTGCATGCAAATCCATCCTCTTGGATTTGGGTGACTGTCCAGGCTTGTGTGGGTGTTTGTTTCTGGCTGTGACCTTGTTTGTTTCTGGCTGTGACCTTTCACCTAGAAGTGTGAGTCAGGAAGTTCAGGTGATTAGCTGTGGGCGGAGCTAGTCAGAGCTTGGAGTGCAGTGACTGAGGAAGGAGCAGAAGGTGAGCTGAGCTTGGGAGACACTCTGTAGGTTTTGTGGTTTTGTCTTTTGGGGCTGTGTGTGAGTAAGTTTGTGTGCTTATTTGTTTTCTTACTTGTTTGTGTGCTTGTGCTGGTTTTCTAGGGCTGCTGCCTCTTGGATTTGGGTGACTGTCCAGGCTTGTGTGGGTGTTTGTTTCTGGCTGTGACCTTGTTTGTTTCTGGCTGTGACCTTTCACCTAGAAGTGTGAGTCAGGAAGTTCAGGTGATTAGCTGTGGGCGGAGCTAGTCAGAGCTTGGAGTGCAGCGGCGCGCGCCTATCGGCGCGCGCAGTTTTACCCATCTTTTTGACCTAGGGCAGCAAGTCTCATACGTTTGTTAGGGGGGACCTAGGCCTCTTCCTCTTTCCCCCTTGACCTCAAGGTTTTCAAGATGGAGGTGGAGGGAACAACCATTGTCACCTGCAATTCCTGTGCAATGTTTGTTTTCTTGCCAAAGGATGTGGGTAGCTACACTTGCAACAATTGCAAGTTGGTTGCCCTACTAGAAAACAAGGTTGCCCTTCTGGAAGAGAAGGTGCAGCAGCTTCAGGGGCGTGTATCTACGCTCCAGAGAATTAAAGAGCTGGAGCTTTTCTTGGATGCAGCAGAGCACACTGTCTGCACCAAGGAGGAGACAGGGGATCTCCCTGAGGAGGAGGTCAGTTCCCCAACACAGCAGCCAGATGTATGGAGGAACGTGACTCATAGAAGTAGAAGGCCCAGGGATCGCTCTGAGTGCTTAGAATTAAACAACCGTTTTGAAGTGCTCATGGAAGACGAGGAACAGACTCCACCTGAGGATCTCTCCCTCATCACAGTTGATGAGGAATATGAAGACGAGCAACCAAGTCAGTCCTCTGGAAATATGCAGGTAACCTTGGAAGGGACAGCACATAGAAGAATCCCAACCAAGCCTCTGAAGAGGCGTGTAGTGGTGATTGGGGATTCCCTACTGAGGGGTACAGAAGCAGTGATCTGTGGGCCTGACAAGATGTCTCGAGAGGTGTGCTGTCTACCTGGGGCCAAGATCAAAGATGTAACAGAACGGCTGCAAGGAATAATAAAACCCACCGACAAATACCCCTTCCTTTTGGTGCATGTGGGAACCAATGACACTGCAAGCCATAGCTTACAGAAGATCAAAAATGATTATGAGGCTCTGGGCAGGAAGTTGAAGCAATTAGATGCACAAATTGTCATCTCTTCTGTCCTCCCAGTTGAACGACATGGCCCAGGGAGAGAGGGAAAAATAGGGGAAGTGAACAACTGGCTTCGCAAATGGTGCAAACAGGAACGGTTTGGATTCCTAGATCACGGTCTGCAGTTTCTTGATGATGGACTTCTGGCAAGTGATGGACTGCACCTCACAAAAGTTGGGAGGAATGTTTTTGCCACAAAACTCAAAAACCTCATCAGGAGGGCTTTAAACTGACTTATGTGGGGGAGGGAGACAGTGGTCCTGAAGGTAGGAGTCTATCAAATGCTGAAGATGATCATCCAAATGTCAAGGACCAAATGGAGCAAGCAGCATGCAGACCTAGTGGTGGGACGAAAATATCCTTAAATAAGAGACATGGGGGAATGATCAACGGTCTTCAATGTCTGTATACTAATGCACAGAGCATGGGAAATAAACAAGATGAACTTGAGCTCTTGGTACAGCAAACTAAATATGACATAATAGGCATCACTGAAACCTGGTGGGATGAGTCTCATGACTGGAATGTAGTAATAGAGGGATACAATCTATTTAAGAGAAATAGACCAAACAGGAAAGGAGGAGGAGTAGCTTTATATGTTAGGGATATGTATACCTGTGAAGAGATCCAGGATTTAAAACTTCAAAGCCAAATTGAGAGTATCTGGGTCAAAATTAAGGGAGAGAAAAACAACAGTGATCTCATTGTGGGAGTTTACTATAGATCCCCAAGCCAAACTGAGGACACAGATGATGCCTTCCTGGAACAGATGGCCAAGCATTCCAAAGGAAGTGAGATAGTAGTAATGGGGGATTTCAACTATCCTGATATTTGTTGGATGTCAAACTCAGCCAAGAGCATAAGGTCGAACAGATTCCTCACTGGCCTTGCAGACAACTTCATTGTCCAGAAAGTGGGAGAAGCAACAAGAGGATCAGCCATTTTAGATCTGGTCCTAACCAATAGTGATGACTTGGTTAGTGGGGTAGAAGTGGCAGGATCATTAGGTGGGAGTGACCATGCTCTTCTGGAGTTTATTATCCAGCGGAAAGGAGCAACCAAGCATACTAAGGTCCAAATTCTAGACTTTAAGAAAGCCGACTTCAGAAAACTTAGGGAAACGCTGGGTGAAATCCCATGGACAGTAATACTAAAAGGGAAGGGAGTTCATGATGGTTGGGAGTTTGTTAAAAGGGAGATATTAAAAGCACAACTTCAGGCAATACCAATGAGACGGAAACATGGAAGGTGCCTAAAGAAGCCAGGCTGGCTATCTAAAGAACTTTTGACTGAGTTAAGATTTAAAAGGGATATGTACAAAAAATGGAAAAGGGGGGAAATCTCCAGAGAGGAATTCAAACATATAGCCAGCACGTGTAGAGACAAAGTCAGAAAAGCTAAAGCACAGAATGAACTCAGGCTCGCCAGAGAGGTTAAAAGCAACAAAAAGGGCTTTTATGGGTATGTCCGTAGCAAAAGGAAAAACAAGGAAACAGTGGGGTCACTCAGAGGAGAAGATGGTGAAATGCAAACAGGGGACAGAGAAAGGGCAGAACTCCTCAATGCCTTCTTTGCCTCAGTCTTCTCCAAGAAAGAAAACAACGCCCGACCTGAAGAATATGGAGCAGATGATTCAGCAGGGGAAACACAGCCCAGAATAAGTAAGGAGGTAGTACAAGAATACTTGGCTAGTTTAGATGTATTCAAGTCTCCAGGGCCAGATGAACTACATCCAAGAGTATTAAAAGAACTGGCAGAGGTGATTTCAGAACCACTGGCAATAATCTTTGAAAATTCCTGGAGAACAGGCGAAGTTCCAGCAGACTGGAGGAGGGCAAATGTTGTCCCTATTTTCAAAAAGGGGAAAAGAGAGGACCCAAACAATTACCGCCCAGTCAGCCTGACATCAATACCAGGAAAGATTCTAGAGCAGATCATTAAGCAAACAGTCTGTGAGCACCTAGAAAGAAACTCTGTGATCACTAAAAGTCAGCATGGGTTCCTGAAAAATAAGTCATGTCAGACTAATCTGATCTCATTTTTTGACAGAATTACAAGCCTGGTAGATGAAGGGAACGCTGTGGATGTAGCCTATCTTGATTTCAGCAAGGCCTTTGACAAGGTGCCCCATGATATTCTTGTAAAGAAGCTGGTAAAATGTGGGCTAGACAATGCTACCATTCAGTGGATTTGTAGCTGGATTACTGACCGAACCCAAAGGGTGCTCATCAATGGCTCCTCCTCATCCTGGAGAGTAGTGACTAGTGGGGTGCCACAGGGTTCTGTCTTGGGCCCAGTCTTGTTCAACATCTTTATCAATGACTTGGATGATGGGCTTGAGGGAATCCTGAGCAAGTTTGCAGATGACACCAAGTTGGGAGGGGTGGCTAACACCCCAGAGGACAGGATCACACTTCAGAATGACCTTAACAGATTAGACAACTGGGCCAAAGCAAACAAGATGAATTTTAACAAGGAGAAATGTAAAGTGCTACACTTGGGCAAAAAAAATGAAAGGCACAGATACAGGATGGGAGACACCTGGCTTGAGAGCAGTACATGTGAAAAGGATCTAGGAGTTTTGGTTGACCACAAACTTGACATGAGTCAGCAGTGTGATGCAGCAGCTAAAAAAGCCAATGCAATTCTGGGCTGCATCAATAGGAGTATAGCATCTAGATCAAGGGAAGTAATAGTACCACTGTATTCTGCTCTGGTCAGACCTCACCTGGAGTATTGTGTCCAGTTCTGGGCACCACAGTTCAAGAAGGATACTGATAAGCTGGAACGTGTCCAGAAGAGGGCAACCAAAATGGTCAAAGGCCTGGAAACGATGCCTTATGAGGAACGGCTTAGGGAGCTGGGTATGTTTAGCCTGGAGAAGAGAAGGTTAAGGGGTGATATGATAACCATGTTCAAATATATAAAAGGATGTCATATAAAGGAGGGAGAAAGGTTGTTTTCTGCTGCTCCAGAGAAGCGGACACGGAGCAACGGATTCAAACTACAAGAAAGAAAATTCCACCTAAACATTAGGAAGAACTTCCTGACAGTAAGAGCTGTTCGGCAGTGGAATTTGCTGCCAAGGAGTGTGGTGGAGTCTCCTTCTTTGGAGGTCTTTAAGCAGAGGCTTGACAGCCATCTGTCAGGAATGCTTTGATGGTGTTTCCTGCTTGGCAGGGGGTTGGACTGGATGGCCCTTGTGGTCTCTTCCAACTCTATGATTCTATGATTCTATGATTCTATGATTCTATGATTCATTTCAACTTGGTACAGACCTATGAGAGAGTTGGAGACATGTCCAAAAAGCCACGGACAATGTCTCAGGTAAGTGGGGGGTGCTGTTGAGGTGGGTTTTGGTGGTTAGGCTGCGTGCCTTTCAAGTATTGGCTGGGCCACTTATATTATAGCTCTATTTGCTGTCAACTTAGGCAAGCCAGTTCTTCAGAGACAAAAAAGACTCTGGCAAAGAGTTCAAGAAGATAAAGTATGTGAAGCCCTTTGAACTCTTAATGAGCTAAATAAATTATAATTGGTGTTTTTTGTTACAATGCACAAGTTTTCTTTTGAAGGACCATTTTGATGGTACCGGAATACAGAGCTGGCTGTCAATTGCACCATAATATTAGTATAACATTTTATAGTGTATTTGAGCGCATTAATTTCCCATGGTTACCGTAGGACCAAAAGGAGAACTATAAACACAATTAGCACTGGTTCCTTTTCCAAAAAGCACGCCGCAATCATTTGAGAAGACCTGACATAAAGCATCAAGGGGCACCCAGAAACTTGTTTTTGACTTTTTCTTCCACAAAGTTCTTTTTAATTAGTGCTCAGAATATTGGCTGCCCAGCAATGTTTTGACATCGTGTACACTTCGGAGACGTTATACGCAATGGAACAAGATTAAGAGTTAACTGAGAGCCAAATACCCAGACCGGGGGTGGGGGTGGGGGGTGGAACCACAGCAAAATATTGGAAATCAGTTGTAACAGCAATGCTAAAGGAGTGATTAAAATAATATACAATGTGATGCACAATTAGCAAGCTTTCAGGCCAAGCTAGTCTTTATACAGGACAAACAAATGGGGTTTGCTAATTTATTGGTGCTTTTTTTATTTGTTTTTAAAAACCACACACTTTAAGATCAGTCACTGAAG
Source organism: Zootoca vivipara (assembly GCF_963506605.1). Classification (NCBI taxonomy): domain Eukaryota; kingdom Metazoa; phylum Chordata; class Lepidosauria; order Squamata; family Lacertidae; genus Zootoca; species Zootoca vivipara. Next base: position 92,291,985 of record NC_083280.1, read on the forward strand.
GCTGCCCTTTGAACAGGGAAAATGGTGGGAGGAGAGGCTTCCCATTCCTTTTCCATCCCAACTTTTTCTCAAATTCATCCTGTCCACCTAAACTGCTTTTCTTTAATGATCCTCATTTCAGCCTCTGGGGCTTCTTTTCAATAGAGGGAGGGAATGAGGGGAGGGGAGTATTCCTGCATCTTCTGCTTAACATCTTCTTTTTTGAATGTTAAACATCTTCACGAGGCAATAAGGTACAGTAATTATATATTTTTTAAAGGGGAAACAGGCATCTTTTGTAGATTTTAGAAGCAAATGCTTAAAGGCAGGTGAGCTCAAAAGCCCCCCGCCCAGGTATTAGTTCTTTGAACCTCTCTGAGTAGCTGTTGTACTACTACAAAAGGCATTGTTCCTAAGCATGTACGCCCCATAAGTTTTTTACTACGCCCAATGAATGTCTTCATGAGAAATCTCATTTCATCGCTAAGAATTAATAGTGAGACAAATGATATATTTACAAAGGAAGGAAGAAAACTGGAATGGGAATATGGGGGAAAACGAGAGTCATTTCTATTTAGAGAACAATCGTATTTCATTCCCTTCATTCCATTTTGATCATCTCAATACCATCCCCTCAGTTTATAAAGGCTGGTTTGGAAAAGTGTAATGATAATGGCCAAAGTATGTGGCTATGTTCTTCTCCTCTCATTCATTCCCAGTTAACATTTCTGAGAATCTCACTATAAAAAGTGTCAGGCTAAATGAAGATTTATGTGTCCGTGATTCTCAGCTAAAGTGAAGTGTGTCTCTGCATCAAGGCCTTAAAGATTACTAAATCTCTGTTCTTCAGGGTTTAGAATAAAGTGCTGAGATTGAGTTTTGAGGGGTTCATTGGGCAAAACAATGCCCCCCCCAAATGAAACTGCCTACAGTGGTACCTTGGTTTACTACCATAATCCATTTTGGAGGTCCGGTTGTAAACCAAAACAGGTTGTAACCCAAGGTGTGCTTTCGCCAATGGGGCCTCCCCCCCCCCAATGGGTTGTGATCCCAAAAAAGTGTTGTAATCCAAAAAAAGGGACAAGCAGTTCCGGGTTTGACATGGTTGTCAGGGGCATCGCAATAGGGGGCGGGGGGGCGGGCTCCAGTCAGCGGGGGACAGCGCGGTGCCTGCTCGCTGCTCCGCCTCCGCCTGAGTAGGAAGAAGACAAAGCACGGTATGGATCGGCTTGCTGTGTGCTTTGTGCTTCTTCCTACTCAGGCGGAGCGGTGAGGGGCGTCTCCTCTGACATCCCTCGCCGCTCCGCCTGAGTAGGAAGAAGCACATGTCGCACTACGGAGTGGGTTGCCGGTGGCGGTGCTCCAGCGCCCGGATCCTCAGATCTAGGCACTGGAGCACTGCCCCCGACAACCCACTCTGTAGTGCACCGTGTGCATCGTGTGCCGTGACGCGTGACGCATGTGCGCGACGGACACCCTGCCCCCCGGCGGGGTGCCTTCTGGTTTGTTGCCCCGGGCAGCCAGAAGGCTAGTGACGCCGCTGATGGTTGTAATCCAAAAGGGTTGCAAACCAAGGTACCACTGTGCTTCTCATCAGAGTTACCATTGCCTAGTCCAGGCATCCCCAAACTGGGGCCCTCCAGATGTTTTGGACTACAATTCCCATCTTCCCTGACCACTGGTCCTGCTAGCTAGGGATCATGGGAGTTGTAGGCCAAAACATCTGGAGGGCCACAGTTTGGGGATGCCTGGCCTAGTCACTTGACACCTCCTCTAGTCAAGATAGAGGGAAGCAAAATGGGATTTGATGGGCTCCTCTCTTATGTCTATAAGGCAAATGGTTAAGCCCTTTTTTAACAAGGAAAAATCAAAATGTGTTTGATTTAGCTAGAATGTTGCTTGGTTTCCCCCGCCCCCCAGTCTTATGCCATAATTGTATTGCGTGTGGATGCTGGCCCCCTTAAGGATTCCCTTGAAGGCCAAAAGGTGGAATATAAGTGATTAAAACAGATGGAGAGATAAAATAAATGAAACTACTGAAATTTCTCCAGCAGAAGGGAGGGTTTCCCACACATACCTATGTGTTGATCTGTGGTTTGGGGAAACTGTTTGAGGGTGTGGGCACCGGATTCATAGAGCTAGCTGTTTTTTCTTAAAAAGGATGTGGGGGGGGGTAGGGATACCAAACCTACAAGTGAAGAGTCCCTTGAAAAGTGAATAGGAAAAGACCAAAATCGTGTCTCTCATGCTGGAAACCAGTCCTGAGACTAAAAGCCTGCTAATTTCTTCTCAAAGGCTCGAGTTCTGGGCTGTTTTTTCAATGCTTAGAAAAACAATGTTTATTTTCATTCCATGCGATATGTACATTCTTTGTAAGCATAAAAAGCTGTGCTGTCAGGCATGTATAACTTCTTCAGTTCAGCCGTTTGGTGATTCCTCTCATTCTGAAAAGAAAGGCGAGCGCTTAGTTGACTTAATGAATGTGTAAGGGAGACAGTGAGAGGCCTATTGAAAACATAATTCAGAAACTCATGACAAACAGGGAAGGCTAATGATTTTGTGGTTTGAATGGATGGCACCATTCCTTTCCCCCTGAAGGAATGCAGCTGAATTGCTTGCAGGAATTAGTTCCCTTCTTATATTTCTTCAAAAGGGGCATATGTGCTTCTCTTTTGTCATGCCTCCGTGAATGTCATTCATGGGATGAGGCATAGCTTGTATAGGGGAGGACTAACAGCACAAACATAAATAGTCAGGCGTAAGTCCCACTTGCAATGGGTTGCAGCCCAGATCTGCTGCTAGCAAACTGACTCTGGACCATTGCAAGCATTTATGCAGAAATGGTTGACCCTTAATGAAATAAGGGGATCACCATGCTCCCAATTTTTATTTGCCATTGTTTCCTTTCTGTAACTTCAGAGAGCAGCTACCAGTCAGTGTAGTGAATACTGAATTGGATGGGCCAGTAGTCTGATTCCACATAAGGTAGCTTCCTATACCTTGATTTCACATCAATTGGGGTTTTTTTTTTTTTTGGAGGCTTGCCAGGTTTCCAGTCAGAAGGTTGTCATATGATCTAAATTGCCCCCCCCCCTAACAAGTGGACACGTGTTGCAGTGTGACCTGGCAACCAGACCCTGTGTTGTGGGTGGGAACGTTTGGATGGCCACAACACCCTATTGGAGGTCCCTCAATGCTGGGTGCAATTAGACCAATGGGATGCCAGCAAATTTGTATCAAGGGACCTCTATTTAAGCCCATGCATGTGTCCCTGAGCTTCCTCTTTGGGGCCTGTGCATCGGAACATCTGCCCACCTCTCCCTATATTTAGGGCTTGCACGCGTGACCTTGCTATGTCGTCGTGTGTCGTCTGTCGTTGGGACAGGGGCGCGGCAGGAATTTCCCCCACTTGGCTAATTGGCTGTTGCCATTTGGGTTTTGCCTGCCGCGTAGTAAATAGTCACAACTTGTACGGTTGTGGATAGGCTCTGGTTCAGGTGATAGGGGTGGCAGAGCGGTCTGGCCATCCCTATGTGATAGGTATTCCGTTAAAAGAATCCTGGGACTCTTGGTTGGTCAACCCTGAGAGGGGTTGTGCCCGGAGCCAGAGTCCAGGGGGGCATCTGGCTGGTGGACTGGCTTGACCCTGCTTTCCACTGTGCTGGGTGTTCACCCTTGGCTGACCTATGCTGGTGCCCTGGGTCAGCACTACCTGCAACGGTGCAGGGAGCTAGTCGAACCAGAGCCTATGCAACCACTCACTTTGATTGTAATCAATAAAGTCGTAGCCTAAATTCTGCCAAAACCAAACCAAAAAATTGAGTCTTGTCTGAATTTATTTGGGGGTGGTTAAAGGGGCTACACACGTAAATGGAGCATCAGCGTGATAGATCTTCACTTTTCTCCCTCCCCCCATTTTGAGAAGTAAGGACTTTAATATCATGAAGCCTATGCACGTTGCAATGTATGCACATATTTGCCATTTATCTTTTATCTATAGCTGTGAGATGCAGGCAGGACCATGATCAGGCTGCCTCAATGTGTATTCACTTTACCAATTTTCTTGTAGTGGTCAGTAGGCTTTCTCAGTTCGCACGAGGGTTGTTTGGTGAAGATGGCCCTGAAGACCTGAAGCTACCACAGCATCTCTGTTCTTCAGACTACAGGTTTGGGTTTTGGCAATGCAGGAATCAGCTTGTCAGGCTAATTCTAATTCTATAATTAAGGATTTGCTGCCTGTGTGGTCCAGCAGTACAAACACAAGGCAGGGTTGGTTTCGCTGATGCATTTAAACTGTGCTCTTTGAAATATCCGATTTCATCAGAAATATGGCATTATAGTTAGGATACACAATGAACGGAATATAAGCTACTAAGAATTGGATTACTGCTTATTTCCTTAACATTGTAAAAGCTTTTTGGGGCAGCCTTCCTTCTTGTGTGTGATCATTAGACATATTCAACAATATAGTCTCACCCCCCCTTTTTTTTCTTTTTCTTTTTACGACGTATATTATTATGAGATTGCCTAAATTCCTCTAGTAGCACTAGGCTATAATTCCTTATATTTCTATTTCTATTTCTATTTGGTCCTTTTCAGGTCTCAGTCTCGGGGAACACATCCTCCATGGGGTTGCACAAATTTGTCTATTTCCAACCTCTCATTTTCTTATCCCTCCCCCCATCTTAAATTCAGTTCTCAACATTTCTTCAGAAATTTGTGGGTTTTCCTTTAAAATCCTCATGGAAAACTGTGAACATTTCAGTATGAATTTCTCCTAATAAACACCTTTTAATACACAGTTTTGACTAATGTACACTTTTTAATGTACACATTTAGCTGAGGATTCATCACTTTTGTAATATAAACATGAACGAGATATTTTGTGCTAGAGGTTGTGATGATGGCTTCTGTTACCATTAAAGTTGAACAAGAAAAAAGTGGAACTCAAATGAAAGGTGAATACACACACACAAGCCATAAATGATCATAACAGGAACAAAAAGCCTATTCATGCAAAAGTTTCCACACACAAGCTTCAAGAATAAATCATTCTCTGGGAGACAGCATAAAAAGAATCAATTCTTTCCTGGACCTCAAAAGTAAAGGCTTCTGCAATATTTTAGTAAACTGAGAGTTGATGGTGACATAGGGTATAGCAATGGATTAACTGATCATTCTTTATTTCTGAATGATTTACTGTTTTCTACTCTTTCTTGATCTACAGCTTGGACTGAGGACAAATAGCATGGTGGTCCATCTTTTTAGAAATATTTATCATAATACTAGTATCATCTGGATTGTATACACCATGGGTAGGCAAACTAAGGCTCGGGGCTGGATCTGGCCGAAAAGCCTTATCAATCCGGCCCGTGGACGATCCAGGAATCAGACAAACCAAACCTCAGCCACATTTAAAGATAAGACCTTTACTCTCACACACCAAAAACTTAGAATTCAACCCACCACTAACAATCACTGAAAAATCTTGCACATCCAACACTGCAATTCCACTCGTGCAACATAACTTCTCCCAATTTCCCCCTTAAAGGTAAAGGGACCTCTGACCATTAGGTCCAGTCATGACTGACTCTGGGGTTGCGGTGCTCATCTCGCTTTATTGGCCAAGGGAGCCAGCATATAGCTTCCAGGTCATGTGGCCAGCATGACTAAGCCACATGCCGTTTAGCCGGAGTGGTACCTATTTATCTACTTGCACTTTGACGTGCTTTCGAACTGCTAGGTTGGCAGGAGCAGGGACTGAGCAATGGGAGCTCACCCCGTTGCGGGGATTCGAACCGCCGACCTCCTGATTGGCAAGCCCTAGGCTCAGTGGTTTAACCCACAGTGCCACCCGCATCCCTGTACTTTTCCCCTTGTTTAGTCGTTTAGTTGTGCCCGACTCTTCATCTTTCCCCTTGTTGTTGTTGTTGTTTAGTCGTTTAGTAGTGTCCGACTCCTTGTGACCCCATGGACCATAGCACGCCAGGCACTCCTGTCTTCCACTGCCTCCCGCAGTTTGGTCAAACTCATGTTCGTAGCTTCGAGAACACTGGCCAACCATCTCATCCTCTGTCGTCCCCTTCTCCTAGTGCCCTCAATCTTTCCCAACATCAGGGTCTTTTCCAGGGAGTCTTCTCATGAGGTGGCCAAAGTATTGGAGCCTCAGCTTCACGATCTGTCCTTCCAGTGAGCACTCAGGGCTGATTTCCTTCAGAATGGATAGGTTTGATCTTCTTGCAGTCCTTAGACACCCTATTTCCCCTTAGACACCCTCAAAATCTGATCAAGAGAATTTGGGGAGCTTCTGTAGCATCTTTTAGAGGAAGGATGTCGAGAGGAGTGGAAGGGAAAGCCCCAATGAGTGAGCAGAACATCGCTCACACTGTGTTCGATAGAACCCACACACTCCTATGCAGAATGAATGATCCCACAAAAGTGGGGCCAGGGATATTACTTCTGCAGTTCATTGCCACAGGATGTGGTGATGGCGACTGGGGTTAAAAAAGGGGTAGCCAAATTCATGGATAATCGCTAGATGGAACTCCAGTTTTTAGATGCAGCACACTTCTGAATTTGAAAGCTTGCACACTCCTTTATGATTATGATAAAAAATATTGTTTTATTATCCCGTTAGAGTTTTTATGGTTTTTCCACAATGTGGCTTTCCTAGCATAATTGGGAAAGCTGAATGGAAATAGGCTGGCACAGTAGTTGGGGCTTTAAGAATCCTTTTACATTGTGGCAGGTTCCATCACATCCAATAAAATGTCCTACAAGAAAAGAAAGGAAACAGCACTGAAGCCCTAACACAGAAGATCTGTCCAATGCACACACACACACACACCAATCCCCAGAAGGAGACATATACAATTGCTTGCATTGCAAAAGTAATATACAAAGCCAAAAGTCATTCGTGGAAAATACGGTAACATCTGTAGCTAAATACATGTTGCCAACGACTTCAAAGCATGGAGTACAAAGTAAGAGGAAGTGGAGGCAGCTGTGCTAAAGGTTTTGTTTTTAAAGTAATGGTGGGTAAAAATGGGTGGGAGAAAAGTTTCCTCCCTTCACCATAATGCAAAAATTGTAGGCTGCTCAGCCTAGAGACTGACACTGGGATGATTCGATTTTGACAAGCGGTAATACTTCTTCGTGTACCTAACTCATTGAATTCACTGTTGCAAGATGTACCAATGGGTGCTACCCGAGATGCTTGTAGAAAAGGATTGGCCAAAATCATGAAGGAAAAGTCTATTAACGATGATTAATAATGAAAGCTAGATAGCACCTCTATGTATATCCACCTCTGATGATCAGATTCCCACCTGGGGCCATCAGGCTGAGAGGGCTGCCATCATCCCAGTGTCCTGCTGCTGGGCCTGGGGGATGAAGCTCCATCATGATGCTGATGCTCATCTCTCATTGACTGTCCCAAGCAACTGGTCATGAGAGGCAGAATGGCTGGCCATTGTAGAGAACAGGAGGTTGGATGGATTCCTCAAATGAATTCTCGTGCTTGTACATAAATGGCTGCAAAACCCAAAAAAGTACAAAATGTCAAAGTTCATTCCAGCCAGGAATAGAGAATAACACCCCCTCCCCCCCCCAAAAAATAAGGTGGTGGCATTTGGGGATGGGATGGACCAGTTCTCCTGTTGAGAAAGGGTGAGGAGCTTCTTACCTTAGTAGCGACAGTACTTTTTCTTTTCTCTTAAGTGCTGCTGCCGGAGAAGGCAGGGCTGGGACTTTCTCTGTGTTTTCTTCCCCACCAACCCCCCTTTGGAGTTTCCATGCAAGCTACAGGGGCTTCTGCTCTGGCCTCTGCCACCTTGCCCCATTTCACACACACACACCCCCCCCCAATGCATTCACAAGAAATACAGTCCCGTAGATTCAGGCCAGCTGTGATTGGAGAGCGGGGCATAAAATCTCCCCTCCTGTGTGCTGTGAGTTCTGGATGAGAAGTTTAGTCCCACAGTCACATCTCATTTTGCCGATGCCTTCAGTGAAGTGTCACTTCAGATAAGATAAAGGGTGTGGGGGGGTGCAAACAAATCACTGAGTTCAGATAAGGTGGGAAGAAAGCTCATCTTTCTCTAATTAGCAACGTAAAGGCAGCCTTTTGAGCAGCTCTTCAAATGAGATTAAGACACAGCATCTGCTGTTGATCAGCACAAGAGCTCTCTCCCCATCTCCTTTCCCCTGGCATATAGTGGCTCTCAGATGTTAAGAGCTTAAGCTCGACAGGGCTATATGGACAGATAATACTTTGTGTATCTTACAGAGTTCATTTTGTGTCATTCTCCCATTCTCAGAAATTATTAACATGCATTTTCAGATGGGCATTTGAAAGTGATGCTTACCGGTAATCTACAACAGTCCTCTTCTAAAGCGTTAAGGGAACAAGAGAGATATTAGATTTAAGGAGAACGATCTGGGGTCTGTATGCAAAAGGTTTGAAGCGTTTGATGTCTATAGTTTTAGACAGTTCCTGACTGGTGACTGTGGATGACACTTCCACAGACACTATACCAAGCTAGCTACTTACAGTAGGAGGGTTGTTTTTTTGCTTGGTGCCACCACCAAGCAAAAAGCAACAACTCTCCTACTGTAAGTAGGAGCTTGTTTTTTGTTTTAAGTGATTCTTTAATTCTTGTAACCCTTGGCCAATTTCAAAAAGCTCAAGGAGCTATTGGGTGAGATCCTATAGTCAGAAATATGCAAAGAGAAGGGAGTCCAAGATGGATGGGAGTTTCTTAAGGGTGAAATATTGAAGGGTCAAATGCAGACAATTCCAAGAACAAAAAGTGGGAGGCACCTAAGAAAACTGATTTAGCTGCATAAGGAGCTTACAGATTATCCGAGAGTTAAGAAGGGCATCTATAAGAAATGTAAGAAAGGGGAAATCACAAAGGAGGAGTATACACGAGTAGCCAACAGTTGCAGGGGGAGGGTCAGGCGGGCTCAAACTTAGAATGAGCTCAGGTTTGCAAGAGGGGTTAAAAATAATTTTTAAAGGTTTCTTTGGCTATGTTCAAAGCAAGAGTAAGTAAGTGGTAGGTCCTCTGCATGGAGAAGATGGAGAAATGCTATTGGGTGACTGGGAGAAGGCAGAAACTCTAGAGAGAAATTTCTAGTTTCATCCCCCATACAGTACAGAGGAACAGCTCATGAGAGAGAGTGACTAGAACAGCTGTCTTCAAGCTTTGCAGAGCCAGAACCCAATAGTAACCCAAACATGCATTGGGCCCCCCCCATTTATTAATCCTTTACCATACATTTGCATGGTGGTAGTGCTCCTGTTGCGACCCACATTGAATGGACCATTGTGGGTCACCAGCCCAACCCACCAGTTAAAGACTAGTGGACCTGTAGTGTCATTCTTTTTGGCACTGCAAGAAACTCAATTCCTTTGAGCCCATGAGGCTTCAGCAGCCAGCTGCAGTTTTGCTGAGTTCTTAAGTGTTAAAAGCAGGATAACCATGGATCTGCCTGGAAAAACGTTTCTTAAAGCTACCGAACATGGCTAGCATGATGGGGAACAATAAAGTTCAGCGATGGGAGAGCAGACATTTGGAGGAATTTTGCAAGTCTGGTTTCCACTGGGGTATTGGAACCGTGCTGGGGCCGAAGTGATGAATGTAATGAACGCAATCCAAGAATTTAACAAACATTGTCCCCATGACATCACTGGAGAGTTGCTTCCTGTTGAAAGCTCACCCTGGGGGTGGGGAGGCAGAGATAGAGCTGGACTCTAGAGCTTATTGTCACCTGCATGGTGCTCTTGATTTGTTTAAGTCATCAGAAGTCCCCTGTTGAATGAAGCAGTGTGTGTGTGTGTGTGTGTGTGTGTGTGTGTGAAAACAGAGGGGGAATGAATGTGTGATCTGACATGTGTGTGCCACAAGCCATTGCTGCAGTTTCCCCAGTGTGGAGTGTGGGGTATTTTGCCCTCAACTCTTCTTTGCTTTAAGCGAATGTCTCCAGGAGGATTAGTCTTTGAGTGTGTTTTGCAAGAGTATAAATGGAAGGCATTCGAGACATACTGGCAGGGAAGATATATTTTGACAAACTGCTTGATCTTTGACCCCCTTCCCTGGTACACAATCTTTACTTTTGCTATCTCCAGTACCTGTCTCCAAAATGAAACCACTGATAGGAAATGTTATTTCCACTCTGCATTGATTTTTTTTTAAAGCCATTGAAAAGTTAAACTGCCTGTGTGCAAATATGGGGCTCCCAAAATAACTATTCACAAAGTTTCCAATGCACATAAAAACAATTATTTTGGTGAGCTCCCCTCTTTATTAGTCTCTGTAGAGAAAACAAACTTGCTGATGAGGTATTGTTATATGTAAAACATATGCCTTACATTGCAGAGAAGAACTGAAGGTCCATCTGTTCTTAATGCGATTAGTAGCTTTTTCGTAGGAGAGGAGATTCTTGATTTGGATGGATGCATTTGAATGGGTCCAAGCACATCCACTGAAACTTATGTGCCAAAAGGGAGTCTCAGGCACAAAGGAGGTCCTCACAGCAGAAAAGGAAGTAAAACTGATCATAGTAAAATTTTGCTAAATGCTGACAATCTTTTTTTGTGTGTGTACAATCCATGTTGTTTTCCCAGTGAAAAAAATGAAAAACCAAGGGTGGTATAAAGCTAGTAAGCTACTGGAGAATATGAATGGCAGCTGTTGCAGCAATTTAAATTTGTTGTTGTTGTTTAGTCGCTTAGTCGTGACCGACTCTTCGTGACCCCATGGACCAGAGCACGCCAGGCACTCCTGTCTTCCACTGCCTCCCGCAGTTTGGTCAGACTCATGTTCGTAGCTTCGAGAACACTGTCCAACCATCTCGTCCTCTGTCGTCCCCTTCTCCTAGTGCCCTCCATCTTTCCCAGCATCAGGGTCTTTTCCAGGGAGTCTTCTCTTCTCATGAGGTGGCCAAAGTATTGGAGCCTCAGCTTCACGATCTGTCCTTCCAGTGAGCACTCAGGGCTGATTTCCTTCAGAATGGATAGATTTGATCTTCTTGCAGTCCATGGGACTCTCAAGAGTTTCCTCCAGCACCATAATTCAAAAGCATCAATTCTTCAGCGATCAGCCTTCTTTATGGTCCAGCTCTCACTTTCATACATCACTACTGGGAAAACCATAGCTTTAACTATACGGACCTTAAGGCTTTCCAAAAGGATGAAACGAAGGGATTTGCAGCTTTGGGTTCATGAGGACACACTGACACCCACTTGGCATATTTAATCATACATTATATCTGTTCTGCATGGGCAGATGTAGGGCAATACATGCAAACCAGAATGCCTGAACAGAATCATGCAGATTTCTTTTCTTTATTCACAGATTAAATCAGAAAGGGAAGAGACAGGATAAACATCTCCAAAAGAGGCATAGGCTACAAACAAAGTGATTGGTGATGTTATTTAAGTGTCTCGGTGATAAGAGATGATGAACAGTTTCTTCCTACCTTGAAGACTTCCATGGAAGAGAAATAACCACAATAGCTCCTGAGAAGCTGAAGTTTGTTTCCCTGGCCAGGAGTCTATTAAGGGAAGGAGATTACTTTTGATCCTATGGATCCAAGGCCTTCCCTGATGTCCGTTCGTGACACGTCCCTTCCCAGCCCCTACTGCCTTAGGAGCATGAACTGCACATCAGCGATGGTAGCTGAATTTTCTGCTTTCATAAGAAGGAGACCTCAGCAAGTGGATGTCCTCCTCCACTTGTGGAGACGAAGGTTTGCAGGATCCCATGGCTCCTTAGTTGTCCTTCCTCAGAGCACAGAAGCACTCCTTAAACTGCTTAGTCTTAGAAGAAGGAAATACTGTTGATTCCATAGGAGTTCTTTCCAAATCAGATTAAGCTTTGGGCCTTAGCACTAAGTGTTAATAATTAAGCTTCCCGTTGACTTTCTTTCTCACCCTCTTCTCTGGCTCCTCTTTTCTTTCCCTCTGTAAGGAAGGGAAACATCCCTCAGCTGCTGTTCAGACCACAGCCCTTCACTTGGCTGATTCTCAATAATGTGTCTTTCCTTTTGACTTAATCCAACAGTGATAGCTGTGCGTGAGAGACACCAGGACAATTTGAGTTATTCCATGCAATTGTTGCCCATGTGTGAAATTAGCAGAAGAACCCTGAAACTTTTGTTCATGTGGCACAAAAACACACACATACACAATTCTCACATTGATGTCCAAATACCAAATTTCTGAAGAGACCACAAAGGGATCAGCTTGCTTCCTTTCTGTTTTTTTGCTTCTGACAGCACCAGGCATTGCCAAGACAGAGGAGGCTGATGAGAGGCAGAAGACTAAGCAAATTAAAACAGACCAATTCCTAAGACAACTGTCCATGGAATATTTTTCAACCACCCCAATGAAATCCACAACAGTTTCAGTGGGACGGGTGTGTGTGTCTATGTTTATATCGTAATTTATGTTCCCAATAATACCATTTATATGAATAGTATGTTTCTTATAAACTGGATAATAAACCATGACCACTGTAAGCCAGTAAAAAAAATAATGGATGCATTTTTAATCAAATGTGACTCAGGAGCTACGTTCCAGAATGCCATCTTTGCATCCTTTTCACTGCTAGAAAGAAACTGTGTAAACATAAAAGTGCACAGTTATGTTTCATGTTTTGAATGCAAGCAGCATCTTTGCTGTGGGCTCTCACCAAAGGGGGGGGAGGGAGTAGAAAGGAATTGTCATTTGGGAAAGGATGCCTTTTGCAGCAACCTACTACGCTGTGGTTTAAACCACTGAGCCTAGGGCTTGCTGATCAGAAGGTCAGCGGTTCGAATCCCTGTGACGGGGTGAGCTCCTGTTGCTTGGTCCCAGCTCCTGCCAACCTAGCAGTTCGAAAGCACGTCAAAAATGCAAGTAGATAAATAGGAACCGCTACAGCGGGAAGGTAAACGGCGTTTCCATGTGCTGCTCTGGTTCGCTAGAAGTGGCTTTGTCATGCTGGCCACATGACCTGGAAGCTATACGCCGGCTCCCTCGGCCAATAATGCGAGATGAGCGCGCAACCCCAGAGTCAGTCACGACTGGACCTAATGGTCAGGGGTCCCTTTACCTTTAATACAAGTAAAAACACTTTCGAAACTTCCTAGATGGGAGATTACATGCAAAGTTATGAGAATGATTATTATTAGCATTTTTCAGTTACCACCTAGTTTGGAGTGGTACAGAAATGGAATGTATCATTAGAATATTTATGAACTCTGGAAAAACAGCAAAATAAAATGTTATTATTGGAGCAGACTGTGCTAAGGGGAACCAGATTTTTATTTCCATTAGTTTCTCTATTCATGATGTAAAACGTAATCAATCTCATGGTTTTAGGACATATAAACAAATACTGGTGTATATTTTCAATTAGTTTGAAAAGAAAGGAATAGTAATTAAAATAAGGTGAATCTCTGAATTTTAATCCCTTCTGTTGAAGTTCCAGTTTATTACCTAGGACTCAGCTAAAAGGGACCCCTGACCATCAGGTCCAGTCGTGTCCGACTCTGGGGTTGCGGCGCTCATCTCGCTCTATAGGCCGAGGGAGCCGGTGTTTGCTTCTGGCAAACCAGAGCAGTGCACGGAAACACCGTTAACCTTCCCGCCGGAGCACTTTGATGTGGTTTCGAACTGCTAGGTGGGCAGGAGCTGGGACCAAGCAACAGGAGCTCACCCCGTTGCAGGGATTCGAACCGCCAACGTTCTGATCAGCAAGCCCTAGACTCTGTGGTTTAACCCACAGCGCCAGCTACACAACTGCAAATAAAACATTTTAAATGTGTTGCAAAGTGCAATATACAAATGTGACGCTAGATGGTGAAACTGAGCTATGCAAAATTCAATGTATTCTTCAAAATGTTTTTTTAAAGTGTGTGTGTGTGTGTGTGTGTGTGTGTGTGTGTGTGTAGATTCCACACTAGTTTCATTCTCACTAACCTGTTGCTGATAATCATTTGCAGAGTGTCCAAGTATTTTGTCTTGGGATGAAACACCACAGGGACCACTACGCTGAATCCTCCTGAGAATATGAGGTGAACAATAGAAATTCTCTATATAATTAAACATGACTCCCATCTTCCTCCCAACCATTTGCTATGCTGCTACTCAAATGTTCCAACGGTTGAACGGGTGGAATCAGTCATGTCAAGCTGGGAAATAATATTTCAGTGGGGGAAGTGGGGGGTGTCAGTTTGAGTTGGGAGAAAAAAGTATTATAAAGGAACTGAAGGCATATGAATGTTAAGAAAGAGCTGGATTTTCAGATGTTCGTTCAATATAAATAGGCAACTATTGGTCTCTGGCATCTCTCCCTTTTTCAAAAAGACATTTTCCAAGCTACTGTTGCCTTTTGGATGTTAACCATGGGTTGTAGCCAACAAATGTCTACTCAGAGTAGACCCATGGAAAGTAATAACCCCAATTTAGTCATGCCCATTAATTTTAATGGGTCTGCTCTATGACTAAGCTCAGGGGCACCATCGGGGTGTGTGTGAGGGGCTAAGAGCCTCCTACCCGAAATTTTCAAGGAGGGGGCTGGGACCCCTTGATATCCCATGGGCTGTGGTGGACCTCTCAGCCTTCTCCTGCTACATAACATCACACACGTCACACACACATGCCAGGCATCCCCAAAGTTGGCCGGAACCCAGCGCCTGTGTTGGCTACCACCCAATATCATATCAGATTCTTTAGATTATGGATAGGGAAATCCAACATGGTGAATGTGCATTGGAGAATGCCTATTTCATCTGAAATTCTAGCTAAACCTGATCTACCCTATCAACGCATTTGGGTGACACAGACCTAGATTAAGAACTAGAAATCATATGTTCCGCCTGGCCTTTGGGTTAGACTCAGTTTGACCCCTGTGTTTTCCTCCCTCATGGCTTGGATTTATGGACTACTTGAAATGAGGCTGCACTTTAAATTTTAATACTGTATTTTAATTTGTATTTTAATTAATTGTTTTTATGTTTTATTGTAATTCTGTTGGTGTCAGCCGCCCTGAGCCCGGTTTTTGACTGGGGAGAGCGGGGTATAAATAAAAATTTGTTGTTATTATTATTATTATTAATATTATTATTAGACATGTATCCATAACTAGAAAAAAGGAGACGCCCTTGCAGCACAATTTACAATGACAGCTCTTGTGTGTACTAGTGAGACATTGAAGAATGTGCACTGAAAGCAATGGAAAATCTACAGTGACTGCACATTTGGATTTTCATTCAATTTACTCCCAGTTCCTTAAAATAAAAAAAAGCAAAGATATCAGAAACACTTTGGGGAATTTCCATGCCTCTCTATGACCATTAAGCACAGAAAGCGGAAGACTGTGCATTAATAAAAAGGAAATTTACATTCATCCCTTTTTTGTTTTACTTTACTCTGCTGAGATTGGGAGACAGCAGCGACACAGTTTGGAAGAGGCAGGCAGAAATGTAGACCTATTGCAGAGATCCAAGCTTCCTCCTGTACGTATACAGGAAGTCAGATACACAAAAATCCCCCATTACCTGTGTCACGGTATGTCTTGTTTAAAACCATGTATTTATTAACTCTGATAAAAAAAAACTAAGATCATGGCCACTGGTCCCATCACCTCCTGGCAAATAGAAGGGGAAGAAATGGAGGCAGTGAGAGATTTTACTTTCTTGGGCTCCTTGATCACTGCAGATGGTGCCAGCAGTCATGAAATTAAAAGACGCCTGCTTCTTGGGAGAAAAGCAATGACAAACCTAGACAGCATCTTAAAAAGCAGAGACATCACCTTGCCGACAAAGGTCCATATAGTTAAAGCTATGGTTTTCCCAGTAGTGATGTATGGCAGTGAGAGCTGGACCAAAAACAAGGCTGATCGCCGAAGAATTGATGCTTTTGAATTATGGTGCTGGAGGAGACTCTTGAGAGTCCCATGGACTGCAAGAAGATCAAACCTATCCAATCTGAAGGAAATTAGCCCTGAGTGCTCACTGGAAGGACAGATCCTGAAGCTGAGGCTCCAATACTTTGGCCACCTCATGAGAAGAGAAGACTCCCTGGAAAAGACCCTGATGTTGGGAAAGATGGAGGGCACTAGGAGAAGGGGACGACAGAGGACGAGATGGTTGGACAGTGTTCTTGAAGCTACGAACATGAGTTTCACCAAACTGTGGGAGGCAGTAGAAGACAGGAGTGCCCGGCGTGCTCTGGTCCATGGGGTCACGAAGAGTCGGACACGACTCAACGACTAAACAACAACATTTATTAACTCACTAACAAAATCTCTCACGTGTTGGCTAATATGTTGAATATTGTAGCTGGGCAGGCACTCTGAAATGCATTGCAACGGATAACAGTTGTCTGTTTCATAATAAAAGGCAATCTACATCCAGAAAAAAAGAAGTCAATCATGTTGAAGATCCTCTTCCTGGCCAACACACTATTGGAAGATAATATTGTTGTCATATCAGTCAGGAAATTAGAAAGTTATGAAGTGATTAAAATGTTCTAAAAGAGAGCTGCTTTTCACTCCTGAAATATGCTCTGTAGTAGCTGTCCATTTTTCATGGACTGTTCCCCCCCCCCCAAAAAAAATCCCAGAACAAACTGATACTTTTTCCAGGTAAGCTCCATTTTCATCAAGTGAACTTATCTGTGAGACAAAAATTGTGATTCACGTGAATGCCAAAAAATGAGCTTTAGAAAACCAAACCGGTTCTCCTGTTTTCAGCAGGTCCCTTCCTATCCGGCCACAGTTTCATTTTGCAATAGCATTCGGAAGACCGCGTGGGCTTGGACTGGCTCCATGCAGCAACAATTACCGTTCTGTGCGAGTGAAAATTATCCGGGACTTCAGATCCCTGCAAGATTTCCCATTATATCCCAACCAGCCCTTTTTTTGTGGCTAACACTTCGTTACGAGAAGCCTGCTTCTTTTCCACCTTTTGCCTCATAATTCAACCTCTTCACCTAGCGCCTTGAAATTTTATGGGCAGGCTTAGGATAAATGATTCACATCAGCCTCCTGTTTAGGTGTTGTTCTCCGGACACAAAAAAAGCAGCCCAACAAATTTTGCTTCAACCTGAAACTGAAGCATTTCCTGCTACTCTGAACTAGCCATGTCCGGTTCCAAAACCAACCTCTCCTCACATTTCCTCTCCTTCAGCGAAGGAGGCTGAGGCTTCCCAGGTGGTCACAGCTAAATAGAAGTGTGAAAGGCCAAAGCTCAGACTGTGAAGTAGACTGCAGACCTTTTGTGGGTAATAACAACTGCAGCACACAATTGCAGCATTATGAGGTTTGTTGAGACTGACATCTGCATCAGTGGGGAAGAGGAAGAGGAGAATTCATTTCGCTGCTCTCTTTTTCTGAGGGATTGCTGCCTGCTTTTGATATTCCTCGCACAGCAAGGTATCATGGGCCGAGTGCAGAATTATTCCAATCCCCCCACCTCTCGGGTGTGAAGGAGAGAGGACAAAAGTTAAGCGCACCTAATGCCTCTCTTCCACCAAATGCAATTCTTCATTTGCAGTAGAGTCCATTTTAGTTCCACTTGCAATAATATTGGTATTAATAATACTGAAAAACAATAGAAACAAAGACTCTGCTGTAATTTTGGAGAATTAAAGTATTAAAAAGGGGGTGGGGAGGGGATCTGTACTTTAAATTTGAGGAATAACAACCAGCAGCTGTAACCAATTTTTAAAACTGATAGATTGCAACCATAACAGTGCAGCAGATCAGCATGAAGTTGAGAAGACAGAGGGTGATGAAGATTTAGGGCATTGTGACCATTTCTGCTGCCTAGGGGGCGTTGCAGGGGAGTGGCAATTATGAGGTAGTGAATTGAGTAGAATGCAAGTTGAGATGCAGTGGTGGGTGGTTGTGCCAAATGTTGGGCTTGCACGGGGCACCTCTACCATTTGAAAGACCAAAGCCTGTCCCTGATCGATGGATAGAAGAGACCAGGATGGAGAGCAAGAGAGGGTGAGATGAAAAACATTTAGCCACCGCAGGTGAAAAAAAGTATGTACTGTAAAGTTTATTATTAATTTATTTTATGAGTTTATGAATTGTATTTCTCACATGTCTCAAGACAATACGGAAACAGTTAAAATAGTTTTAAAAACAGTACACAAGGCAGAGGCCTTTTCATCATTTAGCTTCTTGAAATGAAAATGTATTCGATTCTTCCTGGCAAGTATGGACAGTGAGTGTCTGTCTTAGCTCAACAGAGATGCTGTTCCACAAAACAGGGGCCGCTACACTGAAGACCCTGCTTTGAGCTAGTGTGGAGCAGGCTTCTGATATATTGGGTCCTCCCTAACAAGAGGGCATGTGTTGCAGTGTGACCTGGCAACCAAACCCTGTGTTGTGGGTGGGAAAATTTGGATGGCCACAACACCCTATTGGAGGTCCCTCGATGCTGGGTGCAATTAGGCCAATGGGATGCCAGCTAAACTCTATCAAGGGACCTCTATTTAAGCCCATGCACATGTCCCTGAGCTTCCTCTTTTGGGCCAGTGGATCGGAACACCTGCCCACCTCTCCCTATATTTAGGGCTTGCACGCATGACCTTGCTATACCGTCGTGTGTCATCTGTTGTTGGGACAGGGGCACAGCAGGTATTTTCCCCACTTGGCTGATTGGCTGGTACCATTTGGGTTTCGCCTGCTGCGTAGCAAATTGTCACAAATTGTAAGGTTGCGGATAGGCTCTGGTTCAGGTGATAGAGATGGGGGAACACTCTTGCCATCCCTATGTGATGGGTATTCCTTTAAAGGAATCCAGGGACTCAATGGTTTGGTCAACCCTGCTAGGGGTTGCACCCATGCCTGAGTCCAGGGAGCCATCTGGGTGGTGGACATAGCATGTCCCGGCTTTCTGCCTATCCAGGTGTTCACCCTTGGCTGACCTATGCTGGTGCCCTGGATCAGCGCTACCTGCAAGGGTGCAGGGAGCTAATTGAACCAGAGCCTATGCAACTACTCACTTGCTGTAATCAATAAAGTTGTGGCCTAAATTCTTCCAAAAACCAAACCAAAATTTGAGTCTTGTCTGAATTTATTTAAGGGGGAGGTTTAAAGGTCTAAACACGCAACCCGAGGTGTTTGTAACCCGATTTACCACTGTATTAAAATGGTGTACAGAAAACGGGGGGGGGGGGACATAGCATAAGGCTACAAAAGCAACAACCTACAATATAATACTACAAAAGCAACGTCAGGCTTGAGCCTCGCAGTATAACATGTGCAGAGTACTTAAATATAGATGCAGTATTTTGTCAAGCGTAAAGACAAAATAAACGATGTGTTGCATTCTCCTCCTAGCCAGCTTGATGCTGTGATTTATTTAAGAGGCAATCTGGAAAACTGCTGCTGAAATGTCCACGGTGTCTTAGCCATCTGCATTGGAAGGCTGTTGCATATGGCCCCGGGGGACTTGATAGGCAGGCAGTGAGGCCCATGCACATGGCCAGGCCTTCTAAACATCCTGGCATGGCTGGTGGACACATGGCCAGAGGGCGTCTTCTCTCTGGATCACGTGTACAAGACCTTTCACAAAAGAAGATAGGCCTAATAAACAACAACCCCTCACTGCTTTTCTCTCTCCGATTTCTGTTTACACCAAGTAAATCTTATCTGTGATGAAATTTCAGCCAGTCCTGTTGGGTATACAACATTACCCAATAACTGGTTTTTCTTTGTGATCACTCTGGGAATAATACCCCCCCCCCGGGCCCCTGCTGTCATATCCACTCTTCAAAGATTGAGACTTTCAGGAAACAAGATGATAGCAAGGTAGGTCAGAATCAAGTTGCATTCAATATTTGCTTTCCTACCCAGACTCCATTGCAAAGTTATGCTGTTTACATATCCTGCACATCTCCGAATGTTTTCTAAATCTTTAATCATGGGCAAGATCAGCTGTCACATTTCTTCTAAAACTGAGGGCAGGAACCCAGCCATTCATGTACTTTCCATTAATGAAGAACATAATCACTGAGATTGGGGAGTCTCAGACAAGATCGGAAACCAATAAAAAAAGGCTATTTTGAACGTAAGTGGACAGCTAAGAATCTATCCCCATCTGTTTGGAATCATCCGTCCTTTCTGGACCTTAAGAAGCCATGAAACTGAGAATACATGTCAGGCATTAAGGGGTCAGCAATCTACCGAGAACAAAACATCGGGATGTCAGCCCCTTCTTGAACGAGCTTGAAGAGCGTAACAGATTTGAAATGTGCTTTTGCCAAACAAAACGATGGCATTCTCAATCATGGCAGGTATCAACAAGAAAGGCAAATGGCTGAGATGCTTTCATAGCCATCAGTCTTCAATTACGCAAGGAAAGAGTCAGACCCTCACCCCAGCCCATGAAAAATCCCAGCCAACGTGTGATTTATTTATTTTTCCGTAACATACTGTCCGTAAAAATCTGCTGATAAAAGATGCAGCTGGGAAAAGCAATGGGCATAACTTTAATAGTGAGTTACACCTTTCAGCATTTAAAAATATTAAGGCCTTGGGTGCCTTAGATGGTATGTAAGCTCAATTTTATGCTTTCTGATACTGCCAGTAGACATTAGTTCTGGTGCATTAAGAGGGCTTTTCTTCTTCCCTTGCAGAAGATTGAGAGACAATTATTGCTGAACATCAGTTGAAAGACCAAACAAACCACAGATACATTTCCAGCTAACTGTATATTAGTATATACTAAATATAACAAAAGAGTGGATATTTGCCAGTTTTTGAAGGCAGAGGAACTGACGTGAGTTGCTTTGAGTTGCCCTGGGCAAGATAAAGTAACAAATTTAATGAATAATAAATATTATTAATAAATAAACCCATTGGCTATTCTGAACTTACAAATTGCTTCTACATTTACTTAGACAGGGGTTCCCAAACTAAGGCCTGGGGGCCGGATGCGGCCCAATCGCCTTCTAAATCCGGCCCGCAGACAGTCCGGGAATCAGCATGTTTTTACATGAGTAGAATGTGTCCTTTTATTTAAAATGCATCTCTGGGTTATTTGTGGGGCCTGCCTGGTGTCTTTATATGAGTAGAATGTGTCCTTTTATTTAAAATGCATATCTGGCTTATTTGTGGGGCATAGGAATTCGTTCATATTATTTTTCAAAATATAGTCTGGCCCCCCACAAGGTCTGAGGGACAGTGGACCGGCCCCCTGCTGAAAAAGTTTGCTGACCCCTGTACTTAGTTGATCTATATTATATTTAGGTAGTGTTTTCCCCCTCCTCAACACCATATCAATAGCATTTTGGATAGTGTCCCATTGGTCAGATTGAACCCAGCATCAAGGGACCTAGCAATAGGGTGTTGTGCCTATCCAATCGTACCCACCCACAACACAAGGGTTTGGTTGCCAGTTCTCACCGCAACATGTGCCCTCTTTGAGGGAGGACACAATTTACAAACACTTTGAGTTATAGGCTCCGCTAACCGGGAAGTAGTACCTCAGGTTAAGAACTTTACCTCAGGATGAGAACAGAAATCGCACGCCGGTGGCATGGCGGCAGCAGGAGGCCCCATTAGATAAAGTGGTACCTCATGTTAAGAACGGTTTCAGGTTAAGAATGGATCTCCAGAACGAATTAAGTTCATAACCAGAGGTACCACTGTATTTCCTAATAGTAAGCATCTTTAGAAATCTTGCAGATAAATAATAAAGCAACCGCATCTCGGTTCCTATCATAGCTGCCAAGTTATCCCTTTTTTACAGGGATTTTCCCTTATGCTGAATAGGCTTCCTCGCGAGAAAAGGGAAAACTTGGCAGCTATGGTTCCTATGCTTTGTGCATGTTTTGGAGGTTACTTCACTTAGATCTCCAAAATGTCACCCCAGGTGTCTTGGAAGTTGGTTTCGTTTAGTTTATTGACCAATATTTTTTCATGGGCTGCTAAGTTTCAGAAGATATTGGATACAATTTTGCATATCTGGTGTGGTCTGGGATTTCCAGTGTTTGGGGATAAAATGATTGTGTGCGGATGTGGCCTGTTGGAACCATCTTTTTTGCCCTCCCAGTAACCCTGGTTGACAGATATGCGGCTCCTACTTTCAGAGCTTTGCCTAAGACCAGGCTTCCTAAAACTCGCCCCTCCAGATGTTTTTGGCCTACAGCTCCCATGATCCCTAGCTAGCAGGACCAGTGGTCGGGGATGATGGGAATTGTAGTCTCAAAATATCTGGAGGGCTGAGTTTGAGGAAGCCTGTCTAAGACCAATTTAACTGTAGTTTGCATTTCCTTCCAGAAGGGTTTGACCAGGCAGGTCTACAGTGGGCGGACCTATATTGCATTTTCTTCAGTCACCCATTACTTTAATGCCCAGGTGCCTAAGGCATGCTTGTGTTGAGGAGGCTCAGTGTAACATTTTTTAATTATTCAATTCACCCCAGTTCCATGTCTTGTGTAGCTAGTTTAATGCTGCCTAGGGCTTTTGACCATTGTGAAATTATTAAGCAGGTTTCGAGTTCCTTGTTCCTCTTTTGTCTAACTGCCTCTCAGTCAGGGCTTAACCAGTTACACACCAATGTGTTCCAGTATTTTTAAGCTATCTCTGTGCTGACTGTTATCACTGCAGACTACAGATG
Organism: Zootoca vivipara; assembly: GCF_963506605.1. NCBI lineage: Eukaryota > Metazoa > Chordata > Lepidosauria > Squamata > Lacertidae > Zootoca > Zootoca vivipara. The sequence goes on from NC_083280.1 coordinate 92,314,593, forward strand.
AATCTTTACATTTAAATTTTTAAAGTCCCATTGATTTAATCTGAGAAGGAATGCTGAGGTCTAAATCTCTCCAAATTTAAGTTAATTTGGTCTAGGTGTGACCTGCTGTTTTTCACTTACCATTACAAATGACATCAGGAAAAATATGACATTTGAAAAGCACTAACGCTTCTTATATGCCTGTTGTCTTTGTCCATTGAGTTTTCTTGGCAGGGATACTGGAGTGGCTTGGCAGTTCCTTCTCCAGGTGGATCACATTTAGTCAAAACTCTCCACTATGACCTGTCCATCTTGGGTGGCCCTGCATGGCATAGCTCATAGCTTCTCTGAGTTATTCAAGCCCCTTCGCCACGACAAGGCATTGATCCAGGAAGGGATAGATCGTGAAGCTGAGGCTCCAATACTTTGGCCACCTCATGAGAAGAGAAGAATCCTTGGAAAAGACCCTGATGTTGGGAAAGATTGAGGGCACTAGGAGAAGGGGATGACGATGGTTGCGGGAGGCAGTGCAAGACAGGAATGCCTGGCGTGCTCTGGTCCATGGGGTCGGACATGACTAAACGACTAAACAACAACAGCAACAACAACGCTTCTTATGGCCCATGATATGCCTGAGGCACAAATGCCAAACAGCACATAGAAAGTGATTAAAAAGATAAGAATACATTACAAAATTTATATTTTACTGACTTTTTATGGTAGCCCACTGGCTGCTGGCTGCTGCCTGATGTAGGTCACCCACCAAACTATTCCTAATGGTATGGTTGACTTTGGAACTTACTAGCAACTTGTATAAATTATTTTCCTTGCATGTGGAGCCTAATCTTAAGCATGTTTTCTCAAACATTGCTTTGGGCCCAATGGGACTTACACCCTAGTAAGTATGGCCAAGTTTGCAACTTTAATCGTCTCCTCCTTTAAATGGTAACAATGTCTTTTTATTTACAGAGCAATTTAGTCATTCAGCATTTTTTCCTCTGAGCTTGTCAGAGTCTGTTAGCGCTGATCCACTTTGACATCATGCCCAGACAGTATCCGACCACAAACCCCAGAATAGAATGCAGCCATTAACAATTTAATAACCTGTTGTGGTACTTAATTTTTTTTTAACACATCAGCATTGTCACACTTGCTAACACTGCGATTTTTACCATCAGTAAATCCAAGGAGAAAATTGGTATCGCAGAGAGTTAAGCATAAGCCTTCCTTTGTGTTTTGTTTTTTAAAAAAACAAAAACAAATGCAGCCTGATCTCATGCATGTTCAGTCAGAAATGTGTCCCACTGTTTTCAGTTGGCTTTATTCATAGGAAAGTAAATGCAAGAGCAGGGTCCCCAAACTAAGGCCCGGGGGCTGGATCTGGCCCAATTGCCTTCTAAACCCAGCCTGCGGATGGTCCGGGAATCAGCGTGTTTTTACATGAGTAGAATGTGTCCTTTTATTTAACATAACATAATATACTTTATTCGACCGATAGTCAGAAAGAAAAAAAACATTTCTCAATACAAATATAAAATATAAAAATATAAAACTGAAGGCATCAGAGGGATACATAAATGGGGTATGACCGCGCTACTGAACCTCCTACAAGTAACCCACATCAAGGCATTCGATTATACGTTTCCGACACTTGAGCGCCAGGAAGAGGAATTTAGCCACCGAGAAGGTTATTTTCCCAGTGGGCTTGTTTAGCAAATATGCTGCCTTTTATTTAAAATGCATCTCTGGGTTATTTGTGGGGCATAGGAATTCTTTCTTCTTCTTTTTTTTCAAAATATAGTCCAGCCCCCCACAAGGTCTGATGGACAGTAGACTGGCCCCCTGCTGAAAAAGTTTGCTGACCCCTGCGCAAGAGTGCCCTCTTAAGCATATGCTTAATGCGCCCATTGAAATCAACTCAGCTGTAGGTGGATCATGAGTATGTATGTGTGTATGTATCAAATTTATATACACTTCGCTGCTAGCATGTTACGGATTTAAACAAGTTTTAGCTTCTTCTTAGCTTCTTATTAACTGTTACATTTTGCCTATCAGTGTTGTGCCTGCTTTACAAATTGCCATTTGTGAAGAGCCCCAAGACCCCCCCCCCGCAAAAAAAGACACAGTTGGCACCAATATTAGTTTAAGGTTATTGGCATAATTTTGGCCACAACTTTATTGATTACAGAATGTGAGTGGTTTGCTTAGGCCAGGCATCCCCAAACTTCGCCCCTCCAGATGTTTTGGACTACAATTCCCATCTTCCCCAACCACTGGTCCTGTTAGCTAGGGATCATGGGAGTTGTAGACCAAAACATCTGGAGGGCCGCAGTTTGGGGATGCCTGGCTTAGGCATTGGTTCAACTAGCTACACCTACACCTACACCTCTGGCAGAGCAACACTGACAACTGGACACTGGCAGAAGTCAGTAAGGCTAAACATACTGGGGGAGTGTTGGTCCTACCACAGACGCAATCTTACCCCAAAATGCTCCCAGGTGCTCTGGGCGTGGCCCTAACCCAGGCTTCCTCCAGATGTTTTTGGCCTACAACTCCCATAATCTCCCATAATCCCTAGCTAGCAGGACCAGTGGTCAGGGATGATGGGAATTGTAGTCTCAAAACATCTGGAAGGCAGAGGTTGAGGAAGCCTGCCCTAACCCCTGGAAGGGGATTGGACAAAAGCATGGAGAGCACCTGGATTTAATGGAATTCCCTATCGCACATTGGGAGGGGCAGGTACATAGCTGCCAAGTCTCCCGTATTCCCCGTGAAACCCCCATTTTTCTAGCTGTTCTCAGCTGAAAAAACAGATTTTTTTGTTTTTTCCCGGTTTATTCTGCGACTTCTGGCACTGTGGCCATTTTGGAACAGGGCAAAGCAGCATCAAAAGTCGCTTCTGAGCATGCTCCTCCCAGTTCCAAAATGGCGACAGTGCTACTTCCGGTCTGCTACTTCCGGTCAGGTCCCTTATTTCTCCCACAGGAACTTGGTAGGTATGGGCAGGTATGACAACCTCCCCTCCACCACACCTTGAACCAATGCCTAACTGCCAAACCTTACAAAGTTTTGATGTATGTGGCAGGCAAAACCCAAGTGACACCAGCTAATCAGCCAAATGGGGAAATTCCTACCGGGCCCCTGTCCCCAAAACAGACGACCCATGATGGCATAGCAAGGTCATAGCGAGACCCTAAATATAGGGAGGGTGGGCGAGTGATCGGATGCATGAGGTGCTAACAGGAAGCTCGACACAACATGGAGCGGCATAAATAGGTCCCCCCAGCTGCTAATTCTCTCAACTCCATTGGGCAGAATTACCCCAGCAAGCGAGGGACCCAATTGGGACGTTGTGGCTATCCAATCGCTCCCACCCACACAAATAGTGAAGTCAGCCTTGGTGATCTCACCGCAACACATCGCCCTCCGTGATGAGGACATGATTTCTGGTGATACCTGAATATGTCAATTGATATGTACATCTGCTTTAAACTGAGAGGTGCATAAGTTTGGCAGGGAAATCCTAAACCATTTGTGCACCTGCCGTTTGGGACTGCTTTGTTCAAAGTAACTTTTGGTACTAAGAGTTTATCAGGAAAAAAATATGGCTAAAATAACCAGAGTATTTCTCTGTCATCATACACATGCAACCACAGCCCCCGGGGATTCAGCTGTACAACCACAGCTCCCACCCCTTCTCCCATAGTCATTCCAGTCAGTGTGTACAGTCATACCTCGGTTTAAGTACGCTTCGCTTTGAGTACTTTCAGTTTAAGTACTCTGTGGACCTGTCTGGAACAGATTAGTGGGGTGCCACAGGGTTCTGTCTTGGGCCCAGTCTTATTCAACATCTTTATCAATGACTTGGATGATGGGCTTGAGGGCATCCTGAGCAAGTTTGCAGATGACACCAAATTGGGAGGGGTGGCTAATACCCCAGAGGACAGGATCACACTTCAAAATGACCTTAACAGATTAGACAACTGGGCCAAAGCAAACAAGATGAATTTTAACAAGGAGAAATGTAAAGTACTACACTTGGGCAAAAAAAATGAAAGGCACAAATACAGGATGGGAGACACCTGGCTTGAGAGCAGTACATGTGAAAAGGATCTAGGAGTCCTGGTAGACCACAAACTTGACATGAGTCAACAGCGTGATGCAGCAGCTAAAAAAGCCAATGCAATTCTGGGCTGCATCAATAGGAGTACTGTATAGCGTCTAGATCAAGGGAAGTAATAGTACCACTGTATTCTGCTCTGGTCAGACCTCACCTGGAGCACTGACCACAGTTCAAGAAGGATACTGACAAGCTGGAATGTGTCCAGAGGAGGGCAACCAAAATGGTCAAGGCCTGGAAACAATGCCTTATGAGGAACGGCTTAGGGAGCTGGGTATGTTTAGCCTGGATAAGAGAAGGTTAAGGGGTGATATGATAGCCATGTTTAAATATATAAAAGGATGTCATATAGAGGAGGGTGAAAGGTTGTTTTCTGCTGCTCCAGAGAAGCGGACACGGAGCAATGGATTCAAACTACAAGAAAGAAGATTCCACCTAAACATTAGGAAGAACTTCCTGACAGTAAGAGCTGTTCGACAGTGGAATTTGCTGCCAAGAAGTGTGGTAGAGTCTCCTTCTTTGGAGGTCTTTAATCAGAGGCTTGACAGCCATATGTCAAGAATGCTTTGATGGTGTTTCCTGCTTGGCAGGGGGTTGGACTGGATGGCCCTTGTGGTCTCTTCCAACTCTATGATTCTATGATTCTAATCCACTTTCCATTACTTTCAGTGGGAAAGTTCGCTTCAGGTTAAGTATGCTTCAGGTTAAGTACAGACTTCCAGAACCAATTACTGTACACTCATACTTCTGGTTAAGTACGCTTCTGGTTGAGTACTCTGCAGACCCGTCTGGAACGGATTAATCCACTTTCCATTACTTACAATGGGAAAGTTTGCTTCAGGTTAAGTACGCTTCAGTTTAAGTACTCCGCGGACCGTCTGGAATGGATTAATCCACTTCCCATTACTTTCAGTAGGAAAGTTCGCTTCAGGTTAAGTACAGAGTTCCGGAACCAATTGTGTACTTAAACCGAGGTACCACTGTATAATGTATGGGCCCTGAATGAAATTCATAGCTCTGTTTTAGCCATGTTACAATACCTAAAGGCCTTCTACATCGCAATGTAGCCGAAACAAATTCCAAGTACAGTATGTTGAAAATGTACTTGGCCAATAAGAAATTATTCTATTCTATTCTATTCTATTCTATTCTACAAACACCAAGGGAGCTATCACAAAGGAAAAGGTGCTCTCCGAAGCAGTCTGCCTCAAATACCAGTTTCTGGGAACCACAAGTCGATGGCCCCAGTTTTCCTTTTTAAGAAGACTGCCTGCAAAAGCCAAGAACAGACAGAAACGTGATTCCTGCAGTTCCATTCTGTGATGGTTCAGTGAGAAAGTCTACCCTACAGATAAGCTAGTAGTTGTGTTGTTGTTACTATTATTGTTATATATTTATTTATACCCGACCTTTGTCCCCGAAAGAGAATAGAGCTGGCTTACAGATAAAAACCATTTTAAAACATCGCCTTCATTTTAAAAAATAAAATAAACACTGATAGAATTAAAACCATTTTAAAAACAGATTTTAATATATCAGTTTGCTTTCTGAAAGAAAAGCGGTAATCTCTCCCCCCCCCCCGCAAAAAAACCCCATTCTATCTATCTGTGGCATTCTAGTAAATCATGACTGCAGCAGAGTCTCAGCTAGACTGGTAAAGAAAAAGTTAGGTAGCCGTGAGGGTCTGACGCAGTCAAAACAAAATAAAAAAATCCTTCCAGTAGCACCTTAGAGACCAACTAAGTTGTCTTAGTTGGTCTCTAAGGTGCTACTGGAAGGATTTTTATTTTTATTTTATTTTTTGGTAAAGAAAAAGTTATTTATATGTGTTGTATGTGTGATTTAACATTGTGCCTCCAGATGGCGATGTGGAGCCCCGTTTTTCTCTACCTGTTTTCCCTGTTTAAATTTACAGCGCTTCTTTGATGTGTCTAGATCCAGCCTCATAATGGCCGCTGTTTATTTCTGTAGCCTCCTAAGATGTGTACCCTGGACCATCCAAACTAAACGAGCAATTCTGCCTTTGACTTGAGATTCCTTAGGATGAAGCCATTGTGAATAGGGTATGTTGCATTGAGGAAATCCATCTCAATTGGGCTTTCAGGGGACAGGAGGAAGTCAGATTTTGCCCATTTAAAAGTAAGATCTTCTAACCCCAGCTGTCAAGCTGAATGTTACCAGACTGGATGCTGTTATGATGAGAGGGATCAAAATACTCCATGTTACTATGGCAACACAGTCACTGCCCAATGCCTTTGAGATGGCCACTTCATTCTGGTTGCCTCCAGGGATATGTTGGACTACCCCATCGTCCTTGACAGGGTCAAGATGTCCTAAGCCCGAGGAGGATGTGACCCTGTCAGGAAAATGGAGTCTTTCTTGGTCTTCTACTTCCCTCTCACACACTGTGGGACGTGACAGAAACCTGGAGTCTGAACTGATTTTTTCAGGGTTTTAATTTTGCTCTTTCTAAAATAAATAAATAAAAAACCAATCTGATACTTCTCAATCCATAAGGCACCATATGATCTGAGTTATTTTACAGTTTATGGTAATTTCACAGTAAGCTGACTGATTTCGACAGCATTGCTTTATATTTAACCTGGTATGACTCAGAGAGCAATCTGGCTTCATTGCACCTGTGAATCTACTTAATATCTCTTTGTCATCTTTGGTTCCATTAAGTCATTAAAAGTATTTAACAGGCCTGTGGGAGCCCTGAATTCTCCCATGAAATTTACCACAGCCTGTAGTGCGCAATTGTCTGATTAAACATTCAACAAGGGGGGACTAAAGATGTGGTGTCTGTCACATGAACCACGGTGGAGCACATCTCTTCTGCGGGGCTATTCCATTTACGAGCCTAGAAAGAGTTATTTCAAAGTTGTGAGGGAGTTCCGTTATGGACATGAGGCAAACATGATACCATGTTTGCCTCATGATGCTAATGCAGGATGTTTTGTTAATCAGAAAAAAACAAGAACAACAAGAACAACAACCACCTATTCAAGCATTATATAAATGTTATTAAATTAAACATAGGTAAAGGGACCCCTGACCATTAGGTCCAGTCGTGACCGACTCTGGGGTTGCGCGCTCATCTCGCATTATTGGCCGAGGGAGCCGGTGTATAGCTTCCAGGTCATGTGGCCAGCATGACAAAGCCGCTTCTGGCAAACCAGAGCAGCACATGGAAACGCCGTTTACCTTCCCGCTGTAGCGGTTCCTATCTATCTACTTGCATTTTTGATGTGCTTTCGAACTGCTAGGTTGGCAGAAGCTGGGACCAAGCAACGGGAGCTCATCCCGTCACAGGGATTCGAACCGCCGACCTTCTGATCGGCAAGCCCTAGGCTCAGTGGTTTAACCACAGCGCCACCTGGGTCCCCTAGGACAAAAGTACAGACCACTTAATCATATTTTCTGCACCCAGCGAGGCATTCTGCCATACATTGCTGACCCTCAACCCCTTCCTACCTTCCAGCTTCACCAAGTTTCGCATAATCCTCGGTGACTTTGACTACAATGCCATTGACAACGCTAACCGGGTTTTGGGGCCTATATATTTTGTCACCTACGTCTTCTTTGTCTTCTTTGTGCTGTTGGTAAGTTGTGTGTTATTGCTTTCTATTGCCTCCTGCTTACAGAGATTACAGTGGAACCTCGGTTTATGAACACCTCGGTTTATGAATTTTCAGTTTATGAACGCCGCGGACCCATCTGGAACGGATTAATTCACTTTCCATTACTTTTAATGGGAAAGTTCGCTTCAGTTTATGAACGCTTCAGTTTATGAACAGACTTCCGGAACCAATTACACCCATGTTTCAGTTTATGAACGCTTCAGTTTAAGTACTTCGCGGACCCGTCTGGAACGGATTAATCCACTTTCCATTACTTTCAATGGAAAAGTTCGCTTCAGTTTATGAACGGTTACTCCGCGGACCGTCTGGAACGGATTAATCCACTTTCCATTACTTTCAATGGGAAAGTTCGCTTCAGTTTATGAACGCTTCAGTTTATGAACAGACTTCCGGAACCAATTGTGTTCATAAACCGAGGTACCACTGTACCGCTGTTTCCCAAGTGTCCCTATTTTCCAGGGACAGTCCTGGATGTACAGAAGCTGTCCCTGTTTCTGATTTGATCCTGGAATGCCCCACTTTCCCTTAGGACGTCCCTTTTTTCATCAGAAAAATGTTGTGTCCTATTTATCCTATTTATCTACTTGCATGTCCTATTTATCTACTTGCATTTTTGATGTGCTTTCGAACTGCTAGGTTGGCAGGAGCTGGGACCGAGCAACGGGAGCTCACCCCGTCACAGGGATTCGAACCGCCGACCTTCTGATCAGCAAGCCCTAGACTCTGTGGTTTAGCCCACAGCGCCACCTGGGTCCCCAAATTGTTGTTTAGTCGTTTAGTCGTGTCCGACTCTTTGTGACCCCATGGACCAGAGCACGCCAGGGACTCCTGTCTTCCACTGCCTTCCGCAGTTTGGTCAAACTCATGTTCGTAGCTTCGAGAACACTGTCCAACCATCTCATCCTCTGTCGTCCTCTTCTCCTAGTGCCCTCAATCTTTCCCAACATCAGGGTCTTTTCCAGGGAGTCTTCTCTTCTCATGAGGTGGCCAAAGTATTGGAGCCTCAGCTTCACGATCTGTCCTTCCAGGGAGCACCCCAAATTAAACATAGAAAACAATAAATTTCCAGAGGATAATCAGTTGCTGGGAGAGGGGTGCTCAGTCCTTCCCCACATGCTAATTCTTCACAGTAATCACTGCCCTGCCATTTTCCCCTTCAAGGCCCAGGGGCGGACTTTGGTAATATGGTGCCCTGATTGAGGACAAAATGTGGAGATCCCACTAAATATTTTATATTTTCAGAATAACAGTTTGGGGGGGGGAGCTGCTCCTGGAAGCAAAGATAGGCCAGGGCCTGCAGCCCAGTTCATTAGCTGGCCAGGTGGGGAAGGAGGCATGTGATTCCTCAACTGGGGCACCTGCCTCATCAAGCACAGATGCTGCAATTAGCAGGCGCAGTATCAGAAGGCAGCAGAGCTGAGGTGTTGTGTCTGCTCAACTGCCCATCTTGAGGGACCTCATATTGGTTATTCCTGGACCTCCACAGGTTTCTACTTTGAGATTGACACTGGGCTTTACTTCAGTCCTGACTGCTGAACTTCTATCTTGGCTTACTTGGACTGACCCCGGCTTCCTGATCTTTGGACTTTGCTTGTGTGGATTGGCTTCTGGACTTGGAAGTTCATCTTGGCCCCACTGCCTGCCTGCCAGGGGATCAGGACAGGTAGGGAAGAATGATGGACGTAGCAACTTCCTAGGATTGCCTTCTTTTGTTTTGGCCCTGCTCTTCTGTGGTTGTTTTTTTAACAGTAAAATTAAACAGGTGAAGCTTCCTGAAAATGTGGAGGGGAAACATACCTGCTTAGATTTCATGCTGAGGTTAATGCCAGCAGAGCCAGTGAAAAAAGCCAAGATGAGGATATTTAATTTTGTGAAACTTCGTCAACTGATTGATATGCTGGTGTTAATAACATCCAACTGCCATTTTAGTATGCTTTCCCCCATTGTTTCTCTCTCCTCTTCTGGTTTCCATCTGGATTAAAAATTACTGTGACAACAGAACTGAAATAAGCATTTAATTTTTGGTACCACAAACTCATGCGGTATGAACTATGGCCATTTTACATACTGAATTATAATTTGGGTTTGACACTGAGGTAATCCTATAATACTAGCTGTCGCAATTTTGTATCTCTCTTGGTTTACAATGGCTGTTCTTGTTAAGATTCTTTTACTGATTGACATTTCCTCCTTCAATTTTCGGTTTCAGCCTTCCCTACCACTGTGGCTGATGGGAGTTGTAGTTCAACACACCTGGAGGGCATGAGGTTAGCAGAGTCTGAGGGTTTCCTGGCTTTAGTGCTTTGGTGTTTTTCAAGGCTATCAATATTGTGGGTTGCTTTATCAGATTTAGTTTTCTATTTTTCTTGGTCTAAACCTTTCAGGACAGCATTAGCTAATAGCTTTTAAGCCAAGTAACATTTGTAATGCCAGTGGAACACAGTGTGCTTCATATCAGGGGTGTTACCCAGTTGTGGCTGTAAAAATCTTTTTGTCTAAACTCCCCGTATTTGTTGCTGTGGTCATAAAACGGTACAACTTGTATTGTCAAGGTTTTGACATGGTAATCTGCTTGGATTTATTGCCCAGTAACATGGGCGCAACAGCTGAGCCCGAGCTTTGATTTACAAATGAGGACTGAATTGCCAATAGCAAGAATGCATTGCTGGTTCAGGTAAATTGGAGCATAGGCCATTAGATGGGCTTTGAACAATTCTTGCAAGACAAAGGACTAAGGAACAGGATGTCTTGCTCCTGTAGATCAGGGGTGGCCAACTCCCAAGAGACTGCAATCTACTCACAGAGTTAAAAACTGGCAGTGATCTACCCCCTTTTTTGGGGTTCAGGTCAAATTTGTTGAGCTTTTTTTAGGAATGAGGAAGGCCCATTTTTGGGGGGTTCGGGTAAAAGTTGTTGAGTTTTTTCAGGGAGGAGGTAAAATGTTGAGCTTTTTTAAAGGGGAGCCAGAGTTGTTCAGCTTCTTTGGGGGGGGAGCCAATGATCTACCAGTGATCTACCGCAGACATACAGTGATCTAGCGGTAGATCATGATCTACCTGTTGGACATGCCTGCTGTAGATGATGAATTCAGGAATGATACAGAGCAGCAGCAGCAGCAGCAGACCTTGGTATGCCTCAGTGTGGTTTTTGCAATCCGGATTTTGTTCCGAAGCTTCCCTCTTCACTAAATAAAGATAGTCCAACTGTTGCGCATGCCCAAAGGGCAACTCTATTCAATCCCTCCCTTGTTTTTGTTTTGTTTTGTTTGTTAATTTTTTTATTAAAGGTTTTCTTAGTTTACAAAGATATGTGCAATGTCTCTCATAACATATTTACAGATCAGTTTCAATTGTTGAGACATTGGGGAGGAAAGGGGAAGAGGGATAGATGGAGGAGGGTGTGAGGGGTGGGGTCATGTGACAATGTTTCTATTTTACTTAATGTGTGTGGGGGGAGGGTTGTCAGCGTCGCTTGTGTAGGTTCTCTGCTGTTTACTTGTGTTCCTTTGATGGTGAGAGATGTTGAGGTTGGCCTAGGATATGTTTTTCTTTTGTGGTTGGCCGTGGTGGCCTTTGTTTTATGTGTGAGTGGGGTGGGTGCTTGTTTTGGGTCAGGTTAGCCATATTGATTTGTATGCTGATGGTGGATTTTTGTCATTATCTTGTTGGGCTGTGTATGTGATAAAGGGGAACCATACTGGGGTGAAGCCGTCTTCTTCTATTTGTCCCCGTGTCAGTTTCAACTTATTGGTTAATTTTTCTAGTAAGGCTGTTTCCCATACCGTTTGGTACCATTGGTCCATGCTTACTCCTGACAGGTCTTTCCAGTGTCTGGTTATGGTGCTTCTGGTTGCTGCGAGTTTTGTTTTGTTTTTTTAAGAATCCAGGAAGGCACATTGTTTATTTACTTTAAGGGGCTGTCTAAGGCAGGCATGTCAAACCTGCGGCCCTCCAGATGTTTTGGACTACAATTCCCATCTTCCCCAACCACTGGTCCTGCTAGCTAGGGATCATGGGAGTTGAAGGCCAAAACATCTGGAGGGCCGCAGGTTTGACATGCCTGGTCTAAGGGATTTCAGGGCGGGTTCATTCATTTATGTGCATCACGTGATTTTGCATCAATCGACGATTACACATTTGATGAAGCGCAATAGAATTGTTTCCATTAAAAGGCCTTGAGGTTGTAGCGATAATTATGAGAGTGCTTTCTTTGCTGCTTGGTCGGTGCTGATTCATTCACACTCACAGTGCTTTTTTCTGGGGGTAATCAAGGGTATGGAGAGTCCTTAATGGTTCATAAAAAATAGATCTTTTTTTACATGACATGGTATAAGTTTCTCTCCTATGCTAACTCAGCTGAACAGCCCACTAAACCCCCTACTCTACAGACAAGTATGAGGAGAGCTTTTATCGATAACTGAACTGACCCACCTTTTTCTTCTCATATGTGACAATTGAATGCGGCACTGTATTTTCAGTAGTTTCCTGGTGTTTTATCCCTTCTCTGTATCTGCGTTTTATTTTTCTACTTTCATGCTTATTTTTATTTGTCATACTCATCATTTTGTTGTATTTTCTGTTTATGCCAATAAACTTTTAATTTTTTTTTAGGGGGGGTGCAGTACTGGCACCTTTCTCCCCAACCCTTGGGCTCATTTGGCTGCTTCTTATGTTCTTGTCCAAAATATCAATTCATACCTGGGTCAGACACCTGTAACTTAAATGCTGTACCTTCTGCCAAAATAGTACCATTGTTTTCATTCTTCATTTCATTTGTACAAAGACTTTGCCACCCCACCCAAGTCATTTAGTGAGGTATAGCTAGGGCTAGTTCTGCATTTTTATATATCCCTTTATAAGACTCCTGAGTTTGATCTCCTCAAGTACTGTAATTATGAAACTTTCCTTTCTCCAGTAAGAATGAACTTCTAATTCATGGTCTATGCCAGTGTTACCCAAATGTTTGTGGACCCCAGTTCTAGTTAGCCCCATCCAGTATGGCCAATGGTTAGGGAATGGTTAGAGTTATGGACCAGCAACACCTCCTTACTGGTCTCACAAGCACTAAGAAGACCCACCTCTCTTAGGAAGTAGAGATCAGTCATCCAAGGATGGTGGACAGCAACCTAACCTTGTGGCACTAAACAAGGGCACCCCCAGTCCATGCATTGTGCTCTTTGTGCGATTGCTTTGGTCCTTGGAAGACAACGTGGGACAGGACATAAATATACTTACCATTAAAGTGATAATATATCTTAACATAGTTTGAGAAAAAGGAGACAACATGATGCATTGATTTTTGAATAAACAATGACACCCAGTGTCGCCATTAGTATTCCCTAAGATGCACCTCAGTTAAAGGTTATCATCTGCTGCAGATTTAATGGATTGCATGAGAATTGTAGCAAACGACCCTTGCTGCTCCTCTAAACTTGATCGATCACAATGTAATTGTCAAGGCGGGCTGACAATTAATTTTCATTAGGCAAGGAAGTCATTAATGCATGCTGTTCAGAGAAAATGACAATGAAATGGAGGTGGAAGGGATTCAATCATTTTTTACAATTAAAATAAACTGTTGGCGTAATTTGACACTTCCATGCATGCAGATGGTGGTGATGTTACAGTGGTCATACAGTGGTACCTCGGGTTAAGAACTTAATTCGTTCTGGAGGTCCGTTCTTAACCTGAAACTGCTCTTAACTAAGGTACCCCTTTGGCTAATGGGGCCTCCTGCTGCTGCCATGCCGCCACCGTGTTATTTCTGTTCTCATCCTGAAGCAAAGTTCTTAACCCACGGTACTATTTCTGGGTTAGCAGAGTCTGTAACCTGAAGCGTCTGTAACCTGAAGCGTCTGTAACCCTAGGTACCACTGTATGCTGTTTTCCTCAAACCAAGAATAAAACTTCTCCTTTTCAGTGCTGAACTTCAAGGAAACCCCACAAGACTTTAGGACTCTGAAGGACCACCTCCTCCCACAGGAACATCCCTGCATGTTAAGATCACCATCTAAGAGCCTTCTCTGAGTACCTGCCTCTAGCTTATGTAGTTTGGTGAGTGGTGATCCAAGAGAGAACACCTTCTCCATTCTGGAATAATGTTGCCTCCAAGGAGGCTCGGCTGGTGCCCACTTTGATACCTTTTTGCTGCCACGCAAAGACTCCTTTATTTATCCTGACCTTTTAGTTGTCCTGCTCCATTTTAACCTCTGTTTATATATGTGAAATAGTTACTTCTCTGCTGACCTTGCTTAAACTCTTTGCAGCAGTTGTTTTTGTGTATAACTATAGCACTGTGGGTTAAACCACAGAGTCTAGGGCTTGCTGATCAGAAGGACGGTGGTTCGAATCCCTGCAGCGGGGTGAGCTCCTGTTGCTCGGTCCCAGCTCCTGCCCACCAACAGTTCGAAAGCACATCAAAGTGCAAGTAGATAAATAGGGACCACTCCGGCGGGAAGGTAAACAGCATTTTCGTGCACTGCTCTGGTTCGAAGCAGCTTTGTCATGCTGGCCACATGACCCGGAAGCTGTCTGCGGACAAACGCTGGCTCCCTCGGCCTATAGAGCAAAATGAGCGCTGCAACCCCAGAGTCGGACACGACTGGACCTGATGGTCAGGGGCCCCTTTACCTTTTATACTTTGAACTAGTACTCTTCTTTCTTGTCTGAGATGGGACCCACATTAAACCCAAACATGCACTCAGGGGACCTTTTTTTATTTTTTTTACAAACCATGAATTTGCATAGCGGTGGTGCTGCTTCTGTCACCCAGTGCTCTGGCCTGAATTGCCTTGGGACTGGAGAGAATAAGGGATGTACCCTTTGCCCTCTGCCACCAACCAGAGGTCCAGGGACCTATGGAAGTTGTATCCCCTGGTTCTCAGGCAAAGACCAGCTGGCTTTCTCCATTGACCAGAGAAGGAGCTGCTGCGGGGCGCTTGCTTTCCCCACTGCTAGAAAGAACACTTAGACCCAACAGCTAGTTGCCCTGGAATTAGAGAGCCGAATGGAAGCATTAAAAATTGTTCAATGGACCAGGGCCTGAAAGCAGCCAAAAAACTAGCAACCTTAATTATTGTTTTGAATTGGCTCTTTCTTTTTGACGCAGGAAGTTAAAGTATAACAAAGCTGTATGAAAAGGAATAGTCCTAGTCACTTTGAAGGAGGTGATTGTGAGCCCACTCTTGAAAAAAGCTTCCATAGATCTCAAGGATTGTTGTAGGGTTAAAGGTAAAGGTGAAGGGACCCCTGACCATTAGGTGCAGTTGTGACCGACTCTGGGGTTGCGGCACTCATCTCACGTTATTGGCCGAGGGAGCCAGCGTACAGCTTCCGGGTCATGTGGCCAGCATGACTAAGCCGCTTCTGGCGAGCCAGAGCAGCACACGGAAATGCTGTTTACCTTCCCGCTGTAGTAGTACCTATTTATCTACTTGCACTTTGACATGCTTTCGAACTGCTAGGTTGGCAGGAGTGTTGTAGGATTAGGGTAAATTGAAAATAACCCCTTATCCAGGGAGGGCAGCTGCAGAATTCCAGACACCATTGGACAAAACTGATTCTTTTCTTTATTTTATCGTTAGATTTCTACCCTACAGACTTTGGCACAAACACTGTCATGGTGGCTAGCAAAAATAAGTCCTACAATTCACAGTAAAATAAAAAGCACAAGTATTAGCAGATAAAACACAATTGGTACTCAATAACTATATGAGAGATGGCTAAAAGCTTTACATGGTGTCAGGGTTTGTTGTGACTACTCTTGAGTAACGACCTTCCACATGCTTGTCTTTCAGACGTTTTTATTGGTGCACATTATTTACAGTGTAACGGATTGCTCATTTCATGTCTACCCGCTCGAGTCAGATTCCTGCACTACCCCCTTCCGCATTCGGGACCAGCATAAAAGCCTCGGAACTGAGAAGCGCCTCCCTTTCCTCCTCCTTCTCAGTTCCGGCGTCGGGGGGACGGGTATTCTGTCTGACCTATTCCTGTCCACTCTTTCCGCCTCTCTCTCTTCCTGCCTATGGAGCAGGGGCTCTTTGATGTTGCCAGAGCCCTGGCACTCCCTATCCGTTTCCTGACTCACGCCTTCAGACCCCTCACTCTCATGACTGCTTGGAGAGGGGCTGCTTCTGATGAGGGGGGAGGGTTCTCTATAATCCCTCCCCCTTACACATGGGTTTGTGCTGAAATGGCTCAATCAGTAGAGCATGAGACACTTAATTTCAGAGTTGTGGGTTTGACCCATGTGTTGGCCGGAAGAGTCTTGCCTTGCAGGGGGTTGCACTAGATGACCCTCATGGTCCCTCCCAACTCTACAACTCTATGATTCTAAAAGTTATAAGGTAGTTTTCGCCAGTCGTGTTGGCTGGAACTGATGGGAGGTGCAGTCCAAAAGATCTGGAGGGCATCTGCTTTGGGTACAGAAGGTTCCAGGTTTAAGCCCCAGTATCTCCTGCTAGGACTGAGAGACTCCTGGCTGAAACCCTGAAGATCTACTGCCGGCCAGTGTACATGAAACTGACCAAGACTGATCAATGTTCATCTCAGTACAAGGCAGCTTCCTATGTCTCTAAGCTACAATAAGAAGTCTTCACCTTGTGCCCAAAGGATAGGTGCTAGATTAAACCATTGCAGGGATGTGAAAATGGGTGGGCATCTTCATTTGGCTGTAAGTCCCGTTGATTTCAAAAGCATGGACTTCCAAGTAGGTGATGGGAAGGAACACATCTTAAACTTTTCAACTGGAATATACTCTATGAAGGAAGACTGAACGGAGGGTGAAAATGAAAGAAAGCATCTGGGTAGCAGTTCTTGCTAGCACCAGGCCGTATTCACCCCTAATCCTTTAAGTCCCACACATCAGCGTGTTGAAGTTTTAAATATAAGCAATATGCAGGTCTAATGCAAAGCCAATTTTGAGGCAAAATACTAAAACCAAATAATAATCATGTGCCTTTCTTTTTTTAAAAGGATCACCTGGAAAAGAAAATCCAAGTGAAACTCTTGCTACACTCCGTTGACAGCACTATTTATAAACTCTTGTCTTGAACCAACAACATTCAGTATAACATATACAGATCTTGTTCTGAATTCGGTAATCTTAATATAAATTGGGTTGGTTTTAACTCTGAATGTACAAGGTGGAAAGCTGGTTTCCTTCAGTTGCTCATATCCCTCTTCTCAAGCTTGTTCTGCAGAACCACAACTTTGACTTAACCCCATTAATTTCAGTCTTACACATTGACATCTTGAGCCTTTTCCTTTGGGATGTAGGAAATCCTACCAAACACATTTGCAATTCCAGTTGAAACACTTTTTTTTTTGCTTTGTTTGAAACTCCTGGGAAGTTTTGCCCTAGGAGGAACCATCATATTTTTATTGAAATGTTTGCTTCAGATTAATACGAGTGGAAATATCAGGATATTTGAATCTCCAGCTTCAGAATTTTTTTAAACTCTCTTTTAAAAATTCTATCAAAATGTACTAATAGAAACCCACCTTTCAGTTTCCTGGTTTTTTTAATAGGAGAAATGTGACTTTTCTTATATTCTATAAGATGAAATCAAATACTCTTGCTTGGATAAATGACATGGATGTTAGTAGCGAGGGGGATGTTTATCACATTTGCAGATGACACCAAACTGGGAGGGGTAGCCAATGCCACTGAAGGCAGAATCGGGATTCAGGATGACCACAAAGGAATAGAGAACTGAGCCCAAACTAACAAAATGAATTTCAATAGGGACAAGAGTAAGATTTTACACATAGACAGAAAGAACTAGCTGCACAAATATAAGATGGGGGCATCTGTTTTGCCAGTAGTACACGTGAAAAGGATCTAGGGGTCTTGGTGGACCATATAGCTTCACATGAGTCAACAGTGTGGTGCAGCAGCAACCAAAAATATTTTAATTAAGGAGAAAAGTATAAGATTTTCTTTCTACAGGTTCCTCACAACAAGGACATGTCTTGTGGATTTGGGGGGGGGGGTCACTTGTGTTAGTGAAGCACGATATATTTTGAGGGCTGTGTGTGTGTGTTTCTGTGTGTTACAACAAATAATAATTCAGGAAGTGCAGAGTTTTAGATGCCTGAATCAGATCTTCTCATCTTGGGAATGGGTCCTTGGCTTGGAAACCCATGAGTCCTGAATGCAGTAAAAGGGGTATAAAGAATAGCAACATCATTCAGAATATTGTAAACCATAAATTGCACACATAAATAACCCATATCTCCTACAATGATCCACAAAAATCAGGAAAAAAGTTCTGTCTGTAATAAAATGTATATGAAGCTCTATTGAAATTTCCCTCCCCTTCAACCCCTATTTACAATTTTATAGGGTCATCAGGAGCCGCATAAAATTGCTTTAAATCATAGACCTGGTCCATGGATCACCAGGTGGCCATCTCAAGCTTGTGTCTAGGTGCTTCTAGCAAAAACTATGGCTATTCTGGAGCCGAAGTCCTGGAGCCTAAAGTACATCTATATCCCCAAATATAAATGAAATGGGGGAACAGTTAGGAAAGTGCAAAGCGAAAAAGCAAACGTACTCTATTCCCATTTCTCCGATTGTACAAGATCTGATTTATAGCAACAGCTAATGGTGTTTCATCTTGCAAAAACCCAAAGAAATTTATTTTAATACTAAGGGTTTATCCAGTCAAATCTCTGCATATGGCAGCTCGCACCACAGTTACTTTTGATTACAATGGGCTATTTTGCCAATAATGAATACCATACAAGGCAGAGCATGAAACTGTCAGACTTCATCCTCCAAGTTTTATTTTTCAAACCACAAACATTCTGAGTCGAAGCCTGCACACTGACGGGGGGATTTATTCTTGAGGTACAGCTGGAGGTTTCCAGCAGAACAATTTGCAATCATCAGTGCGCTAGTCAGAACAAACTATTTGGGGCTACCATTCCTGACAACCAACCATGGCAATGACAGAACAGTGGTTTTCAAGCTTTGTAGCCTCAAGGAAATATTTCCACACCAACTCATCTGCTGAGGAACAGTTGCACATCTCCTACAGCAATCCAGCGCACTGCCGAAAATTCTGGAGCATCCTCTAAGATGTGCATTCTGCTCATGTTACTCACTGACTTGTCTGTCTGGGAGGGAAACACGTCAACTCTGTATTTCAAATGATGAGACAAATTGGGTTGATTTGCACTGTTTCTTATATTTTTTATAATATGCTAGTGGACACTATCTTTTAAACATCTTTTTTTCTTTAGACATATTTGTTACTAACCATTATATCATGCTAGAGAAACATAAAACTAGAAAATTGCACCTTAGTTGTGTTGAGAGCTATCTTCGTATGCTGAAGAATTCTTCGTACTTTCGTATTCTTCGTACCTCTTTACTTTGACTCCGGGGATACATATTTTTAGGACCTACCCTATTCTGATTGTAAATTGTTTGAACTGCTTTTAATATTGTAATTTTATATTGGTGTAATTTGCCCGGGAACCTTACGGTGATTAACAAGAACCAGGCCCGTCCTAGCCATAGAGGCTAGTGGCGTGGAGAACCACGGCGACGGGCGCTGGAAGGGCGCCAAGTGAGCGCAGGGTTCCGGCGATCTGGCCAGGACTGCACTCCTTCTCCGAGGACTCCGCGCTGCGCCTCCTTCTTGTTTCCCCAGCACTGGGTTCTGCTCAGTTGAGCTTTGCCACCAGCGCGCGCACAGCGCCCAAGCAGCTCTTGCTGGTCCCGCGTTGCGCGCACTGGTGGCGAAGCTTGACTGAGCGGAACCCAGTGCTGGGGAAACGAGAAGGAGGCACAGCGCAGAGTCCTCAGAGGTGGCCTCCCGCTGCTGCCGCGGTCCGCTTGGCACTCCCGGGCCCTTGGAGAGGCTCTGGAGGGGGGCGCTGGAGGGACCTAGCGCCAGGGCGCTGGATGGGCTTAAGAAGGCCCTGACAAGAACAACAATGGATGCAACTCCACAGCTGCTAGGTTAGATAACAAATCCAAAGGCATACAGAGTTAATGTGACAAAATTATTCCATCATATATGGTACTGATGGTGGAGGAGGAATCTGATGGTTCCAACAAGAATCTAGAAGAAAACTTCCCTTAGCCCATTAGATATAGCTGCTAAGTGTGTATAGTCCTACCTCGGGTTAAGTACACTTCAGGTTGAGTACTTTCAGGTTAAGTACTCCGCGGATCCATAAGTTTTTACTTCCGGGTTCCACCGCATGCGCATGCGCAGAAGTGATCTGCGCGCTTCGCGTATGTGCAGAAGTGCTCTATTGGTGCTATCGCCGCTCGGGTTAAGTACTTTCCGGGGTGCGAATGGCACCCCGAAACCAATTAAGTACTTAACCCGAGGTTCCACTGTAAATGTTATTTTTTTTCATCTACAATACTGTCTTATTTATTTTATAGTACAGTACATTGATTATTGCCTTCATTTTTTAAATCTGGAATGGATTAATCCACTTTCCATTACTTTCAATGGGAAAGTTTGCTTCGGGTTAAGTACGGACTTCCGGAACCAATTAAGTACTTAACCTGAGGTACCACTGTAATTTGTTGAAGAGCTGGACATAAAATTCTGTCTAACGACAATAAATTGTGTAAAATTGGTTAAGAATGCATGGCTGGCTACACAATTCACATTGGCAAGATTAACACACGCACACACACAATGACAACCATAACTAAAATAGGTCCACGTACCAAGAATTAAATATAACAATCCTGATACAATTCTAATGGTAGTGTTTCTGAGAAATGCATTTTCTATAGATGTCAATATTAATCAAAGAAAGAAACCTCTTTCTGGGCGTAGCAATTATTCAATTTTTGGAAAGTACTCTTAGTAAGGAGGACTCCAACTCCTGACTTGTTTTCATATGCACTTTGCCTGCAACCATGCACCTAGTTTGGCCCCTTTATGGTTTCGTTAGAAGAAATTTCCTTTGCGGTTCAGTTTCAGTAAGATCTGGGCATTGGCTGGAACACTGTGTCAGATGAGGGATGATGATGATGAATTTAGAAAGCAATCCAAGACAGTACTAAATACTGTGCAAGACATTCAAAGCATACAAATCTGTGAAGGCACCTTTAACCTATCAAGATGTGAGGGGTGGAAAAGAGGGTGCACTGCCATTCAAGTTTGCTTGCTTTGAACAGAAGCCTAGCATGTGAAATCTATCTCTCAAAGAGAAGGAGACAGGCAGAATGATACTTAGATTTTAGGTGTCTGAAAAAGTTTAGAGAGGACACGATATCTAATAAATTAGTTGGGAGGCCCTGATAATTTGCTTTGAGGGATGAGCAGCTTTGCCCTAATATATTACATTGGGCCCCAATTAGTGTAATGACTTTTGCTTGTGCAGCAGAGTTCCCCCACCACCTCATGCAAACCCTGCACACTCCCCAAATCTGTTCCAGGAGGTTGGGGGAAACCCAGAAGATATTTAGGAGCAGGGTGCAGGAGGGGGAGAGGGTGGAGTTTTTATTGCGCAAGCAGAAATCCTTTTGCGGGTACAACGTGTTAGGTGACACCCATTGATGGGTTGGAAAACCCTCATCAAAAAATTAGGAGAAGGGGGAGTTTAGAGGGATAGCTGTGCTTCATTTTGCCAATACTACTACTACTACTACTACTACTACTACTACTACTACGAATTAGGTAGTTCCTCATTAAAAGGCAAAGAAAATTGAATCTCCTCCCATCCCTACTGCCTGCTGCCTATTTCCGAGTAATGATGCCTGATAAAATTGAAAATGACTACTTTAACTGTGCATGCGATCCTCATAACATGTTGTGCCCACAAAGATTTACAAGCACAACACACACGTTCTGGTTTACAAGGAACCATAAAATATGGTTACTTAATAGCCAAACTGGTCTATAAAGCTTTATTACCCATTAATAATCAGATACGTTCTTGGGTTAGAGCTGTTCCTTACTCATCTGAAGGCGACCCAGTTGCTTATTGGCTAGGCTTGTGGGTTGTGACAATCAAGAAAGCTCCTCCTACAAGGCCAACTTTGCCTTGGGCTGGTTGGGCAACCGCTTTAAACAATCTCTGAAGCCATCAACTCTGGAGGATATTCCTGAAAAAAGAGTGTGTGTGACCATGGGAGGCCTAAAATGTACTTTATAGGGAAGGGGGTGGGAAACGAAGGGGAAATGTTTCAGGAACGGCCCTAGGTAATAATACGTTCTCTGAGAAGAAATATAATTTCTTAATGCCCTCTAATTTGCTTATCTGCTGTCCTGTGCTGAGGCTTCTGCAATATTTTTTCCTAAAGTTTACTGCTCATTCCTGAAGCATAATGCAGCCCATATGGCTGGATGTTTGAAGTGTGCTTAGTGCTCCATTAGGGAATTTCGATTTGTACTTCTCAATCTGATTTCGATAAGGCTTTGGTTTACCTTACTGGTTAACCGGGTGCAAACACACAGCAGATTAATTCTATAATAAATTACCCCGGCAGTAAAGCTTTATGGAGCATTTTTGCTTATTCGGGCAACATTTTCTTTTATGTTGCCTTGTAAAGCTAAACTTAGTTTTAAATGAAGTATGCTGTGTTTGCAACACCAAACGAAATACAGACCCCACCAAATACATAATTTCTAAATGCATTCCATCTCAAATGTGGTGCTAGGATTACGTAATGGTGTGTGCACCTGAGAAACATGAATCTTTTGAAAACATTAAGCCTAAAATTTGCTGAATGGAAGAAAGAGGATCAGATCCAGACAGAGAATTCCAGCTGGTTTTCCTCTAGTCAGTCATGTAATAGTTTCACCCTCACCCCCATCACCACCTCATGACTTGTAGGGGGAACTCCCCCACGGTATTCTTGCGGAGCAGCTGGTAAAATGGGGGCTGCATGAGATTATTCTTAGGTGGATTTGAAGATCTCAAATCAATTGACTCATCATTCCCCAACAGTAGGTTCAAACACTAACAGAAAAGTAAAGCAAAGGTAGGCATGGATTTTGGGAGGCACTGGAATGCCTTTCTGCTGATTAGGACACCACTGTGGTACATATTGTCTGATTATCTCTGGGATGATTGGAAGACATCCGCTGTTCTTCCTGCTTTATCCTTATACCATATCCTGATGATATGAAGCCACAGAATGGGACTGTTGCTGCAGAGAGGATAGCCTTGTATATCAGGGTTCCTTAATTGGTTACATTTCCCATGTACTCAAAGTAAAGATAAAGGGACCCCTGACCGTTAGGTCCAGTCGTGGACAACTCTGGGGTTGCGGTGCTCATCTCGCTTTATTGTCCGAGGGATCCGGCGTACAGCTTCTGGGTCTCGTGGCCAGCATGACTAAGCCGCTTCTGGCGATCCAGAGCAGCACACGGAAATGCCATTGACCTTCCCCCCAGAGTGGTACCTATTTATCTACTTGTACTTTGACATGCTTTCAAACTGCTAGGTTGACAGGAGCTGGGACTGAACAATGGGAGCTCACCCCGCCGCGGGGATTTGAACCACCGACCTTCTGATCAGCAAGCCCAAGAGGCTCAGTGGTTTAGACCACAGCGCCACCTGCATCTGTACTCAAGGGTATACCTAAATAAGTCCTACCTCATGTCTATTTTGCATGGAAGCAGGTCAGTTCATAAAACTTATGCCTCCACATGATCCTGACTAGGTTACAAATCTGAACACCAGCAGGAGGTCATGCAAGCAATGTTGTTGTTATGAGCTGGGCTTAGTAATGGGAATTAACAAATTAAGTTTTTAAAAAGATAAATCGTTAACTATTATCTTCATGCAAGTTTCCTTCATTGGAGGGTTTTAAGAAGAGGTTGGATGGCCATCTGCCATGGATGCTTTAGTTGAGATTCCTCCTTGCAGTGGGTTGGACTAGATGAAATGCAAGGACCCTTCCAATTTTGCAGTTCTATGATTCTAAGTTTTTCTTTTGTTAAATTTTAACTTTAACAGCTAAAGTCTTCATTAATTTCCTCATGACCAGGGTTTCCTAGTTCTATGAACATTTCAGCTTAGTTATTTCCTTAGCTTAGTTATTCAATTTAGGAATGAAAGGCAGGCTTGCTCTAACTCAAGGGCAGAAAGGATTTACATTTAATTTTGATACCTAAGCCAGACCAATTAGTTGGTAATTGGTTTAATTATCTCTTCTTCAAACTGAGACAGCTCACCGGGAGCAAAATGGTTCTCAGGATCGATTGCTGTCTACTTTGAAACAGAATGTCAAGATTTAGCCTCCACCTGCTCTTTCAATCCCAAATCCCAAGTCTGTTGAAGATCAGGTTTAAATATTTCAGCTGAAATGAATTGACTAGAAACCATGATACAATGTAGGAGTTTTCCATTCCTATTTATTTTGACCCTCAATTCTCACCTTGGTGCTTGCAGAGGAGTGATGGGATTTTGAGAAGCATTTCACATATTGCCACCATCATGCCTTTTCAGCATTTTTCTTCCTAAGGAAAGGTTTTCAGCTTGGCAGGGCACCACCCTGCTATTTCAGAGATAGCAAAACACCACCCAAAACTGATTTGAATACAATTTCCCAGTGCCAGAGCACCACCTTCTCAAATAAACAACTCTACCTCTATTCATGTGGTCACCTGAATGTGTGTGTTAAAAGCAGGGACAGGGGGCAAAGGACAGGTGGAGAAATTTGACTTGGTTTGTATTTAAAGGTGGTTCAGCTTATTTCACACTTTTTAAACCAATACATGAAATGAAACTCTCAGCACACATCCATTGAAATTTGCACTTCTCTGAATTTTGTCAAAGTGTTTCTCCAGCCAAGTAATATTTACAAAAATATTACTTTACAAGGGTAAAGTGTGCATAAAAAAATGCACATATTAGTAAAAAAATGGCACACATAAATGAATTATATTAGGGGAAAATGTGTACAAAATGTGTATATTAGGATAAATTCACACTAAAATGCTTGCAATTTTTCATATGGACTTTTGTTTAATCATAATAAAAAAGCACACCAATATGGAAATGTGAAGGACAGAAGTTAAGACTGGGAAAAAGTGAAGCAGAGAGAAACTGAATTTGACAGTAGGGGGTTATGCCAGTCCCGTCCCAATCATCATTGTGCATGCCAACTCGGCTTCAGACCTCCTGAAGTAAGTTTCTAATCACCATGTGCTGAACAAATTTAGAATGCCCCCCCCCCCATGGTTGGGTCCTTATCCAGCCCATTACCAGACTGTACCTCATTTGCAAGGCCCATGTTTCCTCCAAAATGTAGAAACATTAACTGTGAGCTATGGGTTATTCAGGGCAATCTGATGCTACCATTAAGAATTAATTTTTTTCCCTTTTCCTTTTTGCCACAATAGGAGAAAAGCAGGTGCAAATTATGGATCCTTGCTTTCTAGTTATGCTTTCTTACTGCTCTTAATATTGAATGAAGAAGTAACATTTAATCTGTCCATTTCAAATCTAATGCTTATTGCAAATCTATGGTGCCAGAAATGGGGGTGGGGAGAAGTCTCTTGCGAGCTTTGTTTGTTTGTTTGGTAGAGAAATACCTTATTCATGACTAAAGAGTCACACTGGACTGGACTTCATCAAATATTCAGTGCACGGTTTTGCAAAAAATCATGTAAAAAGCTTCCCTTGGAGAAAATTAGCAAAGCTGCTCAAGTTTAGATAAACTTCCTCTGTCCCTGCTCTGCCCTTACGTGCAAAAACAGTTGTGTTTTAATTACCAGTACTTGGTTTGCAGAGGCACTGAACATCTACAGCTGTAGGCACTCAGAAATTGTTCAGAATGTGCAATATCTTTGTGCTTAACCTTGTTGTCCTTGAATTTATCTGTATAATATAGATAGAGGTGGAAATCAATTCTGGGACCACAAATTCTGATAGTCCATGTTGAGTCTTTGTTTTTCCTCAAGAAAAAGGAATGAAGAATACCATAAGGACTAAGTTGTGAACCAAGCACAGTTGTCACCAAAACACTATCCTTTGATGTGATGTCATCAAGTTGTGTCTTTTTCTTGCCCTCCCCTGTATTATGGGATTCCATTGGTGAGGGGGGGGGGAATAAACAACGTTTAGTATTGATACTGGATATTTGTTTTGAAAATGGAAAATCAATAAAACCTTTAATTAAAAAAGAAAAAGAAAAAAGAGAATAAACAAGGATAAGACAGGTTGGAATGGAGGAGAATTTTTTTTTTTTTTTTGCGTATCATCACCTAATTGACACTTTGTGAACCAATGTACACATTTTGTGATGCAGTTCTTCAACCAAACAATATGAACAAAAATGTATATAGTAGGGACAATGCACATAAAAATGTGTATATTGGTGGGAAATGACACATAACATGCATTTTATGGGGGGAAATAAATTCATTGCATAAATGTGTATATCGGTCAAAACTGCATACAAACATATGTTTATTAGGAGAAATTAACACCAAAATTGGGAGAAATTCACACAAAAACTGGGAGAAATTCACACCAACTATTAATACAAACTGTGGAGAACTAAATTTAAGACTCAGAGAAATGAGAAAAAATCAGATATAATTTGTCTGCAAGAAACACATATAACAAAGAACCACCGTCGATTGCTAGTGAATAAAAAAAATTGGGGAGGAATTTATATCATCAGATGTAATTAAAAAAAGAGGGGTGGTAATATACGTGAGCCCAAAATTGAAGCCGGAGCAAGTATATAAAGACAACAACGGGAGAATTGTTATGGTGAGAATTCAAGGGAAATTAGAAAAGATTATGGTAGTTGGAATTTATGCTCCCAATGAAAGCAAAACAGAATTTTATCAGAAATTAGAAGAATTATTATTAGATTTTTGCGACCAAAAAGTTATATTGCTTGGAGATTTTAATGGGGTGGTCTCTCCAGAGATGGATAAATTAAGTAATGAAATGGGGGGGGGAGAGGGAAGGCTCCCCAAAACTTTTTTTCAATTAATAGAAAAACTAGATCTTCAAGACACCTGGAGATGCAAACACCCCCTCAAAAAGCAATTCACATATTATTCTCACCCTAAAAAGTCAGAGAGTAGAATTGATCAAATTTGGTCATCAAGAGAATTATTAATGAGATGTAAAAGAATAGAAAGATTACCTAAGAGTATTTCAGATCACAACCCGATAATAATGGAAATAAAGGGGAAGGAATTGGTAGCCAGAAGATGGAGATTAAATGAATTATTATTGGAGGATGAAAACATAGTTAAAAAAGAGGAATCTCTGGTAAAGGATTATTTTGAAAATAAATAAATTAGGTACGCCATTAAACATAGTTGGGATGCCGGGAAGGCTGTAATGAGAGGATTTTTTATTAGTCAAAGTAGTTGGAAGAAGAAAGAAAAAGAAAAGAAATTGGAAAGTTTATTAAAAGAGATAAGGAATTTTTTGATGTAAGGACAATTACTTTAAGGACAATTACTTTAAGATGTTTATTTCGCACTTCGCTTAGTGTTTTCTGCGAGTATCCGCGTTGGACAAGGGAAGCAGAGATGTTAAAATCCTGGTGTAATGAAGAGTTCCTCTTTAATCGTAAATATTGGCCGTATGGAAGATTTCTAAGTAAATGAGGCGGATGGAATGAAAGTGCATGAAGCATGGAGTTGCGATCTGTGGGTTTGTGAAAGACACGTACTTTGAGAAGTTGATGGTTGTCTCGAAATACTGTGGTGTCTAAGAAGTTGCCTTGTTCATCGTGAATGTTACCCGGCAGGCGAATATGTGGGTCTCGGGTATTAATCCATTGTAAAAAGTCCACAGCATCATGGCAATTTTCTATAATCATGAAGAGATCATCAATATAACGGTAATATTGGAGGACATGTGATTTAAATGGATTGGTGTCGCTCAAAATGTGCTTTTTTTCGAAATCTACCGTATATATGTTAGCAATGGAAGGTGCGCAAGCCGAGCCCAAAGTGCCCTTTCACTTGTAAGTAAAACTGATCCAAATGTCTAAAGTAATTATGATCCAGTATGATGTCAATCCAGTATGATGTCAAGTACGTTGATGAGAAAATGTGTGGGAGGCTCCTTCACAGTTCTTGACTCGAAAAGTTCCTTTATGATCTGCCTGACTTCGGGCAAGTGAACATCCGTATAGAGGGATTCTAGGATTCTATGTCCAGAGTCAGTAAGCATACTGATGCTGGTATCACTTTATTTTCAATTATTCTGATAAATGTCTTAGTGTCCTCTATGTAGGACACGGTGTCACTTGCAAAAGGGTGAAGAAATTGTTCAATATATTTACAAAGTGGTTCCAATAATGAATAGTTACCTGATATGATAGGTCTGCCTGGTGGTTTCTCTAAAGATTTGTGGATCTTAGGAAGTATGTGAAATACTGGGGTGCGCGGAAAAGGATTGAGTAAGAACATTGCAGTTTTCGAATCAATGTAATGCAGCATGATGGCTTTGGATAAAACCATACGAATTATCTGTGATTATGTCATCAGTTAGATCCTTGTTTAAAGGTTTGTAGAAAGAGGTCTCGTACACCTCAGGTAGTGTGGTTGCTGACCTTGAGCCAGACATCTTGGAGAGTGAAGTCAAATGGGCCTTAGAAAGCATTGCTAATAACAAGGCCAGTGGAAGTGATGATATTCCAGCTGAACTATTTAAATTTTAAAAGATGATGCTGTTAAGGTGCTACACCCAATATGCCAGCAAGTTTGGAAAACTCAGCAATGGCCAGAGGATTGGAGAAGATCAGTCTACATCCCAATTCCAAAGAAGGGCAGTGCCAAATAATGCTCCAACTACCGCACAATTGCGCTCATTTCACACGCTAGCAAGGTTATACTTAAAATTCTACAAGGCAGGCTTAGGCAGTATGTGGACCGAGAACTCCCAGAAGTGCAAGCTGGATTTCGAAGGGGCAGAGGAACCAGAGACCAAATAGCAAACATGTGCTGGATTATGGAGAAAGCTAGAGAGTTCCAGAAAAACGTCTACTTCTGCTTCATTGACTATGCAAAAGCCTTTGACTGTGTCGACCACAGCAAACTATGGCAAGTTCTTAAAGAAATGGGAGTGCCTGATCACCTCATCTGTCTCCTGAGAAATCTCTATGTGGGACAAGAAGCTACAGTTAGAACTGGATATGGAACAACTGATTGGTTCAAAATTGGGAAAGGAGTACGGCAAGGTTGTATATTGTCTCCCTGCTTATTTAATTTATATGCAGAATTCATCATGCGAAAGGCTGGACTAGATGAATCCCAAGCAGGAATTAAGATTGCCGGAAGAAATATCAACAACCTCAGATATGCAGATGACACAACCTTGATGGCAGAAAGTGAGGAGGAATTAAAGAACCTTTTAATGAGGGTGAAAGAGGAGAGCGCAAAATATGGTCTGAAGCTCAACATCAAAAAAACCAAGATCATGGCCACTGGTCCCATCACCTCCTGGCAAATAGAAGGGGAAGAAATGGAGGCAGTGAGAGATTTTACTTTCTTGGGCTCCTTGATCACTGCAGATGGTGACAGCAGTCATGAAATTAAAAGACGCCTGCTTCTTGGGAGAAAAGCAATGACAAACCTAGACAGCATCTTAAAAAGCAGAGACATCACCTTGCCGACAAAGGTCCGTATAGTTAAAGCTATGGTTTTCCCAGTAGTGATGTATGGAAGTGAGAGCTGGACCATAAAGAAGGCTGATCGCCGAAGAATTGATGCTTTTGAATTATGGTGCTGGAGGAGACTCTTGAGAGTCCCATGGAGTGCTCTGAGTCCTGAGTGCTCACTGGAAGGACAGATCGTGAAGCTGAGGCTCCAATACTTTGGCCACCTCAAGAGAAGAGAAGAATCCTTGGAAAACACCTTGATGTTGGGAAAGATGGAGGGCACTAGGAGAAGGGGACGACAGAGGACAAGATGGTTGGACAGTGTTCTCGAAGCTACGAACATGAGTTTGACCAAACTGCGGGAGGCAGTGCAAGACAGGAGTGCCTGGCGTGCTATGGTCCATGGGGTCACGAAGAGTCGGACATGACTAAACGACTAAACAACAACAACAGAAAGAGGTATTGTGTAATTGTCTATTGATTTCATTTAAGTAATCCTGTGAGTTAAGAATTACTATCACACCTCCTTTATCAGCAGGTTTTATGATGATATTGGTGTCATTGGCAAGATTGTGTATTAATTGTTGTTCATGGGCTGTGGTGTTCCTTTGGTATTTGGGTGGTCTTTGTTTTTCCATTTTCGCGATGTCCTCCAGTATAAGCTGATAAAACACGTTCAGGCTTGCATTGTCCACAGGCGGAACGAAGGTGGAACGGGGGCAGAGTTGTTGCTTGTGAAAGGAAATATCACCAAAGAAACATCTCAATTTAATGAGTCAAATCAATTTTAAGAGATCCATTCTGGTTTGAAACTAATCATATTTAGGAGTGGCAACAAAACTAAGGCCTCGATTTAATATTCTTTCTTCATCAGCACTCAGCGTCCGGTTAGAGAGATTTACGACTAAGGATGTTTCCGGAATCGGCGGCAGGAAGGAAAATCCTGCGGGCGGGATTGAGTTGAAGAATATTATCTCAGAGAGTATTGTCAGGGTTGAGCCCAAGTTTGTGACGTGGTTTGTGAGTCGCTGTAGTCTGAGAATTCCGTACTGCTGGACGATGTTTCGTGGGGTGTGTGTGTTGGTGTGATATTCAGGTCCCTCAAAGTCCTTAAGTATATTCCAGATGAAGTGCACACCTTTACAAAAGGCATGGTCATTCTCGCCCAGCTGCACGGCCAAAGCATGGGGGGGTTGGCAACCAAAGCGGCTCTGGCTTTCACCGCTGGCAAAAACTCATCCTGTTGCATTCCACGCCATGCGATCCAGGAAACTCTTACATCCATGGGCAATCCCAGCCCACACCCCAGGCTGCAGTCAGTGTCACGTATTCCCAAAGGTCAGGAGCAATTGTAGTTGTAGTCCAACAGCCCTGAGCACCCAAAGTTGAAGAACGCAAGTTAAAGCTGTAGATTGAGCCTGGTGTCTCCTTCATGCAAGGCAGGTGCTCTGCCATTCAGCTTGTATATTGATTCTCCAGTCCTTCAGAGCATAAAGGTGAACGAAGGAAAAGGAGCAAACTCAGCACTACACTTCAAGGTCTCCTGATTCTCAAACCCAGACTAAACTTCTGGATTTTGCTGGTGCAGTGCCAATAAATGTCATCTCTCCCCCCCCCCCCCGCCCCCCGACAGCAGCACCTAATATAATAGATGATGTAATGCCTGAAGGCAAAATGTTGTCCCGATGCAATGTTTCCTTATTTCTGTTAACCAGAAATCTACAGCCCCTTTCTCAAGTTTGCATGATTTTGTGTTTGCATTGGAGAGAAGTCCTCTGTAAAAACAAGAAAAAATATGTATGCAAAAACAAACAGTAAATTCAGTACTCAACAATGCCTTAGCTCTGAAGAACGTAAATCTTTCCCCCTTTTTTCCAAACTAGAGAGCAAACTGCAACTGGGAATAAATGCACATTACCCTTCTTGTTAGTTGGACTGAAAAACATTTCCTGATACACCGTGGTCTGTTCAGTCTGCCTGCAACGGCATTGGGCATTAACTGTTTCAGTACTAGCTAAACCTTTCAATCTGTCTGAGCACCAGCTCATATCCTGTCTCTCCAAAGGCCTTGTCTCCCGTCTTCCGGATTATATGTTTGGCTAATTTGCTGAGGTATGGAGGTTTTCTGCCAAAATATTCATTATCATGGGCCTTGATGTAATCAAAGCATTTTATAGCACAAATGCTGCTTAATCATAGCAAAAACAAAACAAAAACCATTTCCTTCTTCTTCCCTAAACCGTCATGTCCCTCTGCGGATTTCATGTTTTCCTCCCTTCACAATACTCTGGGGATGGAAGTTGGGTTCCTGGGGAGTCTCTTCACAGTTGCCACTTGTGTTGTATTTTAAGCTGGATCATACTGATATGCGCTCTGGACAATGCCCAATAATATATAAATAATGGTGGCTATTTTGTTTGTTTTTCTTGTTCAAAAAATAAAATTTAAACAATAGTTCCTAATGAGGAATTCTCCCCTTTCCTAATCTAGTGGAAAGCTCTTTCCTCTCACATTCACTAGGCTGGCAACATGTACAGCTTAAAACACCTGTTGGGTATCTTGTTCAGGCTGGAAGTCCTGTGCGCCTCTGAAACCCGAGTCTTGCTGAAGGGCCTAATGACTAGATCAGAACATCCCAAGCCAGGAATAGCTTGATTACAGACTCTTCATGGGCAGGACTAAGCTTGACTTCAGTGGACTAGAGGGTGGAGTGGTGTTTTGGAGCATCCGGTACATGACGAGCAATGGAAAACCTCTCTGGCATCCATGAGATAGACTTCTATGGTTATCAGCCTGTGCCTGATACAACAAAAGAAAACTTAGGATCATAGAATTGTAGGGTTGGAAGAAACCCCAAGGGTCATCTACAATGAGCCCACAATGCCTTTTCCACCCAACAAAGAAACATGGTCTGGTGTAGGCCAGCTTTTTGCTCAGAGGTTATCAAGGAAATAGATATGATTTCAGGCAAATACCTGAGGTTCAATGACATAAATATTGTGTTGAATTATATTCTGGTCCTATAGAACCTAATGGAGGGATAGCACAACTGGCAGTTATGGTGGCTGAACACCCAACACCCCAGTCCTAGAAAGCATTGGGCAGTGGTCAGAGGATAAGACTAGGTTAGCTGCATACAAGCAACTGGCTTTTCATAAAAGAAAACAGGACAGGAAATTCTCAGGCATACGGTCCCCTTATACTTATATGTTTGCAAAAGGTTAAATACAAAAGTGCTCTGAAGGTCGGGCTTTCTGGCAGTGGGTTTTGTCCCACTCCTTGCGTAATGATGGCATGATGTTGTCTTCTCCCCTCCCTTTTTCTCATTCTCTTTTTCTTTTTCCATTATTGCCCTTCTGTGCAAGTGTACAAGATGTTTAAAAAATCAGGAAAAAATATAACCTATAAATAATAAACAAAATACCTTAGATTTGTAAAAGTGGTGTCTAAAATATGTGAAAGTTAATTTAAAAAGTTGTAATTGCAGGGCACAGCAGAGTAGCTCTGAGCATTGTCTAGAGAAGGACTGGCGATCATTTTGGCAGGTGTCATTTGCTATGGGCATTTGTGGAAATTTCCCTGCATAGGCATGCTGGTATGTAAATTTCAGATTGCCAGGACACATATATTTCATCTGTCTCTACTGCCCTTTCTGTGCATATGTCCACATTTACATTTTGCCCTCTTGGGCAATATTTGGTATTGCTCTGTCTGTGCTGCTGTTTTAATCCTCGGCGTCATCATATTTGGATCACGAGTTTATAGGGTTGCTCAGTTTTCCTTTTGCTCATTTCCTTTTGCTCATTCCAGGAAACCATCCTCAATTGTACTGTCTCCTTTCCTCTCTCTTTTTAATTGCATGTCCTGTGTGACGTATTGCACGGGATCCTTCTGTTTTGGTTGCGATGAGAAATAAAAACAGCTAATCTCTATGAAGGGCAGATAATAAATATGAATGGGGCAACTCCCTCCTTTGATTTCCATTTGTGTTTTTGAAGGCCGCCCGGGGCCTGGAGTACAGACTGTTGCTGCTTAAGCGAGTCCTGCTTGCGTTTCCACTTGGACAGCAGAAGCTGCATTGCAGCAGATAGGATCAGTTCCTACTGAGCTGTCATGACAAATTCGCAGAGATACCATCCAGGATGCAGGTGTTTGCCAGGCCAAAGGGAAGAGAAGGAAGTTCAAAGCCATCACCTCCTGCCACGCCTGACACTGTCGTTCAAGGAACAAGCGTCACAGGAAGTCTCGGAACAGGCACAGGATGGAGAAGATTAAAATAATAGCAGCATAATTTCTGAATAATTTCTATAACTTTGTAACGGCACTTAGTGGAACTTCAGAAACCTGGTTTCTTCATTGTTTCAGGCAGTGGTTGACTCGGGTGCAGCTTGGTGCCCACACTCCTTGAGCTGTTTCCCTGACTGTCTTAGATGCCTAAGGTTCAGGATTGGGCTAAACCTGAGTGCAAATAAACTCGATGTCGATTGGTAATCTCCACCCTGGAAATTGGGGAGGTGACAGCTGCTGGACGTGGTTACTCTCCCTCTGTAAGGCTCCGATCCAAAGTTGGGAGGGGGGACAGGATGGAACACTTAGATTCTAATCTGTCAGTATTAAAACACACTTCGATAGTCTATGTGTCTGGAAAGGCTTGGATAAAAAATTGCTTTTGGCAGTACAGTGAAGCCCCAATAGGCAATGAGCTTCAAGATGAAGGTGCTAGAACACTACAAGACTGATTTCTTACAAATGAGGAACAAATATTATGGTTTCAGACCACAGGAAACCCCAGTGCCTGTGGCAGAGCCTGTCCTTGTCGCACGCTGGATGTAATCACCCAGCTAGTATTCCAGCGCTCTCTTACCTGCAGGCCAATAACTTGCCACACAAACAAATTCATGAAAGCAAAAAGCGACACAATGAAACACAATTTTCTCCCACTGAACACATTTTTTGTTTGCAATTTTTCACAAATTCACAGCTTTTAGCAAGCGACTTCCCTTAACAGAATGTGTCTTTGTTACTGTCACCAATATATCTGACTTTTAGAAGACATCTGAAGACAACCCTGTTTAGGGAAGTTTTTAATGTTTGAAGTTTTATTCTGTTTAATCGTCGGTTGGGAGCCGCCCAGGGTGGCTGGGGAAACCCAGTCAGATGGGCGGGGTATGAGTAGAAATTATTGTTATTATTGATTATTCAATTTCTATACTGCTTAATAGGTTAAATAATATCTCTAAGTGATATACAAAGAAGCCGCAAGGCTGGCAGGGCGTTGTGAGGAATGCACCCCCCAAAACCTGCACCTAGGGTGATGCAACCCCACCCCCCCAGGCATAGCTGCCAAGTTCCGGCCTGAGAAATAAGGGACTGGACCGGAAGTAGCAAACCGGAAGTAGTGCTGCCGCCATTTTGGAACTGGGCGGAGCATGCTCAGAAGCTACTTTTGATGCTGCTCTGCCCTGTTCCAAAATGGCCGCCACACCAGAAGTCGCGCTGCAGCCATTTTGGAACTGAACAAAGCAGCATCAAAAGTTGCTTCTGAGCATGCTCCACCCAGTTCCAAAATGGCCGCCGCGCCAGAATAAACCGGGGGGAAACAGAAAAATCCATTTTTTGGCTGGGAACAGCCGGAAAAATGGGGGTTTCCTGTGGAATATGGGAGACTTGGCAGCTATGCCCCCAGGCCCGGCCATGCTACACCTCTGCTCAGCCAGCCACACCCTTTCCCCATATTCCATCAGAAGTGTGCGTACATTGGCAGCAAGGTGCAGGGGACACTGATGTAGAATAGGATGTCCCTATTTTCACCTGCGTGATGTTGGATAGTGTGATCTCTTGCCCAAGGTGGTGCTTCCGCAGGCTGCCCACAGCTGTGTTCCATTCTGCTGCCCTTGCCACAGCCATTTCCAGGCTGGTTGAGTTTCCCAGGAGGTCCAAAGGATAGGGAAAGGGCCCCACTCCACACACAGCTCTTTCTTCACCCTCTGTCCTCTCCTCCTCCTCCAGCTGCTTATATATGGTTTTTTTATGCATATATTCCCCTCATCATATACACATCTTGAGACACATTTTTTTGCCTGTATAAATGCATCACAAAATTTGGAGGAGTGTGATATTTGAAAGATGGTTGTGTTTCATCTTCCTTATTGGTTCAAGAAGTGCAAATTAGTTCCTCATTAAAAGGCAAAAAGAAGAAAGTGATTATTTCTACCCCATCTCCAACAAAGGGTTACATTTGGAACAGTGCTTGCAAGTAAACCATGCTACCTCCAGGGTATATTGCAGCAAAATGAAAAGCCTTGGAGAAAGCAAGCTTAAGATACTACTCTGGAAACTGACCATAGAAATGCACTGGCTGTTTTTTTTTAAAGAGGCAGACATGGATTACATTTCTTTTTTTAAAAAAAAAATACAATGCAGCTAAAACCAATTTCTCGTACATTGGAGGGTATTGGCAGTGGGGAATCGGAACTTTTTTAAAAGACTAAATTTGATGTTCTCATTGTATTTACATTGTGCCTTTGGATGAAGCATCTACTCTAACTATGCAGAAAGAACTACGAGGAGTCAAGTGGCCCAAGGAAGGCTCACCAGACTAGTCTGGCATCGCCTTTTGTGGAGCAGAGTTGTGTTCTCCTCACTTTGTGTATATGCAATGCATGATGTTACAATAATGTTGTTAGTCTTTAATAATAATAATAATAATTTATTTGTAACCCTCCCTCCCTGGCCAGAGCCAGGCTAGGGCAACCAGCATCATAAAACTAAGACAATATACAAAGAACATAAGAACAGGCAATCAATTAATTAAAATACATCTTAAAACTAGTACAGAGCAAATTAAAATCTGGACAGATGGCAGTCCACGGGTAAAATTGAGAGCGGTTAATATTCTCCAGGGCCAACTGTTTAAGATAACACAGGACCCTTAGCCATGCTAGTCTCTCGCAGCAAAAAACTACCATCTAAAGTTATAGTTCCAAAAGATGTATGTGTTACTTAATATTTGTTTGCACATCATTCCTTTTGTATTTCGCTCTTACACTCATGGCTAATATTAGCACTGATTAGCCTACAGCCCAAATAGCTGGATGACACACTGGCTTCTATTTGAGCTGACATCTCAATAACTTGACATATGCATCACATCTCTATTACATTGGAATCCAAAAGGCACTTTAGGAACTATGCCTTTCATATTTGGTTCAGCTGTTAATCAGGGTAGCCTGCCTGGTTGGCCGTTACCATGTGCTTCTCTAAGAATAGTCTCCGTGCCTCTGCTTAGACTTGCCTCGTGACATGGAGAGGAATTCTAGCAAGTCTTATATTAACACCTCATTTGAAAGACTTAATTTATTTGTTCAGCTTAAAGAACATTCACCCAACTTGTTAATTAACACTATACTATTACCAAGGAGATTTGTCACCCGTCACATGGAATATTGAAGGAGGCAGACATGGTTAGCATGTCGTCTGGGGCCTTGAAGGAAGAAAAGATACAGGAGGGGGTTCATTTCTTATATGTAAAGGCAGCTCTTAGTGCACAGGTGGCCAATGTGGTGCCCGCGGGTGCCAGTGTCCACCAGTACTTCCTATGGCCACTTGTGAAAGGTCTTAGCATATATCCCCTCACAAAACCACACCCACTCGCTGGATCATCACCTTGTCGTGGTGAGTGGGCTTGCATGTTCCTATGACCCTTGTGAGCGAAGCCATTGGGAATCTTGTACTCACAGCAGGGTCACCCAAGGTGGTAAGGTCAAAGGGAAGGAGCTAGAGGAAGAATGATCCAAGAAGTCCTCAACAGCAGAACAGGCGTATGATAACAAGCGGTATGTTACAACGGCTGTGAAGGCGGATGAAGGCTGCAGCAGATAGGAATCTACCAGTTTGTCATGACTACCATACTTCATGCCATTGGAACAGAGCCCTACTGCGAAGACTGCACTAATCTACACACATAAAACCTATTCGCATACAGGCGTCTTCCAAAAACCCAACCCAAACCCCCAAAGTCCCATGGCAATCAGCAAATGGTAACGGGGGCAGGATCATGAAATCTGGAAGCCCCTAGTCATCCACATGGGCAGTGGATACAGATTCAGTCGTCCTAACTCAAGGAACGAGGCAGTTGAGCAGCTCGGCAGCTGTATGGATCCAGAATTGGCCTCCACAGTCACTTACGGACTCATTGTTAAAACTGTGTTTATGGAAGACAATCTTACTCGGCTACGAGTGATTGCCGAAGAAAGAAAGAAGAAGAACAAAACCACACGCATGATAAATTGTTTCTGCTTCCTGCTTGGTGGTGGTTTTCACTGCCTCAGCCTCTCCTGCTCTGGCATGCCCATATTGCATTAGATGCCAGGATCGGACAAGCTTCCTCCTTTCCTTTCTCAAGAGGTGCAAAGAGCTTCTGTCTGTGTACAAGCAGAGCAGTGGCTGATTCAGGTGCCTTTCCTCCCCATTGACTGCAGGGAGCAGATTGGTGGCATGCCTGTATCCTTTCTGAATCCTCTCTCTCAAATAAGATGTAGACATTATGTGTTATGTCACAGAAAACCCATGGCAGCAATTTTGGGTCTGGTGCTCACAGCACTCCTCAAAATTTCAAATGTGCCCACCGAACACAAAAGGTTGTCAACTACTATTGTAGTGTGACCAGGGAGCTAATTCCAGGTATATTGGCTTCACTACCAGTCTTAAGTTTCCATATTACCCATGGTTTCCCAATGAGAACTTGCCCTACAGTTTGTGAACAACTGTTCTAGCATAACACAAAATATCTTAACAGAATTCACAGACTTCTATTTAAGCTGATACCTTACTTTCAATTCAGTCTGGGTACCATGAACTGGCAGAAGGGGCCCGCTGTCCCTCCAAGGCAGGACAGGAGAATATATAAGCAACATAAAATTTGTGAAGGGGGTGGGAATTACTTTGCAAATGATCAATGTACATATGGCCTGCTAGCCTGAGGCCTTTGGGCCCATGTCCAAAGGAGACAGAGCTCAGCAACAAGAGAGACACAAATGCTCCTGTGAGGTCCTTCTGGAAGCATCTGGCAATGCCAATCTTTTTTTGCCCACAACAGTACTGGAAAAGTTAGAAGGCTGCACCATCCCAGGAAAGTGTTAGCCAGGGCTTCTTTTTCAGCCAGAACTCAGTTCAGGCAGCTCTCAGGTGGGGCCATTGCCATCCATTTTCCTTCTCCAGGAAGTGACCAGAATTGGCAAGGTGACAGCAGGATGTTTCAAAGGGTGAACATCGACAGTTCCTCTCTCTATTTCTCATTACAGAGTTAGTTAATTGTGACACAGTTCTATTTAGATGTACGGCCCACATGATGACCTTGAAATTCTACCTTTTGCTTCATCCCAATTGTCTTTTGGATGGGCATGCCAACAGCACATCCAATAGGCTATTTCCACAAAGAGACAAAGGATAAATTATAATGTTAAGCATCTGTTCCCCCAGGTGGCAAACAAATTAAAGTATCGGATTCCCCCCGTCAAACCAACTTCAAACAGTTCAAGCTATTTCTGTAATTACATCCAGACACCTCAACCAGGGCTACCGCATGGGAGTGGTGCTATTTAGTACTTTTCACTGTACTGTTTTCTGCATTGTTTCCGTTCATTTTAAGCAAACGAGAAAGTGGTAATACTGTATTGCAGACTAAGTGCCTTGTAATATTTATATATATACAGTGTGTGTGTGTGTGTGTAAAAATGTAAACTGGGCATGTGGGTTATTATCCACTTTTCTCCGAAACCGCTTCACCGGTTGCGTTAAAATTTTGACACAACGTCCCAAGCGAATGTCCGAAGGTTCTTATAAAGTTTGCTAAGACAGATGTCATACCTGTGGCAGGTAAAACACCAAAAACCCCATGTTTCAAAACACACAACACAGACAAAAATGCATGCTGGGAAAAGAACTAGATTGCAAACCAGCA
The DNA here is from genome assembly GCF_963506605.1 of Zootoca vivipara. NCBI lineage: Eukaryota > Metazoa > Chordata > Lepidosauria > Squamata > Lacertidae > Zootoca > Zootoca vivipara. The sequence goes on from NC_083280.1 coordinate 92,353,867, forward strand.
CCCTCTAGTGGCGGCTACACTGGTACTACACCTATAAAACATTCCCTCTCAACAGCACCTCAGCTCCCGTTTACATACTAGGCTGAAGCCTTTACAGACTAGGCCGAATGGCGGTACTGACTCGCCTGGGTGGGGGTTTGGGGGAGGAGGGGACGGGATAGGTCAGGACTTGGTGGGACCAGTCATAGGGATGGGGTGGGGGGAGAAAGGGGTGTGATATGTCATGGGGCGGGACAGGGAGGGGGGAATCCTAGGGATACGCCTGTCTAAACAGAACACGCGTAAAACAGGGGGACTCTGAAGGTGAGGGGAGTCTGAAGAGGGACTCTGAGCCTCCATTTAACAGACTGAGCCACAGCAACACGTGGCAGGGCCAGCTTGTGTGTGTGTGTGTGTATGATCAGATATCTGCAATGTCTAAAACAAGCTGTGTGCATTGCATATGATATGCAAAATTAAACACCTTTTTAAAAATGGAGTCATAGATCAGTGCATGGTAGGACAAGTGGTAGGAGGGGACTCAGAGCTCAAGGGAACTGCCATCTTCATATTCCCTGAGTCCCAGCTGTAATGATGTGGGGTGATGAAGGATGATGCGGATCAGACCAGGGGTCCTCCCACCTGAAACCCTTGGGAGTCACTGCCTGTCAGGGTAGACAAGACTGGGCTAAAGTGCCCCATGTGTTGACCTCATATAAGCCAGCTTCCCATGTTCAACAGCGTGCAAATGTGAGTTGGCTTCATTCAGGTCTGGGGTATATTTTGAAAGGAAGTGACCTATATAAATGAGTAGAGTTCACATTATTTTAGCAGACATCGTAAATCAGGTCCCAATTACTGTTGGGAAGTAATATTTCATGAGAGCAATAGCAGAGAGGCCATCAATAAAGTTTAGATTTGTAACTCTGTGTGTGTCAGCGGCTGTTTCTTTCCTGTAAATCAGGTAGCTAAACAGGTGTTTTTCTTATGCCATATTCATGCCCAAGCAGCTACTTTCCAAAAAGTCTTTATTAAAATCCCAAATAACGCATTCCCTCCATTTCCAACTTAATGGCTTTATACCTTCCGGGGACAAGAGATAAATTGAAGGTAAAACAAGACCTTTGGCTTATGTCTTGATCATTGTTGACTTTTTTCCCTTGTGTGGAGCTGACAGATGCTAATGAATTCCTTCGAAAGATGACAAACAAGATCAAGCGAAGTGCCTGTTCTAAGGTACAGGATTGTCAGTCTTATCATAAGGGAGATGCCAATTAGAAGTGATTTGGGAGCAAATAAAGATTGTGATTTGGTTAGTGATCATCTTTCCCATCTATCCCCATCGGATTATGTGGTTTCACAAGAAACAACTGCACATTTTGTTTGGGGTGTGTGCAAACCAACAGAGTCTGTGTTTCTGTCTACCTGTGTTGCCCCTCAAAGCAATTTCTAATCTTACCCTGTACATATATTATCCTAAAAATAGCATGGGTATGAGAGACTGGTCCTGCAGTTTCCAGACAGCACAGTTGTGAAGTTGCGGGGGTGGGGGGAGGCATATTGGCTGTTTTCAGTGGGTGAGGCAGGTGATGGCTATCTCTGCCCATTGCCTGAACAAAGCCCCTGACAGATTAGTCCTGGAGGGAAATTGTCCCCTTGGCATAAAAAAAGGCTTCCACATCCAATGCCCTGTCCCAAAGGGTGGTTAAGGATGGGCAAATTTCTGTTTCTCAATTTTGCAAAGCTATTTCCCCCTTGTTGTTGTTTAGTCATTTAGTTGTTTAGTCGTTTAGTCCGACTCTTCGTGACCCCATGGACCATAGCATGCCAGGCACTCCTGTCTTGCACTGCCTCCCACAGTTTGGTCAAACTCATGTTCGTAGCTTCGAGAACACTGTCCAACCATCTCGTCCTCTGTTGTCCCCTTCTCCTAGTGCCCTCAATCTTTCCCAACATCAGGGTCTTCTCTTCTCATGAGGTGGCCAAAATTTTCCCCTACATAATGAATTTTGTACAGTGGTACCTCGGTTTACAAACACAATTGGTTCCAGAAGTCTGTACTTAACCTGAAGCGTACTTAACCTGAAGTGAGCTTTCCCATCTCAGGACTATTTAATTGCTCATCTTCTAACATTGTGTATGCCATCAAATGCCAACAGTGCCCTTCAGCTCTCTATATTGGACAAACAGGCCAAACCCTATGCCAAAGGATAAATGGACATAAATCTGACATCAGAAATCACAAGACAGAGAAACCAGTAGGAGAACACTTCAATCTCCCAGGACATTCTATACAAGATCTCAAAGCTGCTGTTTTATTACAGGAAAAATTTCAGAAACAGACTGGAAAGAGAAGTTGCTGAATTGCAACTCATTAGCAAGCTTAAAACCATGGAGCCACCTGGAATGAACAGAGACATAGGATTCTTATCTCATTATACATGATCAAGCTTTCCTTAGCACCTCAGCCCTTGCCTCCCCCCCCCGCAAGACCAATTGCAGTCATTAACAGTCATTAACAGTCATCAACAGGTTTACCACTCCTATCAGCCCATCACCCATTCCCATCACCCCACCCCCACCCTCTGAATATATAAAAGGGTCTGGTGACTTCTGTTCCAGTGTATCTGATGAAGTGTGCATGCACAAGAAAGCTCATACCAAAATAAAAACTTAGTTGGTCTTTAAGGTGCTACTGAAGGAATTTTTTATATTTTTTCCCATTGAAAGTAATGGAACGTGGATTAATCCGTTCCAGACGGGTCCGCGGAGTACTTAAACTGAAAGTACTTAAACCGAGGTATGACTGTATGTTATTTTGAGCAATATATGCATTCTTCTGCACAGTTTACCATCACACAAGTAGTCAGTGTGGTGCCCTCCAGCTAGCATGTCCAACAGTCAGGGATGATGGGAGATAAGTCCAAAACCCTCATTTGGTCAGCACTGCACAAGCAATGCCCGCTCACCCCTTCCCAACAGGTGGGCGGAGTTTGCGGCCCCGGGAGGAGCTACCTGGCTGGGTAGTACCCACCAGGTAACTGCAGGCTTGGCCCACCCCTGCATGGTGGGCCAATGGACTGCCGGTGGGGGGCGTGGCCTGGGAATACCTTTAGGGGCTGATCCCGGCCAAGACTCACTTGTCTTTTCTTCTCTTCTAGGATCACAGAACGTGGGCCCCCAAATGTATTTTGGCACATATTGCTGGAACAGAGAACTTCATTGCAAAATTGCAATGTTGCAGTGCTGCATTTATTGCAAAATTATTGCAAAATTGCAGTGCTGCAATGATTGAAGGATGGCTGTGTTTCACATAGCATACTGCTTTAGGAAGTGCCCATTAGGTGGGCTTGCTGTTAAATGCAAACCAAATCAGGTTTCTGCCCCATCCCTAGTTCTTATGCTACTTGGGAATGTGAGCCCCTGCCTGTAGATACTGTATCCTAGGCCTCTCCTATTGGAAATGGCATAGGGACTTCAGTTTCCTGGTGCAATGGGCTTCCCCCCCTGCCCTAAATCTAATAGTTACCTTGAAGCTTTGACAAAAGTCTGCCCCTGTTGTGTTTCTTTTGGGGGGTACAAATTTCACAAATAAAAAAGGGGGCTTCCCACAGAAATAGCAGAAATAATGCAATGTGGCTGCCCTGCACATTTTAGAAAGAACAGGCGTCAATCTGGTTACCGTCACTTAGCAGATCGCATACCCTCCAACATTTCTCTGATGAAAATAGGGACATCCTAAGGAAAAGTGAGACATTCTGGGATCAATTCAGAAACCGGGACCTCCGTGGAAAATTCAGGGACCTCCGTGGAAAATAGCGACACTGGGCGGGTCTGATATAGAATTGCATGCAAATGAGGAAATGAGCAGATAACTTCTCAGCGGACCCCTTTAAATAATTTTAGGGAGTAGCTACACTACATAATGTTCCTCTCATGCCACCCCAGGATGCCTAGATGATCCCGTCCACTTGGAAAGAGGCTGGACACTTGGAGACCTCTCTCCACACCAGCGTAGCTGCAGTTTCAGGGCCCGGGCATCAAGAAGAAGAAGAGTTTGGATTTGATATCCCGCTTTATCACTACCCGAAGGAGTCTCAAAGCGGCTAACAATCTCCTTTCCCTTCCTCCCCCACAACAGACACCCTGTGAGGTGGGTGGGGCTGAGAGACTTCAGAGAAGTGTGACTAGCCCAAGGTCACCCAGCAGCTGCATGTGGAAGAGCGGAGACACGAACCCGGTTCCCCAGATTACAAATCTACCGCTCTTAACCACTACACCACACTGGCTCTCAAACCATTGCCAGGAGCTCTGATAGTCTCATGCCGGCTTGTGTTGCTAAAATGTGACAGAATATTGGCAAAATGAGGCAGAACATTGGGAAACAATGTCTCTTTTCTTCCTTCCTTCCATTCTTTCTTTTATTTAACACAAACAATACAAATCCTACAAAAATGCATAACTTGCAAGTCACTGATGAATTAAAATGTACAGCACAAAGCATATCCCAGGGACTTGGCTTTTCTTTAGAGGGAAGATGGCGTAGGTTGACATCAACAGCAAGAAGAAACTTTTGATTTCAAAAGTGGTAACAATAGAAGTTAGGCTAAGCATTCATTTGTGGCTGAGACAGTGTAAAGGCTATAGACTCGACTATAAATAAAAAACAGGACAATACTTTCTCATTAAGTAAGCTTCGCGAAAAGATTAGCAGAGGCCAAAACTATAATTAGTTCAAAAGAATGATGATTTCAAACATGTGTTTTGCCTGTTTGATGGGCAAGATCAAGCCATGCAGGCAGAATTTTTTCCTCTTAAGACCCCACTGTCCCTATGTAGCTCCCAAGGATAAATAGCTAGGAGCTCCATCTGGGAGTTGCAGAGGTGACCCTTATTATCTTCCGGCTTCCCGGGGCTCCTGCTTTATTGTGGTGGGATAGAAGCAGCTCTTGCAGTCATTACTCTCAGACAAAACACCCCAAATATCCCACATCTCCTCTTTTGCCTCTTACTATGTTTTCATTTTCTCCAGGGGTTTTATCTCCGAAGTTCTGCTTATGTCTCTCTGTGACGGAGATGGCTCTTAAGATGACTTCTTGCCAGTGTTTTCACATGTGGGGCTTTTCAGAACACATGCAAAGGATTGCACCGCAAACATCCGGTGGTTTGTTGGGCAAAGGAGAAGTGTTTGTAATGCAAATGAGCATTCTGGCTAATAGCAGGCTTACATTTTTGCATTGCAGGCTTGCTTTTTGGCAAGAACCATTTTAAGATCTTTGCCTTGGGACACTTTAAAAGACTAAGAAATTTGTTATGGCATAAGCTTTTGCGGATTACAGTTCATAGCATGTGGAGGAAGCAAGGTTCACAGTGGGGTTGAAGACCTCACAAACTCTGCCACCCACCCCCTTTTAAAGTCAGTTTAAAAAGGAAATGTCTCCTTTCATTCTTAAAGCAGAAAGTTCCCAATGTCTATTGCATCTATCAGCAAGATAAATAATTATAATTTGAATATTAATACTGGATGTAATAATAATACTAGATGCTGTACTCTTCTGCGTTTTGTTTTCTTCTGACCTTACAGCTTACAATTCACACACCCCAACACACATGTATCTGCAACCCATCATATATCATATAATGTTTCAAGTGTTTGAAGCCACAGACTGCAGTCTGCATGTGTTTATGCCACAATAAATGTGCTGGTCTTTAATGGGCAAGGCTCTTCTTTATCTTTCAGCACCAAGTATGTGACTTGTGCAAATATAACCCGGAGAAGAAATGTTATTTTCTCGCTACCACTGTTGGAAATGCAAAATGCTAGATATTTGCCTAGGAAGACCTGAACAGAAGTTTTGCCCAGCGCAGATTTCATTTCCATTATAAGAAAGTTTGTTGGTGGTAGAAGGTGTACTGTAATGACTTTGTAGTGGTAGAAGGTGTACTGTAATGACTTTGTAGGACTTTCTGCTTCAAGAGTAAAGGGAGTAGACTTGAAAAGGGTTGGGGGACTTTCAGAGGGTTCTTCAACCACAATGTGAGCCCTGCTTCTTCCTTTCATAGCAATTTACATGACAGCAAATCAAATGTTGGCTCATCTATCAGCCTTGTCTGTTGTCCCTTTTCAGTTATGCTGCCCACAGATCAACTGAAAACTTGGGCAACCGTTTCCCACCTGAGATTTTGATCATGGAAAATAATGTCTATTGTCACAGTGGCCGGAGTGGACTACTTCAGAGTAACGACGCTACGCAGCTCTGCATTTTATTCTTTTATTGGTGCTGCGTATTTACAGTGCTCAAGTCATTGCTATTTACACGGAGCGATGTTGTCAGTCGGTTTCAGAACCTCCTAATGGCTTTTGGCGCGTCTTTCTCCAACACAAAAGCTTTGGCAGACCCATCCTCTTGCCCCTCCTCTTCCTGCGTAATTCTGGAGTTGGAGGGATGGGTCTTCCCCCCTTGCTTGCCCCTTCCTGTCCCACCTGGGACCCTGGCTCCTCTACCTTGCCTGAGCCTCGGACACGACTTCCTGCTTCCCCACTGGAATCGGAACTCTCCCTGCTTTCCCCTTTGCTCGGGGACGGGCTTGAACTCAGGAGGGGAGGGACTTCGCGATATCCCCTGTCCCTCACATCCACCCCCCTCCCAAGCTCTCCTTCACCCCTCCCCAGGCCCCCCCCATGTGTCGGTGACGACTGGAAGCCTAAGAACTCAGTGCTCTCCGAGCCCGTTGGTGTGAATACCTCCCCCCAGTCCTGCGAGCCCCCCCCTTCCGCCTGGGCGGACGGGAATCCCAAAAAGTCCGTGGCGTCAGAGCTGGTGGGGGTAAAAACGTTCTGCCAATCTGCTCCTTCCTCTGACTGGGTGGATCTCGGTGACACCCATACCTCATCCTCTGGTTCCTCAAACTCCGCTTCCCAGCGCCATGGTGAGCTGCTCTCCCGTGCCTCCTCCTCCTCCCCCTCCCTTTCCATGTGCCAGGGCTTGGGTCTGTGGGGAAAGAGGGCGTGAAATTCTTCCACCAAGAATTCCTCCTGTATCTGAGTGGCTGGGACCCATTCATTCTGGGACGGTGGAGCGTCCTCCCATGCCATGAGGTACTCCAGTCCCCCCACCCCCCACCTTGAATCCAGGATGGCCGTGGCCTCATTGAGTTGCTCCCTGCCTTCCCTCTCCCCCCCTCCCTCGGGGGTTTGTTCGCTGTCTCGGAGCCTGCTGCTTTCCCTGTACGGCGACAGCAGCGATCTATGAAACACTGGATGCACCCTCATGTCCTCTGGCAGTGCCAGCCTGTATGCCACCGGGTTTACCTGTTGCGTGACCGTGAAGGGGCCCAGCCTTTTGGGTGCCAGCTTTTTGCACCTCCCTCTGGTGGGAAGGCCCTCCGAGGACAACCACACCTTGTCCCCCACCCTGATGACCTCCCCTTGTCGCCTGTGGCGATCTGCCCCCTTTTTGTACGCTTCCTTGGCCCTCTCCAAGTGTTCTCTGAGCTGCTGGTGCACCGTCTCCAGTTCCTCTGCCCAATCCTCAGCCTGTGGGCCCTCCTCCTCCTCCTCCTCCCTCTCCCTCTCTGGGAAAGATCTGAGGTCGCGCCCGTAATTGGCCTTAAAGGGCGACACCCCTGTGGAGACGTGCACTGCATTGTTGTAGGCAAATTCTGCTAGTGGCAAGCGATCCACCCAGTCCGTTTGCCGCTGGCTGACGTAGCATCTCAGGTACTGCTGCAGAATGGCGTTGACCCTCTCCGCTTGTCCGTTGGTCTGCGGGTGTCTAGCCGTCGACAAGCTGACCTCCACCTGCAGGAGGTTCATGAGCCGCCGCCAGAACCTGGAAACAAATTGGCGGCCACGATCCGAAATAACCCTTAAAGGTAATCCATGCAGTCTGAAAATGTGATCAACAAACAGTTTGGCTGTCTCTTCTGCCGAGACTGCCCTGGCACACGGTATAAAGTGACACATTTTGGACATAAGGTCCACCACCACCAACACTGCAGTCTTACCCCTGGACGAAGGCAGATCTGTGATGAAGTCCATGGACACCACTTCCCACGGCCTGTGTGGTGTGGCTAAGGGCTCCAGCAACCCTGGTGGCGCTGCTCTGACCACCTTCGCCCGCTGGCAGGTGGTACAGCCCCTTACATAGTCTCGAACATCTTCCCGCACCCCTGGCCACCAGAAGTGTCTCATGACTAGGTGAGCGGTTTTGTCCCTTCCAAAATGCCCCGCTGTAGGGTTGTCGTGCATCTGCTTGAGGACCGTACGTCGAAGCTGGGTGGTGGGCAGGTACAGCGCACCCTTGTAGAAAAGCAGCCCTCTGCGTTCTGCAAAGTCTTTTGCCTGCTCCCTCCCCCCTCTCAGTTCTCTGAAGATGCGGTTGGCAAATTCATCCGCTGCCGTCAGTGCTGTGAGTTCTGCCTCGCTCACCACAGCTGCTCCGCAGGACCATGCCGACGGGGGGAAAATGTGCCTTGGGGCTGGTGGCGCCTCCTCCTCCATGTACTCTGGCTTGCGGGAGAGGGCATCCGCCCTGACATTCTGCTCCCCCGGGATGTAGTGGATGGAGAAGTTGAAGTTCGAGAAGAACTCTGCCCACCGTATCTGCCGCTGGTTGAGCACCCTGGCAGTTCTCCAGAACTCCAGGTTCTTGTGGTCTGTGCACACCTGGATGGGGTGCTTTGCGCCCACCAGGAAGTGTCGCCAGTGCTGGAACGCAGCGTAGATCGCAAGAAGTTCCCTATCAAACACTGTGTAGTTGCGTTCAGGCTGTGTCAGCTTCCTGGAGAAGAAGGCACAGGGTCTCCACTCCCTGTTGGCGTCCAGTTGCAACAAAATTGCGCCCACAGCTTTTTCAGAAGCATCTGTCTCAATGCGTAGGGGCGCGTCCTGCACCACATGGAACAGGTTTTGGTCTGAGGCGAACACTCTCTTGAGGCTTTCGAACGCTGCTTGCGCCTCTGGTGTCCACTTGAACTTCTGCTTGCCTCTCAGGCAGTCCGTGATGGGAGCCGTAACGCGAGAGAAGTTCTTGATGAACTTCCTGTAGAAGTTAGCGAAGCCTAGTAGGCGTTGGGCATCTTTGCGCGTCCTGGGGCTGTGCCAGTCCAGGATGGCCTGCACCTTGTCCTTGTCCATCGCCAGCCCCTTGTCTGACAGCTTGTAGCCCAGGAAGTCCACCTCTTTGGTGTGAAACTTGCACTTCTCCAGCTTCACATACAGGTGGTTCTCCTTCAGGCGTTGCAACACCTCTCTGACATCTTTCACATGCTGCACCGGGTCATTCGAGTAGATAAGGATGTCATCTAGGAAGACCAAGCATTTCCTGAAGAGGAGGGACCCCAGGACGTGGTGCATGAAGGCCTGGAAGCATGCTGAGCCCCCTTGCAAACCGAAGGGCATCACCAGATATTCAAAAGAGCCCAGAGGCGTGAACATCGTGGTTTTCCATTCATCTCCTTCCCGGATCCTGATCAAGTTGTACGCCCCCCTTAGGTCCAGCTTGGTGAAAATCTTGCCCCTGCGTGCCGCTGTCAGGAGATCATCCACTCTGGGCATGGGGAAAGCCACTGGCTCTGTCACCGAATTCAGCCGTCTAAAGTCCACCACAAGACGGCGCTGTTGCGTGTCTTTCTTGTCCACCCAGAAGACCGGGCTGCCCCCTGCTGCCTTGCTTTCCCTTATGAACCCCCGCTTGAGGTTCTTGTCGATGAAAGCGCGCAGATCCTCCAGCTCCTGGTCTGACATGGCGTACAGCTTGGCTGGGGGTATCGTCGCCCCTGGCACCAGGTTGATCTGGCAGTCAAAAGGCCTGTGCGGGGGTAGGTGGTCGGACTCCGCTTCGCTGAAGACCTCCTGCAGGTCCCAGTACTGCTTGGGTATTGCCTCACCCCCTTTGATATGCATGGTGGCCACCGTGGCTATTGGAGGCCCCTCCCCTGGTTGGTGCTGCATGCAATGTTCCAGACAAAAGTCCGACCCAAACGTGATGCACCTCTGGTGCCAACTGATGGAGGGGTCGTGGCGCGCCAGCCAGCTCATGCCCAAGACGATGGGGGGGTCTGAGATGGTGGTGACGTTGAACGCCAGCGTCTCTGAGTGCCTTCCAACCGTCATTCTCATGGGGGGGGTTTGATGTGTGATGGCCCCTCCCAGCAGCTCCCTGCCGTCAATGGTTGCCACGTGCAGAGGAAAATCCAACTGCAAAAGCTGGATTTGGTGCTCTTCTGCAAAGCTTCTCGAGAAGAAGTTGGCGGACGCCCCACTGTCAATTAAGGCGAGGACCGTCAGGGGATAGCCATTTGGGAGCGTTAGCGTCACTTCTAGAACCACTCCTGCTCTGGGAGGGGTGGGCTGGCTCTGCACCTCTCTGTGCGGGTGGGCGGGCTGGGGCTGCTGTCTGCTGACTGTGCCTGGCTGCTGCCCCTTGTCTCCTGCAGCCAGGCTTTCCCGTTTCCCTGCTGTGGTGCTGCGTCAGTGGGGGAGGGCACCACCGTTCCCGCCTTTCCTTGCCACTCCCTGCGATGTGGGCAGTCTCTGACTAGATGCTGGGGTGAGTTGCAGAGAAAGCAATTCCCGCCCCTTCCCTCCTTGCGTCTTGGCGCCGCTGGGGTTTGAAAAGCCCGCGCGCGCGCGCTATCAATCTGCATGGGCTCCTGGTCCTGGCTGGCTCCAGGCGTGGCTTGAAAGGGTTGTTGAGGGAGTGGCTTCTCCTGCGACCGTGGGAACCAAGCCCGCTTTGCGCGCGTCGCTTGCTTGTCGTTCCACCGGGATTCCTGCCTCACCCCCACCGCCAGAGCTGCTTTGCTCAGCTGATCCATAGTACTGGGCTTTGGACCTCTCGAGAGTTCATCCTTCACCTCCTCGCTCAAACCCAAGTAAAACGCAGCTTGCATGGGAGGCGAATCCAAAACCCACCCCAGTCTGTGCACCAGCATGGTGAATTTCGCCCAATATGCGCGAACTGTCATATTTCCTTGGCGTAAATTATGCAGTTCCTCCTTAGTCTGGTCCAAATGACTATCGGACGAATACATCGTCCTCAAACCTTCTAGAAATTGTTGGACATTTTTCATGCAAGGATTCTTGGTTGCGATTAATGGTCTTAGCCACTCCCTGGCTGCTCCGGTGAGATGTTCCACAATAAACGCTACTCTGTGCTCATCATCGGGGAACTCATTCTGGTGCAGCTCAAGAGCATACACGATCTCAGTCTCAAAGCCCTGAAACTCCTTCGGGTCTCCATTGAACTTGCTTACAAGGGTCCCTGCTCTCCTTCCTGGCAGCACTTGGACTTGGGGAGCCCCTCCCGCCTTGTTTTTCTCTGCATCCAGCTTGTTTTGGAGGTCTACCGCCACCGCCCTTAAATGCTGCTCTTTTTCCTGGAGCTCTCTCACCTGTTCCGCAAGTTGTAGCCGGTCGTCCTGGACCTTCTTAGTCTCCTCTTTAGCTGCCTTCAATTCTCCCTGCGCCTGCAGCGACAGCTGTTGCAGTTCTAGCTGGGCTTGCTCAGCGATCTGCCGCCACTTCTCCGCCTCGGACACGCTCATCCCGGCAACTCCGAAGTAGCCCAAAAAGGATTAGGAGGTTGCTGTCACAGTGGCCGGAGTGGACTACTTCAGAGTAACGACGCTACGCAGCTCTGCATTTTATTCTTTTATTGGTGCTGCGTATTTACAGTGCTCAAGTCATTGCTATTTACACGGAGCGATGTTGTCAGTCGGTTTCAGAACCTCCTAATGGCTTTTGGCGCGTCTTTCTCCAACACAAAAGCTTTGGCAGACCCATCCTCTTGCCCCTCCTCTTCCTGCGTAATTCTGGAGTTGGAGGGATGGGTCTTCCCCCCTTGCTTGCCCCTTCCTGTCCCACCTGGGACCCTGGCTCCTCTACCTTGCCTGAGCCTCGGACACGACTTCCTGCTTCCCCACTGGAATCGGAACTCTCCCTGCTTTCCCCTTTGCTCGGGGACGGGCTTGAACTCAGGAGGGGAGGGACTTCGCGATATCCCCTGTCCCTCACATCCATGTTGGAACTGAATATCACAAGACCAATTCTAAATCAGACCCGCAGCTCAAATACATACTACATCTGTCCTCAGCTTCCAGTAACAACAACTCTTCCTCCTTTCTTTTTGGATACTCCAACAGCTGATGAGTGTTTTCTGTACTCTGAAAGCTTTGGGAAGGTTTCCAAAGGGTATTTAAAAGTGCAATTAGTTGCTAGAAGTACATAGAAGATTTATCCCAAATTACATGTGGTTTGGCAGTCTAGTTACTACATTTTTTTAACTGGCTGTTTTAAAAACATAAGTTAAACATTTCTGGCTATAGGTACAGTCCTGCTTCAAACACACCTTTGATTGAACTTCAGGTGATTCTCCATCTATCTGCTGCCAGAAAAAATCTAAGACTGTTTTCCTCCAAGATATATATATATATATATATATATATATATATATATATATATATATATATATCTCGTGTTTTGCAAGGGGCGAGCGATGACCTAGTGATTTCTTTACTGTAATTATAACACCAGTGCTCAAACCATGTGTTTTATGCTTCTTTGGGAACTAAATTCAACAAGGGTTGAGTGAAGTGGAGGGGTGGAGGAGACTGTCCTTCAATCCTTGCCCATCTCTCCACATGTCTCACACAGCGTACTCACAGATTTGAAAGCAGCTCCTCCATCCTAGCCCTGGGACTTCACCACTTTATGATATAGTATAAACATCTGCAGGTGGAGCTAAATAAAAGTTTGAATAAAAATTAACATAAGGAACAGAAGAAGAAGCTGCTGGATCAGGCTAGTGGCCCATTCAGTTCTCACCATAGCCAGCCAGATGCCTGTGGAAGCCTGGAAGCAGCACCTGGGTGACTCAGCACCCGTCCTCTCCTGTTGTTGTTTAGTCGTTTAGTCGTGTCCGACTCTTCGTGACCCCATGGACCATAGCACGCCAGGCACTCCTGTCTTGCACTGCCTCCCGCAGTTTGGTCAAACTCATGTTCGTAGCTTCGAGAACACTGTCCAACCACCTTGTCCTCTGTCGTCCCCTTCTCCTAGTGCCCTCAATCTTTCCCAACATCAGGGTCTTTTCCAAGGATTCTTCTCTTCTCATGAGGTGGCCAAAGTATTGGAGCCTCAGCTTCACGATCTGTCCTTCCAGGGAGCACTCAGGGCTGATTTCCTTAAGAATGGATAGGTTTGATCTTCTTGCAGTCCATGGGACTCTCAAGAGTCTCCTCCAGCACCATAATTCAAAAGCATCAATTCTTCGGCGATCAGCCTTCTTTATGGTCCAGCTCTCACTTCCATACATCACTACTGGGAAAACCATAGCTTTAACTATACGGACCTTTGTCGGCAAGGTGATGTCTCTGCTTTTTAAGATGCTGTCTAGGTTTGTCATTGCTTTTCTCCCAAGAAGCAGGCGTCTTTTAATTTCGTGACTGCTGTCACCATCTGCAGTGATCAAGGAGCCCAAGAAAGTAAAATCTCTCACTGCCTCCATTTCTTCCCCTTCTATTTGCCAGGAGGTGATGGGACCAGTGGCCATGATCTTGGTTTGTCCTCTCCTGTAGTCTTCAGCAATTGGCATTCAGAGGTATACTGCCTCTGGCAGCAGAGGCAGACTAGATCCATAGCTGCTAATAGCCATGGATAGTCATATTCTCCATGAGTTTGCCTAACCCTCTTTTAAAGACAGGAGTGCCTGGCGTGCTCTGGTCCATGGGGTCACAAAGAGTCGGACACGACTAAACGACTAAACAACAACAAAGGATGGTGGTCATCACCATTTGAGCAGGTTGGGCCAATCTGATTAATTACAAGCTCCCAGTGTAGTTTTCGTCTTTCAGAGATCACAGATCCCCATTTCAGAGATACACTTTTAACTGGAAGGACAATGCTTCATTCTTTTGATCACAGATGTTAATGGCCCCAGGTCTTCTTTGCCATGGCTGTTACGTCACACTCTCGTTTTTGCAGTACAACCACATGTTGATGTCTGAGCTGCTGCGCGCCACATAAAATTTGTACTCTAAACTTGCACATGTGAAGGTGATTATCATTGAGCCATTTCTATATAGCCACCAGACTATATAGTATAGAATATTCATATAATAGTAGCCATTGTTGAGAACATGAAATAAACCAGGCATAGGCAAACTCATCCCTCCAGATGTTTTTGGACTACAACTCCCATCATGCCTGACCACTGGTCCTGTTAGCTAGGGATGAAGGGAGTTGAAGCCCCAAAACATCTGGAGGGCCGAGTTTGCCTATGCCTGAAATAAACCCTAACTGCCTCAGACACAGCTCTTTGTTCCTCACCTTTTGTAGTGTTACGTGATATTTGTTTGCTTTGGCCAATGAAGTCATGGCTCATGCTGCTGGGCTCCAGTACTATTGTGTATTCCAAATGCACCACATACAGTTGTAAAATAATTTTAATTAGAGATGCAACCCAAAATAAAAAAATAAGAGACTCAGTTCACAAGTCTAGATTCATAGCTCCCAAATGTATAACAAGCCCTGGCTTTGTTCCAACAAAGTTTAATATTTTCATAATTCAAATTGAGATCAACTGTGGGCCCATTTATATTTTCTGCACTGATCTGCTTCACTGAGCATTCAAACTCCAGCATTTTCATGCATGCTCAGATGCTTTAACCATTCACTTTCTTATGGAAATGAAAAATTCAGATTTGCAGCGCACGTGGGGGCTGGAACTACAGTGGTACCTTGCAAGACGAATGCTGCGTGCAACGAAAAACTAGCGATTCTTTGTTGCCTCACAAGGCAAAGCTTTCTATGGCCACGTCTTGCAAGACGAATTTTTTTGCCCCTTTTTTGCCGTCTGTTTCCGCAAGACGAAAAATTTCGTAAGACGGCACGACCCGCAGAACGAATTATTTTTGTCTTGCGAGGTACCACTGTATTTCAATTTAACCCTTCAGTAACGCTTTACCAAAAGAACAACCAAACACTTTAAATGTTTGGATCTAAAATCATATAACAACTGGCAAACATTTTTGAAGGGACAGCTGTATAGATTTGCATCCTTGGAACCAGGGGCACCTGTGACAGGCAGCCTTATTCTTGAGAGTAAGAGCAGCATGAATCATACTACTAGGCAGAGGCACTGGGACCCTCGTACCTACGGGACCGCCTCTCCTGGTATGCCGCGCGGAGGACCTTAAGGTCCACAAACAACAATATTCTGGAGATCCCGAGCCATAAGGTGGCTAGATTGGCCTCGACTAGGGCCAGGGCCTTTTCAGTATTGGCCCCAACTTGGTGGAACACTCTTTCACAGGAGACCAGGGCCCTGCGAGATTTGTCATCTTTCCGCAGGGCCTGCAAGACAGAGCTGTTCCACCTGGCCTTTGGGTTGGACTTAGTCTGACCCCTGTGTTTTCCTCCCTCATGGCTTGGATTTATGGACAACTTAAAATGAGGCTGCATTTTAAATTTTAATACTGTATTTTAATCTGTATTTTAATTAATTGCTTTTTATGTTTTATTGGTGTGAGCCGCCCTGAGCCCGGTTTTGGCTGGGGAGGGCGGGGTATAATTATTATTATTATTATTATTATTATTATTATTATTATTATTATACTTATGCTTGTGCGACAGCCAATCAGAGAAGGATGTGCTGCAATGCAAGGGTTTTTTTTCGTAGGGGAGCAAAACCCTATGACACACAAGTCTCACATTCCCAAGGAATACTTTGGTGCTGCATACATGCCAAAGTTTCTGGATATTTCAGAATCTTGAAACACAGTAACACAGAACTTTCATCCAAACTTGTCACACTGGATTTCTGTTTGGGCAAGCGTACTATGAGTTCTGGTGGTGTGCGTTGACCTAACCCTCGTTTTAATTTGTTACCTATTAGTTTCAGCATATTTTGAGTGGCTGTGCCTACTCACAGAAATGTTTATGACCAGGGTAGAACAAGCACATTTTCTTTTGCATGCATATCAACATCTAGGTCTCCTATGAAATAACTAGATGATACAACTTATTAATTCCAATTAGTTGCAGCTTGCTGAATCTACCGTGTTTCTCATATTATAAGTCATGTCTTATATTCATTTTTACTCAAGAAAATAAGCCTGTGGCTTATTTTCGGGGGTGTCTTATATTTTTTAAAAAATTATGGTACCTCCTCTTCCTGCTGTGGCTCGGCGCCCGGAACTGGCTGCTGTGCACTTTGTTGGCGCTTCAGCAGGGCACGCTGCTGGGTCCTGCCGGGTTGGGGCTCCAAGCTGTGCGCGCTGCAGCTCTTGCTGCGTCCCGCCGCCGGCTTGGAGCTTGGCAAAGCGCGCGCTGCTGCCTTTGCCGGCTCCCGCTCCGTTGGGGCTTGGCAAAGTGCGCGCTTTGCCGAGCCCCGACTGAGCGGGAACCAGCAAAGGCAGCAGCCCACCGTCAGCTTGCTGCTCGAGCCGGCAAAGGGTGGGCTCCCCGCCGTGTAGTGCTGCTCCCATCCGGAGGAGGCTGCCATGGGTGCCGAGGCCCCGCCTCCTCTTCCTCCTCCTTCCCCGTGTCCTTGTCTCGGCTCTGGCTGAGCCGGAAGAGACGGCGGGAGAGCAGCACAGCGCGAGCACAGCGCACACCAGGGAAGGAGGAGCCAGGCCGGGCGGAGCTACCGCGCTGCAGTACACGAGGAGCCGGAACACGCATCACTTCCTCCTCCTTCCCAGCTCCCACCAGCGGATCCTCTGCCCCGCCACAGCCGCCCGGCCTGCCTGCCTGCCTGCCCGCCCTCCGGCTTCCCCACGCCAGAGGCTCCTCCTCGCCCTCCGGCTCCGGCTGCGCTCCCTCTCGCGCTCCCGGCTGCCTCCTTGTCTGGGCCCCTGCTTGCAGCTGCTGCCGCCGCTGCCCTCTTCCTCCTCCTGTCTCTCGCCTGGGCATGTCGTCCCATTTTCCCTCGCGGAAGGTTCTTGCTGTCGGCCGCTGCCTGCTCCTTCCTCGCTTCCTGGAGCCGCCCTCTCAGACCTTTGCCGGGTCCCGCTGGGTTGGGACTTGGCATGGCGTGCCCTGCCATACCAGCATGTCTTATTTTCGGGGTACGCCTTATATT
Organism: Zootoca vivipara; assembly: GCF_963506605.1. NCBI lineage: Eukaryota > Metazoa > Chordata > Lepidosauria > Squamata > Lacertidae > Zootoca > Zootoca vivipara. The sequence continues at coordinate 92,370,933 of NC_083280.1, forward strand.
TCGCTAGGTCTTGAAAATCCTGCCATGCCTTATTTTGTAGGGATGCCTTAAAATATGAGAAACACGGTAATGGCAGAGGGCGTTCCATTGGACACTGCATGGAATTTTAAATTATGGGTGACGAATTGTAACCCTGCTGGTGGTGTTTGGATCCATGAGATAACGCTTTGCCAGGGACACCCTTGAACCTGGTGCCAGTCTTGCATGATTCCCATTTTAAGGATCCGATCAAGTCTCCAGTGATTTTATTGGTACTTGTCTAAAATGTGAACATGTTTCTTGTTGCAATGAATGTCATTTGTTCCTCAAGGGACCCAGGGCTAAACTATCAGTGATGTTAGTTATTTGGATGTGATTTAATGTGCATATTATTGCTCCGTCTTGGAGCCCTGAGGAGCCCTGTGAGAATGGGTATGAGGAGGAGGTGTTTAGCTCAGTGTTTCCCAACCTTGTGCCTCCAGCTGTTTTCGGACTACAATTCCCATCCTTCCTGACCACTGGTCTTGCTAGCTAGGGATGATGGGAATTGTAGTCTCAAAACATCTGGAGGCACAAGGTTGGGAAACACTGGTTTAGCTCATTCTCTCCCTGCCATGTTTGCAACATGGATTGTCTCTCAGAAGATGCTTGTTGCATTTCAAGGGACATTTCTATTGATTCTAGGGAGAGCTTCCCTTGAAAAGCAAACAGCTGCTATGGAATGGATTTTTTGTGAGGACCCCAAGCACCTTGGGATGACTGGCATCAGTTTCCCCTTATACTGCTTATGTCTTTGTTGGGAAATTATTTTTTCTATTCTTCTTGCCTTCAGCAGTTTCCTCTGGTCTTGTTCATCTTTATTTTTTACTTTATTTGTCTGAGTCCAATCAGCAGAGTTTTTGAAAACTGGTGATACTGGTCTTGTGGTCAGTGTGAAGGTCAGTCATCCTACTTGGAGTAAAACAACCCTGAGAAGGATGGAGAGTTGGCAGAGGGCTTGTAGTAGTGGTTCCCAGATGAAATGCAAGAGAGGTGATGTTAAGAGGAAGAACTTTATTGATGACATGAGGGAAGGGGTTCAGATGCTCTGAATTGATGTACAGTGGAACCTCGGTTTATGAACACCTCAGTTTACGAATTTTTGGTTTATGAACGCCACGGACCCATCTGAAACGGATTAATTCACTTTCCATTACTTTCAATGGGAAAGTTCGCTTCAGTTTATGAACGCTTCAGTTTATGAACAGACTTCCGGAACCAATTACACCCATGCTTCGGGTTAAGTACACTTCAGGTTGAGTACTCCGCGAACCCGTTTGGAATGGATTAATCCACTTTCCATTACTTTCAATGGGAAAGTTCGCTTCCGTTTATGAACGCTTCAGTTTAAGTACTCCGCGGACCGTCTGGAACAGATTAATCCACTTCCCATTACTTTCAATGGGAAAGTTCGCTTCAGTTTATGAGCGCTTCAGTTAATGAACAGACTTCCGGAACCAATTGTGTTCATAAACCGAGGTACCACTGTACAGTATGCAATATTCATTTTGGATCATTGCTGTCAAAGGAAGGAAAGTGGCAACTTGCCACTTAGACATCTGACTGCTGTTGAATATTTTTCTGTCTGCTCGTTCCTGTAAAAATGACAGCTATTAGATGGTTTGATCATGTCTAACTTTTTGATATAGAAGAACCATCTTTTTAACTTTCAGCAAAGATTTGGTTAGAAAAAATGGTCTGGGTGAACTTGCTTCTGTTCTGCTTAGAAGAACCCCTGATGGCTCAGTTGGTAGAGCATGAGACTCTTAATCTCAGGGTTGTCGGTTTGAGCCCCATGTTGGGCAAAAGATTCCTGCATTGCAGTGGGTTGGGCTAGGTGGTCCCTTCCAACTATATGATTCTAAGACACTTGACATAGTCTGCAGGTGAAACTGAGTTAGGCTCAGGTTTTTAACTTCACTCCGAACATGAAAATGACAAGCTGAGCAACCCATTCATCTTGTTAAAAAGTAAAGTTTTGACTCAGAAGGGCTTAAATGTTTAACTTTGTTGTTCTGCTCACAATACGACTTGCACAACCCTTATTTAGCGAAGTGTGTCATTACACATGTGCAGAGTGTCATTGTTCCTATCTCACATACCCTATCTCACATGCTTCCATTTGAACTTAAAGAGACATTTCTGTCAGTCAGCTCTCTGTGCTTCTTAGCTAATCCCTATCCAATCCCTTTCAGGATGTAAGCCTTGGCTGCCTACAGAATATTGTATTTGTTAAGGAAGCTAAAGGCAATGCTGCTTAAATACAGATTTGCATGTGTGTTTGGCATCTTATGATTTTAATAAAATAAAATACATCTTCATTGAGGGGTTTATGAACCCAGATCTGGATTGGCCCCACAGAGGAGAGAGAGAGAAAGACAGAGCAAAACAAACATGTGAAATCAGTAAATGTGCAGCAAAGTGATGATGTGGTAGGAGAAAGACATTAAGGTTCACAGAATAGCAAAGGAAGTCTCTGATAAGCAAAAATGAATCCAGATCTCTTAGGAACCTCACTTGAGTGCCTGAAACATTAATATCCTTCTTTCTTTAGAAAAACATACAGTTTTGCATATTTTGGCTCTAGACATCGCTAGACATGTTTTAAAGACATTTCCAGTCTACTTGATTCTCTTCTGCCAGGAATACAAGCTTTTTTAAAAAAACAACCAAAAGCTTGCCCCCCACTTTTGTCCTCTTCAACTACCCAGACCTAAACTTACCAGTTAAGGATTGACACAGTGGAAGCATTAAATAGTGGCTGGAGGGGTTGGGGTTGGCAAAACAACCCAAAGGAGAGCATTGTGCATTAAATCCCTAGATTCTCTTTGTAATGGCTAGCACACTGATGTATATATTATATAAACATAAATCATATAAACAAATGCCTACTTTGCAATCTTGCAAATCATTGTTTGGGATGGACTCTTATTGGCAGTAGCTGAACACCAGAAACATACTGGTGAACTTTGGGAGAATATCTTTCTACGATGAGGGCCTTGGTATTTCTTCCCACCTCTCTTAGCATCCTGTCTGTCTCTTAAAACAAAGGTCCATGCTCGATTTTCAAGCAGCAGTGGGTGGATATGGACAAACATTTTGCCCCCCACCTGTGCTTGATGTTTGGCAAAACTTTCCTTAACTGTTGGGAGGATGACTTAGCTAGTCAGCTTATCAGGTGCTTACCTCATGGCAGGTATGTCCATGGCAACTAGCTCTATCCACCCCTAGAGTACCTGTCAAAATATTTCACATACAGAGAGCTTTTCTGGGACAGTACTCACTGGTATGGAGTACCAGCACCCCTCTTTATTTTCTGCCCTTGACAGCCATGGTGGCTGTGTTAGTTATTACCGGTCACTTCAGGAATGAGTTGGCATTTTTATCCTTCAACCTGAGGTCATATATGAAGGTCTTTGTTTTTGCCTACACTGCTCCTGACTGGGAGATGGAATAATTGGCAGTGGTGGGACCTGCCATGAAGAGGTTGGTTTCAGTTCCAGGGCAAGAGAGGGTATTCTATCAGTAAGTCAAGGGCCGAAAGCAGGTGTCTGGCTGCCTCTGTGGAGACTGGCATAGCTCTGCCTTGCCCTGCCTCCAAGGAGAGTCTGGAAGCTGCGTCCCTCGCTTGATGCTTCGCAAGGACCTCCCTCACTAGAGAGACAGTATTGCAATATGGAAACCTTTACCAGAAGAGTACGCTTCCTCCACTTCTGGATAGCTGCCTCCCAGTTAATTCTACAAATCTGGATGTCCCAAACTTGCAAGCCATAGAAACGGACAACAAAAGGAGGCCAAGAAATGACAAACATGTTTTAAGTGACGAAGATAAAGATGAGCTCATCCAGCAGTCTCTGCGAGAAAAGCATTACCTTGAAACCTATGAGAACATGGATGAGCTGAGAAATGTATTGAGTAAAGGCTACAGGACATTAGTGAATGAGAAAGCAAGGAATCCAGATCAAGATGTCTGATCTCAGAGGCCAACAACCTCTTAAACACAAACCCCAAAAGTGTATCCCCCGTCAACGAGTGCCCTTCTGGAGTTTGTCTCATGATACAAAGTACCTGGAGTCCAGGCCAGAGTCAAGAATCATCAGTAAGTCAATTGGTGGTGAGTGTCCCTGATCGTGGCAAAGAGGCAGTTGTTTTTGACAAGGCCATGTCTTGTGTGGGCATTGTTAAACTTGATTTTACTCTTTTGTTATGAGCAAGACAAGGACGTTCTTCCTACCGGTATCCATAATCTAAAACTCTCCCAGTTCTTATTTATTTATATTCCGCCACCATCCCAATCTCTGAGCAACTGGAGAACAGAAGAACAAAAAGCAGCACATGGCAGTAAATTGCAGAGGGGGGTGCTAATATCTTTGGACCCTGGGTCCCAGCAGGTGTAAATCAGCTGCGCTCCACTGAAGCTGAGTGTGTGGAAAATGGAAAAACCCTTGAGTTGCAAGCCCAGCTTCCCTATGGTTCCTGCATTTCAGGTTACATTTTAAATCACTCTTTGACAAACAAAAGAAAGTGTTGCAGACCAGAGGAAGGTGAGGAAGAGCCCTAGATTGTTGTATTTTACACTCCATAAATTCAGTGCACATCCACATGGTTATAACACAGCCTGTGTTAAATGATACCTCCGTATGACTTCAAAGCAGGTTTTTTTTTGTCAATATACAGCAATGCACCCACTATCTCAGGGTGTTTCCAGCTGTTAGATTTAATTTATTTATTTTACTCTGGAAGTCATATTATTATCTGGATCTAATGGGCTGTCCATGAGTTCCCATTCTCTTTGCCTCCTGTTTGCAATATTGTGAGGGCATATCATATTTTCTCAGTTGCCATTAAGACTGGGCTGAGACATTTTGGCTCCCTACATTACAAATAGGTGGGTTTTGTTTCAGCTGGGGATGAGAAGCTCTGTGTACTCCCTACGGAGCCTTGCCTGTCTTAAGGACTCCTCCTGAGTGTAAATCCAAGCCAGCAAAATTCTCAGTAACCAAATTTTAGATGAACTCTATACTGGGGACGTTTCTCTAAACGTAACTCTGACCTTATGTAAAAGGAAGAACTGCCCATTAGATGAAATTAATAACTTAATGATAGGTGGAAATGAAAGAACTCCTTCCAGAATATTCACAGACCTGCACATACAAGGAGAATTGCAAGGTGGGACCTTTTGTGATGTCCTCTGGCTTAATTGTTTTTAGCAGCATTTGGGGGGGTGTTTGGGCTTAAGCGGAGAAGGTATTAGAGGTTGGAGTTTGTGGATTTCATAAAGCACCTTCCTACCTTTGCTCCCATAATTTAAAATCTCCATTTAATTATTAGGCAGAGTGACCCTAAAAACCCACCCCAAGCTAGCAGAATGTTGAAGCGCGATCCCCGTTTGCTCTTTCCCCCCTCCCTCCCACCCCACTTTTTGCTTCAGCTGCAGTTGTTTCTTCCTCATGCCTCTCCTTTACCAGTCCCCACCTCTCTGAACCATCACTCTTCTTCCTATTTCTTCCCAGTTCTGCTTTCATGCCTCGCCAGCGACATCAGAGTCCTTGCTTGGCTGCGTTTGAGAACTGTGGCGCAGAGAATGCAAGCGAGAGGAAGTGTGTTGTGGGACTCTGTGATTAGTACTGACATGCAGGATGAAGGCAATGCTGACAAAGCCTCAGTCCATTGATTTTAACCTTGGGCCTGTTGTTCAGTAAATGACCTTTCCAGTAGCTTTGCTGAATTAAGGGATAGTTGGCATTTTGCAGCACCGTTGACCCAAATAGGAGAATATTCCCATTCATCAACTGGGAATGTTTAGTTAGAGTTCTTACAACATTGCCCTGTAATAATAAAGGATTTCTGCTTATGCGACCAAAGGAATTGCAAGAATAATACATGCATCTTGCAATGTGTCTCTGTCCAACGTTTGACCTCCACCGAATCAAGAAAGGCACCGTGCCTTCAGTATTTTAAATGTAGATTTTAGTAAATGGAGCATCTGGGGGCATGTGGGTAAGCAGTTTGAAATATAACTTGTTGCAGATTTTAGTCTTCTGGTCTTAATGTGAAAACAAGGACCTCTGATGCTTTGTACTTCCTAACAAAAAACAATCTTGTTTTTAATGGAACCAGGTACCATGTCCCCAGCAGGTTGGTAAAAGCAGCCCCACAGCTGTCCTCCTGCTCTGCCTTCAATAATCTGATTTAGCAACTGTCAAAATCAAAATCGACTCGGCCCCAAACACACTGACCAGATGCTTAGAAGCTGTGGCTGGATGGCTTTGTGGGAGCCGACTGAAATTAAATCCTTCAAAGACAGAGGTGCTCTGGCTGGGTCGGGATGGCATGGGGTTGGGGCTCAATTAGTGCCAGTGCCTTCCGTTAAGAGTTTGGGTGTAATCCTTGACGCCTCCTCTTCCTCCTCCTCCTCCTCCTCCTCCTCCTCCTCCTCCTCCTCCTCCTCCTCCTCCTCCTCCTCCTCCTCCTTCTCCTTCTCCTTCTGCCAGGCTAAGGTCAAAAGAACGCTGCTTGGGCCAAAGCTTACTCTGTATGCATAATGCCATCTTCTGCCTACATGTAATGGTATCACTGAAATTGAGATCAAATCAGCACCTTGGTACTCTGGCAAACTACCGCAAAGGGGAGGAGCTCATGTCCTACTGCTGGAGTCTCCAGTTTGGAACCCCTGGTATGCAACATGGCTCTAAAAGTGTCCTGGAGATCTGGAGGACGTCTCCTAGCGCAGCTGGATACCGTTCTGAGAATCTCCGACAGGGGTGGTCCCTTCTAAGTCTGAAGTGGTACAATCTGTTTTCTAACAACGCTTTTTGAAAGATGTGTTTGCCATATCTGACACAAGCACTTAAAAGTTTGTGCCCTTCAGACTTGGCAAGAGACACATGCATATTTTGTACTCGGCTGTCCAAATTCAAGTTGCAACGTAAAGTGAGAATCAGCCGGGGTGCAAATATGAGTCCCTGTGCACATCCCTAGTGAGTAGACTCTTGCTGAGGGACCTAATTTGAAATTTGTAGTTGTCAACAATTCCAGCCGCATGTGGCAGAATGAATAAGCCCAACTCAAAGCTGGCGGAATTATTATCAGGAAGTACATTTAGTATTGTTGCAAATGTTTCCTAAGCCTGTAGTTACAAATATCTTTGTGGGGGTCATTCAAACAACAGTATAGTAAAACAGGTTTACACTGACTGGTATGTATTGATCGTTGCTGCAAAATCAACTTTTCTATACCATGGAAGGGAACCTCCACCTCTTAGGGTGGTAAGAACCTACCAACAAACAGAAAACAGTTACTCTAAAGTCAGTAGTTATTTAGCTGGGACTTGACCAAAGCAAGTACTTATGTCTGTTGCACCTCACACAAGATGTTTCTTTTACTACTCTTTCATAGCTGTCAAGTTCTCCCTTTTTTTAAAGGGAATTTCCCCTATGTTGAATAGGCTTCCTCGTGAGAAAAGGGAAAATGTGACAGCTATGCTCTTTATAACTTAAAAAAAAAGAATAACAACTTTTCTGAGAACAAGCAGTCTGCTTTTGCGCAGCAAGTACACTTTTACAAGAGCTCTGCCCTACCTTTACGAAGTTCCATGTAAGGATTGCAAACTCCCCAAGCACCCATCGCTCAAGGATTTCCATGTTCTTCCCCACCCCCCAAGCAGTGTGTCCTTTCAATTAACAGGCCTAGAGGGGAAATGGTTGCTTGTTCTAGCATGTTCTTTGGCACTGCTCCAGGCAGGGATGAGCAGGGCCCTTTTTGTTGGGTGTGAGATTGCTCAGATGATGGAGAAAGAAGATGTGGAAGAGCAGTGCTCAAGAAAGATGCAAGCAAAGTGAAAATAAAAAATAGAGCCGAACTCGGCACCCACATGGTTCAATGGTTGGCGGTTTCTTCTCCGCCTCCTCTTGGCTCTGCCACCAGTAGGAGGCTGCGTCAACACTCCTTTCCCTCTGTGGTGGAAGGAGAAGGAGCTGAACACTGGAGCCATGTTACACTCAGTTCCGTGCTTTGCCTCTGCACTTTTTGAACATGGTGGGGTGGTGGTAGCCCCTACCTCTAAAATATAAAGGTAAAAGTAAAGGGGCCCCTGACCATCAGGTCCAGTCGTGTCCGACTCTGGGGTTGCAGCACTCATCTCGCTCTATAGGCCGAGGGAGCCGGTGTTTGTCCACAGACAGCTTCCAGGTTATGTGGCCAGCATGACAAAGCTGCTTCTGGCGAACCAGAGCAGTGCACGAAAACGCCGTTTACCTTCCTGCCGGAGCGGTCCCTATTTATCTACTTGCACTTTGATGTGCTTTCGAACTGCTAGGTGGGCAGGAGCTGGGACAGAGCAACGGGAGCTCACCCCGTTGCAGGGATTTGAACCGCCAACCTTCTGATCAGCAAGACCTAGGCTCTGTGGTTTAACCCACAGCGCCACCTGGGTCCCATTACCTTCAAAATATAGCGGGAGCCAAAAGGTCTCAGTCCGCAGTAGCTGGAGCCCCTGAGCCAAGTCATTAGCTAAAAGGACTACCATGAAAAGAAAATATCCCTCATAGATAGGCCACCCAAAACAAAATGGTTTTCTTCTTGTGATAGTGTAGTCAGCACATGAGAAACTTAAAGCTGCAGTTGTTATGTGGGAAATGAGTGTGGAAAATGAGTGTTGTAGAAAAAAATGTTGAGGTTCCTCTGAGAGATAAATGACTGGCCAGAGTTTGCCCAGTGAGCTCCAAGGATGAGAAAGACTTGTGGCCTTCCAGGCCTCCACACCAACATAGCGTGTGGTACATTTTCAAAACTGCCTGCATCTTAATAGTATAAAAACCAAAGGATGTGATTATAGTCACACAATGATCTGTAGATCCTCCTTTCATTAAGTAATTGTTTTGACTTTTATTTAGAATAGACTGAACATGTCTCCATAGGATCCACTTTCCATAATCTCATTCCCCTGTTTAGGGAAGCTTTTAATGTTTGATGGATTTCTGTATTTTAATATTTTGTTGGATGCCACCCAGAGTGGCTGGGGGAACCCGGCCAGATGGGTGGGGTATAAATAATAAATAATAATAATAATAATAATAATAATAATAATAATTGGATTCCCATTAAATTTTATATACATACATAGTTTTAATTCTATTACTGTTTGATTTTTTTTAAATGATTTTTTTCTATGTTTTAGCGGTTCTTATTTTTAATCTGTAAGTTACATTGAGTCCCGTCAGGGGGAAAGGTGTAATAATAATAATAATACTAATGTATTAAATCAACCTCATCTGGGTGACTGGGTTCTTGAGAAGATTCTCTTGCATCCTCTGACTCAACACTCCCACAGTGAGAATTATTTTTATCCTTTGTGTCTGATTCTTGTGCAACAAAATCCCTGAACGCTAAAGTATCTTTTCCCTCGCTCTCATTGAGTGACCTTTAAAGTCATTTGAACTCGCCAACGATACGTGGTGGTGCCTAGTAGTGGCCTGATACATTAGAAAGCTTTTTGGAGGCTGAGAGAAAATAGAACCAGGATAGCTGAAAGACATGGCTAAGTGGGCAGCGGAAACTAGAGAAGGTGGAAGAGAAGACAAAATAGGCACTCATAGAATGTGAGAAGTATATCTGCACTGCCTGTGGTAATCCTCAGACAGTCTCCTAAATCCTCCTTTAGATTCTGTAAAAGATTTCCTAGCACACTGAATATTCTACTAAGTTTGTTTGTACTTTATATATAGATCTGAATCTGTGAAAAGGAGGGACCCAAGTTAGGAACCAATGTAATACCTGTATTCTATAGTAAATTGTGTTTAGCAATGGGCAACCTGGTCAGGGCTTATTTTGGACTTGGGTTCAAGAAGCTGTACTATTTTTTAATTTAAAAAAGTAGTACAGCTTCTTGAACCCAGTTCCAAAATGGTATAATTATAAAGAAGGGGTTTTTTTTTCATATGTGATGGACATGCCCTAAAAACCTTTTTAAAATGGGGTACTATTTATGAGGAATTTAAAAAAAGCATTAAGGTATACATTCCCAAAAATGCCAGAAATGTTTCTATTGGGGCTATTAACTACATCCCAAAAGATATTAAAGGAATATTTTTATATGACGTCACGGTGGCCAGAATAGTAATTGCTAAACATTGGGAAAGTAATAAAATACCAATGAAAGAAGAATGGATTCTGAAATTATCAGAATACCTTCGAACTGGCTAAACTTACAGGTCTAATAAGAAACTATTCAAATACGAGAATAAGGAGAGAGTGGGAAGTCTTTATAAATTATATGGCGAGAACTGATTCCCAGAATTATACTTGGCTTAGCTTCAAATAGAAATCTCACAGGTAATCAAAATGTTTCTCCAAAATTTAATCATTACAGATAACCAGTGATATGAGAATAATGAACCACATGGAGTTTTTTTCTTTTCCTTCCCCCCTCCCCAGGTTTATTTCTTTTTATCTTCTTTTCTTGAAGTTTTTCTTTTTCATAGGAGAATATAGCAGCAGTCTCCCTGATTCTGCTTACGGCGCGCCTCTTGGTGGGCCACCCCTCAGGCGTCGGCGCTGCCACCGCCCGCCCGGCCGCTCACCCTACTCTTTGCCTCCCTCCCGCCCGCCCGTTGGGGGCATGAGGAGGACGAGAGGCCGGGCGCTGCACGGCACGTTCCCCCCCCCAGCAGAGGCCTCTGCACCGGAGGAGGAGGCGCCCCAGAGGACGACCAGGCAGCCCGGCCCGCCTGCTGTGACACCACCTTCTCCACGCGCTGTGGGTGCGCTGGTAGCAAAACCTCTCCGGAGGCCGCGCTCTGAAGCAGTGAGGCCTCCTGGCGAGGGGGAGGCAGTGAGCGCGGCGGGCCTATTGCGGGACGTGGCGGCGGAGAACGAGGCAGCCTCCACCTCTGTCTCCCAAACGCAATGGGGGAATTTGTGCCCTTGGCAACTCCAGGCCCCCTTACTTGAACTGCTGCTGAACTTGCTAGTCTTACGAACCCGGAGGCCAGAGCCTCTGTTCTGCTGAGCAGTCATCTGCTGCCCGCCCAGAGGGAAACGTGGGGGTGGGGGGGCGCAGCAGGGGTCCTTGCGCCAAGGCGCAAGATCAGCTTAAGATGGCCCTGAAAGGGATGCAGAGCTGCATCTTTGGCCATGTCCCAACCTCTCTCAGAGGTCTGAGGCAGGGAAGCTGTGTGGTCAGGGGTCCAGGACTGGGGGATCTGTGCCGGAGGCTACCAATGTAGGCTTCCCTGCCTCCAGTGTATTGCTAACTTGTTGACAATGGGAGTGGCAGGAGGAGCCAAATATGTTGTGGTGGGTCAACGTTTAATAAGTAAATATGTCTTCGTGGCAAATCTTCCTCCACCTACTGTATGTGTCTTATATATAAATTTATATGCCCAGCATAGTCATCAGAAGTGGTCAGATGCATGACCTGTTCAGAACTTGGCCAGGTCAATGGGAGAAATGAAACGATTACCTTCTTCTAATACATGTGTTAAGGGAAGCTGATTTAATGCTTTTCCTAGGACCCAGGGGACCCAGATGACACTGTGGGTTAAACCACAGAGCCTATGGCTTGCTGATCAGAAGGTTGGCGGTTCAAATCCCTGTGACGGGGTGAGCTCCCATTGCTTGGTCCCAGCTCCTGCCAACCTAGCAGTTTGAAAGCACATCAAAATGCAAGTAGATAAATAGGAACCGCTACAGCGGGAAGGTAAACGGCATTTCCATGTGCTGCTCTGGTTTGCCAGAAGCGGCTTTGTCATGCTGGCCACATGACCTGGAAGCTATATGCCGGCTCCCTTGGCCAATAATGCGAGATGAGCACGCAACCCCAGAGTCGATCATGACTGGACCTAATGGTCAGGGGTCCCTTTACCTAGGACACAGGCAGTGTCTCCAACAACTAAACAAGTATATCTTTCAGTAGGTTTAATTGACTCAAATGTGGAAAGAACTAAGCTAATATTTTCTTAAATCAAATCTAAACAAATCCCTAATATATATTTTGGAAACACAAGTAGATAAACTTTGCAAGCAAGCAAATTTGTGCAATAAATCATGATCATAAAAATGGAAAGAATTGTCTTGTGGCACAAAGTGTGGATAGAGCATCATTTGTTGTTGTTGTCTTGTAATCCTTTGCTAGAAGGTCAGATGTGTTACAGTTGCTTCTCCAATTTTATTTTGCTGCATTGAGGGAAATATATTTACAACATTAAAATGCACAAGCCTTTAGGTGTCAAATATATTCGTTGTCAGGAGCAGACATGGCTTTGTTAGAACTTGCCCAAGTCGTCCTTGCTTCTTCTCCCCCTCTTTTTTGAGGGGAGGCTGTGCAGCCCTATCACAAACAATAGCATCCTCTTGCAAAGCCCTTTTCAGACATATAAAACAGGAGAACACACTTGGGGAAAAGAGGAATTTCTTCCAGTTCCCTAATGTCTCTCAGATTGGATTTCTGTGGCTTTCCTTTTCTTGAAAACAAGGTACTAAATAAATGGAAGCTTTTACTCTGAATCTATCAGACGGGAATCTAATCGGTATGGTAAAAACTCCTAATGACTACTAGCAGTTAATTTTAAACTATTAATGCATTGCCTCTGCCAGGGCTGCCTGGCAAGGAAATGGATACACTGCAGAGCTTTGGGTCTCTTCCATTGTCCAGGATTACCCTAATGTCAATGCATGCTTTGTTGCTACATACAGTTATATTCTAAGTGGAGGTCTCCATGCAATTCATGTGTGTGCTTTATTGTAAAATGCATCAGCTGCTTTTTTAGATAAATGACGGGGCACTACAGATCACAACCCATAGGCAACAAAGATAGCGGAGGAAACGTCAGGCTGCCCATTCATGTGCTGTCCTATGTAATGTGGTGTCACTCCCAATCTCTGGAGAACAGGCAAACCCCAGGAGCCTCTAGGTTAGAAAACCACCATGGCCCCAATCCAGGGCCGGCCCAAGACATTTTGGCACCTGAGGGAACAAGTGAGGCATTCAAATTGGATGGTTGAAGTGGGAATCAAAGGCCACTGCAGATGAGGAAGGGGCCTTCTCTGAATCACAGCCCAGGAGAGCCTGGAGGACATCTTCCACCATTTCCTCCCTAGAGGTGGGAGAAGACCTCCTACTCACTGAGAGGCTGCCATGGCAGGAGGCTGCCTAGGAGGCGATAAATCCAGCATCCAAGGATTGTGTGGCAGCAACAAGCAGGCAGTGCTTCTCTTGTAAGCCTGTGCATCCTTCCACCCAAGGTGGTTGCCTCACCTTAACTCATGAGAGATCCTGGCAGGAAGGGGCAAGAGACCATGACATAACTGAGGAGTCCATATGGCAGGAAAGTTCTCTATATACATGGTACCTTGAGTTACAAACGCCTCAGGTTACAAATGCTTCAGGTTACAAACTCCGCTAAGCTGGAAGAGTTACCTCGAGTTGAGAACTTTGCCCCAGGATGAGAACAGAAATTGTGTGCCGGCGGCGCAGCAGCAGCAAGAGGCCCCCATTAGCGAAAGCACGCCTCTAGTTAAGAACAGTTTCAGGTTAAGAATGGACCTCCGGAACGAATTAAGTTCGTAACTAGAGGTACCTCTGTATATTTTCCCCACAGAAGCAATACTTGGGGGACTGACGGAAGCCAAGCAGCATACTTGTGAAGAAGGACATTTTAATTTACAGACACGGTTGTCAAATGTGCCACAAACTACGTTGCATGTATATTGGCATCCTCCTTAATTCAGGGGTTTGGGGGTTGTGCATTCTTGTTCAGCTTTGCAAATGCTAGAAAATTAGTGAGTGGGTTTTGTCTCATGCATTGCCAGATGCGCTAGGGATGGGCTCTCCAAGTAACGGCAACACTTACCATGAGTAAAGGTGGCAAGCGAGGAATTGTCTGGCTGGGTCTTCTCCCCATGAGTCACTTACTTGGGTACCAGGTCACAACAGGGCCCTGCAGAGCAGCACCAACACCTGGAATTGGTCCTCGTGGCTAATGGGCAGCCAGTCCAGAAGTCTAAGGACAGGTGCAATATGATCTCTTCTGAGGCCTCACATAAGCTGATGGTGAAATTCTGCACTAGTGGCAGCCTCTAGACCAGGCATCCCCAAACTTTGGCCCTCCAGGTGTTTTGGACTACAATTCCCATCTTCCCCGACCACTGGTCCTGTTAGCTAGGGATCATGGGAGCTGTAGGCCAAAACATCTGGAGGGCCGCAGTTTGGGGGTGCCTGCTCTAGACCTTCTTAAAAGGCAATCCCATGCAGAACTCATTGCAGTTACCCAGCCAAGAGGTTGTTAGAGTATGGATCACAGATGCCAGGCTGTCACTGGTGCGTATATATATATATATATATATATATATATATATATATATATATGTTTGACAACTATTAAAATCCAATGAAGTCAACTGATTATCACTGCATGTGGAAATGCACACATATAACATCTTTGGCAGTGAACTAGCTTCCATATTTTTCTTTGTTGGACAGACTGTATTCTTTTCATTTGACTTTGGCAAGCGAGCTTAGCTGTCCTGAGTGCTGGCCTGTGTTTAAAGCCTTGGGAATTATGACTTCTCAAATCAAAGGACCAGATATTTATGAGTAGAGCTATACACAGACACATTATTCCATTAAATGCTCTTGATGCTTTCCTATTGTTATTCAGTTAATTAGTACCACATCAGAGAACCTTGTCTAAATAAATTCCCTCTTGTTGAATACAGCCCAGTTACCAGATTGCTAGAAGGTCAGGAGGATGCTTTTACAAGTTGCAAATAATTTCTAGATTTTCTCTCTCTGACTAATTAGACCATTAGTGAGTTCCACCAGATGTTTCAGACCATAAGGGAGAGTTTACTGTGTATGGAAAGGTGGTTTGTTTGCTTTTAAAGGAAAATAGTCTAGATATACTGGGAAATGTGAAGGAGTTACCTTCTGTTATCTTAAAATAGCACTGGCTTTTGTATAGGGACATATTTAATTGATTGAGTGATTGATATTTATTATTTATTATTTATACCCTTCCCATCTGGCTAAGTCTCCCCAGCCACTCTGGGCAGCTCCCAATCGAATGTTAAAACAATACAGCATGATTGATTGATTGATTGATTGATTGATTGACTGATTGATTTATATACTGCTCTTCATCAAAAGAACTCAGAGCGGTTCACAAGATAAAAGCACAAATAATAGTTTAAACAGAAACAACAAAACAATAACACTCCCTTCCTACAAAAACATTTTTAAGTCTATAGAATGGTGTTATAGGTTGGGGGGGCCCCCTCCCTAAACCCTTGACATTACTAACTTTTGTAATTGAGTTTATGAACACCTCGGTTTATGAACGCTTCAGTTTAAGTACTCCGCGGACCGTCTGGAACGGATTAATTCGCTTTCCATTACTTCTTTTTTAAAAAAAGAATTTTTATTAATTTTCACATGAGCACACAAATTAACAAACATTTAACAAACACACCCACTAACCACTACAAAAACAAAAAAAGAAAAAAGATAGAAAGAAAAAAGAAAAAACGACTCCCCTCCCTCCCGTCTTTCAGATTTGTTTTTCCACCCTTATCCTGCAGTTTCTTTTACCTACTTATTCAAAGTCAATTCGTAGGATTTATTTTAGTCCTGCAAGTGTCCTTAGACTTCTACAGTTCCTCTCGATATATTCCACAAATTTACTCCACTCTTTTTGGAACTTTGTTTCTCCCTGATAGCGGATCCCGTGGGTCAACTTAGCTAGTTCTGCATAGTCCATCATCTTCGTCCTCCACTCCTCGACTGTCAGTAAATCCTGTAGTTTCTGATCTTCTTTAGCAATTTCCCCTCCCATTATACCCAATAAAAAAGTTCAGTTTTTTGGGGGGAAAGTATATCTAAACATCTTTTTCTTCCATTACTTTCAATGGGAAAGTTCGCTTCAGTCTATGAACGCTTCAGTTTATGAAAAGACTTCCGGAACCAATTGTGTTCATAAACCGAGGTGCCACTGTAATTGGGATGTGAAGGGAGAAATACAAGCTGCAGATGAATTCCTGGGCTAGCCTTTGCAAAGTGACCCGTTCATGGTAGTGAATAAATGTTCATGGTGGGTGAGAATTGTTGAAGTCCTGGTAGGATTGCTCCAGGTCCTTCGACTTGAGGCAGGGGCAGAGGAAGGGGGGGCGCAGTAGAGGCGGGCCATCCCAGGTGTCGCCCCTGAAGTGGGTGACAAAATGCCGGGCAGCCTGCAGCGTACCTGAGCCATGTGTCTCTCCTGGGAGAGACATGGTGGCTTGGGCACATGCAAGCTTCCCGCTGCCCAAACGGTCCATCCGCCGCCTCCCCCTCAGCTCTAGGGCGGCTGAGGGGGAGGAGGCAGGCAGACTCTGGAAGCCCTGTGGAGCATCCTGCCCCGGCATCCCCACCCCATGCGCAGGTCACGCGCACCGTCCCAGACACCTGATCAGCTTGCTCCGCTGCTGACTTGGGGGTCCAGATGATGTCGTGCATCTTGGAGCTAAGGCACAAACCAGAATCTCTTGAGCCTGATATATACAGGAACTAAGAACATGAGCAGAGGTTGGGGTGCAGAACCTGGTTCTAGACTTAGGCATACACCCCATTGCATGTAAAATGCCAGGTGTGATGCAGTATCTAGATTCCTATACTTGATCTGTCCATCAGAAAAAGTACTGAAAGCGAACTAATACAGTGGAACCTCGGTTTATGAACACCTCGGTTTATGAATTTTCGGTTTATTAACGTCACGGACCCATCTGGAACGGATTAATCCACTTTCCATTACTTTCAGTGGGAAAGTTCACTTCAGTTTATGAACGCTTCAGTTTATGAACAGACTTCCGGAACCAATTGTGTTCATAAACCGAGGTACCACTGTAAGTCAAAAGGCTTATGTTTAAATCATTCATTCAAATCAATTTTTAGCCAGCTTTTCAGCTGAAGGGCCTTTCTTGTTTAGTCGTTTAGTCGTGTCCGACTCTTCGTGACCCCATGGACCATAGCACGCCAGGCACCCCTGTCTTGCACTGCCCCCCGCAGTTTGGTCAAACTCATGTTCGTAGCTTCGAGAACACTTTCCAACCATCTTGTCCTCTGACGTCCCCTTCTCCTAGTGCCCTCAATCTTTCCCAACATCAAGGTCTTTTCCAAGGATTCTTCTCTTCTCATGAGGTGGCCAAAGTATCGGAGCCTCAGCTTCACGATCTGTCCTTCCAGGGAGCACTCAGGGCTGACCTCCCTAAGAATGGATAGGTTTGATCTTCCTGCAGTCCATGGGACTCTCAAGAGTCTCCTCCAGCACCACAATTCAAAAGCATCAATTCTTCGGCGATCAGCCTTCTTTATGGTCCAACCATCTTGTCCTCTGACGTCCCCTTCTCCTAGTGCCCTCAATCTTTCCCAACATCAAGGTCTTTTCCAAGGATTCTTCTCTTCTCATGAGGTGGCCAAAGTATCGGAGCCTCAGCTTCACGATCTGTCCTTCCAGGGAGCACTCAGGGCTGACCTCCCTAAGAATGGATAGGTTTGATCTTCCTGCAGTCCATGGGACTCTCAAGAGTCTCCTCCAGCACCACAATTCAAAAGCATCAATTCTTCGGCGATCAGCCTTCTTTATGGTCCAGCTCTCACTTCCATACATCACTACTGGGAAAACCATAGCTTTAACTATACGGACCTTTGTCGGCAAGGTGATGTCTCTGCTTTTTAAGATGCTGTCTAGGTTTGTCTTTTTTTTTTTTAAAGAAAAAAGTATTTTATTGTTTTCCATTTAAAAATCACACTATACAACAATATTGCAACAATATTACAAAGAGAAAAACAAAAAAATTCTGTCTTATACAAATCTAACAAAAAGAGAAGATACATAGTCACAATAAAGAAATACAAACCAGTAAACCAGAAAAAGTATATGCCTCATCTAATAAACTCAGAAGAGGCGGGGGAAAGGAGAAAACGGTAACGATGAACAGAAAGGAGAAATCAAGAAGAAAAAGGGGGGAAGAAAAAGGAAAAGAGAGAGAGAGAAAAAAGGAAAAATTAAAGTTTGACTTCCCGTTACTTCTCTGTACCTCATATATTACATTCTATTTCATGGCGCGAATCTTAATTTACATTTACATCTTATTCCTCAGATGTTCTATTTTGGGCTCAGGTACGCTCTGCTGGTTGGCTTAATTATTTAATTAGATTCTAAATATTCGTAAAATAACCTCCATTCTTTTTTAGTTTTTTGGTTCGTCTGTCCTCTGATTCTTCCTGTAAATTTTGCTAGCTGTGCATATTCTTTCATTAACAGTTGCCACTCAAGTTTGCTGGGTATGATGTTACTTTTCCAAGTTCTCGCTAACAGGATCCTTGCCGCAACTATTCCATACATCATCAACGTTCTGTTAGCGCCTTTTACATTTTCAGGAATTATATTCAATAAAAATACCTCTGGTTTCTTTTTAATTGTTGTTTTTGTCATTTTCTTAAGTTCCTCATAGATCACACTCCAATAGTTGTTTATCATGGGACATTTCCACCACATATGTATTTGCGTGCCTGTTTCTATTCCACACCTCCAGCATTTATCTGATTGATTTTTATATATTTTGGCTAATCTATCCGGTGTTTGGTACCACCTGTACATCATTTTTAAGATATTCTCTTTTAGATTGTAAGAGGCGGTAAACTTCAGGTCCTGTCTCCACAGCCTCTCCCATTGCTCCACGAGGATGTTATACCCAAAATCTTGGGCCCATCTCACCATTGATGGTTTAGTTTGTTCTTCTATAAGGTCCCACTCAAGCAATAGATCATATATTTGTGAGATTTGTTTGCCTTCTTTATTCATTATGATTTTTTTCAAATTTAGATTTTTCTTTAGCAATACCCAATTTTTTATCCTCATTAAATCTTTGATTTATTTCGAAATATTGGAGCCAGACTGAAAGGAGATCTTTAATTTCATCATATCGTTTCAATTTAATTTCATCTTGGTTAATTTCCAATATATCATTGTAGGTAGCCAATTTCTCATCCATGTTTGTTTTTTTAACTGTTATCATGTTTATTGGAGAGGCCCACAGAGGTATTTTTGTTTCTAAGATTCCTCTATATTTCGTCCATATTGCATATAAAGATTTTCTTACCAAATGATTTAGGAAACCCCTGTGCGCTTTAACTTTCTCATGTAACAAATAAGAGTGCCATCCAAAACGATTATCCACTCCCTCCAAGTCTAGTAGTTCTTGATTTTCCAAGGTGATCCACTCTTTCACCCATACCAAACCTGCTGCTGCGTGGTAGAGTTCAAGGTTAGGTAGCGCAAAGCCCCCCCTTTCTTTTTTATCTGTGAGTAGTTGGTATTTAATACGGGGCCTCTTACCACTCCAAACAAATTTCGATATATCTTTACGCCATTCTGCAAAGCATTTCATTCCTCCCAATATTGGTATTACCTGAAATAAGTACATTAACCTAGGGAGTACATTCATTTTAATTACAGATATCCTGCCCCATAGTGATAGTTGTAACTTACTCCATTTCTCCATGTCCTTTTTTATCTCATTCCACACCTTTTTGTAGTTGTCTTCATATAGGTTTAGACTTTTTGCTGTAATCCAGACCCCCAGATATTTAACTTTCTTTCTTATTTCTAGACTTGTTAGTTGTTGTAGTTCTTCCTTTTCTTTCTTATCCAAGTTTTTAGTTAATAACATGGTTTTCTTATAATTCACTTTTAGCCCCGCTACCTTCCCATATTCGTTAATAATTTCTAATACTTTCGGGATACTTTGGATGGGGTCCTGTGATGTTACTATTATGTCATCCGCGAAAGCACGAACCTTGTATGCCCTTTTACCGACCGTTATGCCCTTTACCATCTCTTCATTTCTGATGTTATTTAATAAAACTTCTAGTACCATTATAAATAGCAAAGGGGATAATGGGCACCCCTGTCTTGTGCCCTTTGTTATCAAGAAGCTGTCCGACACCCTTCCATTCAATATTAGCCTGGCTTTTTGTTGGTTGTAGATAGCTCCTATAGCATTTTGTATTTTTTCCTTAAATCCCATCATCTCTGTCTGTTTCCTTAAGAACTCCCAGGAGACATTATCAAATGCCTTCTCGGCGTCTAATAACATTAATGCTGCTTTTTTATCAATTTTAAATTCCAAGTATTCCAAGATGTCAATTACATTTCTTATATTACTCGCTATCTGCCTCCCTGGTAAGAATCCTGTCTGGTTCGGGTGTATTACTTCTTTAAGGATGTTCTTTACTCTTTGCGCTATTATTCCTGCGAAGATTTTATAATCACTGTTTAAGAGGGATATCGGTCGGTAGTTTGCAATTATTTCTGTATCTGTGTCTGATTTTGGTAATAACGTGATATATGCTTCCTTCCACGACTCTGGTGTTAATCCCTTTTCTAGTGTCTGGTTCATCAGGTCTTTTAACGGGTTAAGGAGAATACCTTCCATTTTTTTATAATACTCTACCGGCAGCCCATCTGGGCCCGGCAATTTTCCTGGTTTGCTTTTCTTCATTATGCTTTTTATTTCCTGTATTGTGATTGGGCTTTCTATCTCTTTTGTTTTTCCCTCTATATTTATTTTCAGTCTATGTACCTCTAAATACTGTTTTATTTCTTCCCTATTCTCCTTTTTTTGCTTATATAATTCTCCATAGTATTTTACAAATTTCTTCATAATCTCCTGTGGCTTGTCTATTGTTTTTCCCCCTTCTCTTATTCTATTTATCATTCTCTCGCCTTTTCTTTTCTTTAATTGCTAGGCCAGATATTTGCTAGGCTTATTACCAAATTCAAAGGTGTTCTGTTTCCATAGCCTTTCCATCCATTTCTTGTTCTATTTTGGCTTTATAATCTACTCGTAACATATTAATTTCTTTCTTTAATCTTTCGTTATTCGGATTTTTATTTAAATCTTTCTCTTTTTTCTCTAACTCTTCTATTATTTTCTTTTTTTTTTCTTTATTTACTATGGCATTTTGTTTTATGAAGTAGCCCCTGATTACTGCCTTGCTGGCGTCCCACACAGTTCTATTTTCCACTTCTTTGTTATTGTTCAATTCAAAAAATTCTCTTAATGTTTCTTTGGCTCCTTCTATTATTTTCTCATCATACAACAATGATTCATTCAGTTTCCACCTCCTCATTCCGGTTTTCCACTCTGGTTTTAACTGTAAAATTATTGGATTATGATCTGATAAGGTTTTAGGTAAGATTTTAACCTCTTGTATCCTTCCTAACAATTCAGATGTCAACCATATTGTATCAATTCTACTTGCCACATTTTTTGCATTGGAGAAATAAGTATATTCCTTCTCAAGTTCGTTTTTGACCCTCCAACCATCTATCAAATCCAGCGTCTTCACCATCTCAAAAAACGTCTGGGGTAACTTCCCCCTCTTTTTCCCTTTCCCAGTCCCTGTTTTATCTATCGTTGGGTTGCAGACTCCGTTAAAGTCCCCCATTAATAGCATTTTCCCTTCAATATATTCTAATATTTTCTCCTCAACTTTTTTATAAAATTCCGTCTTTTTTTCGTTTGGCGCATATATACCAGCTATACCAATTGATTCTCCCAGATATTTAATCTGAATTATTACTATTCTGCCTTCTTGGTCTGCATATAATAATTGTGGTTCTAGGTTCGCTTTAGCATAAATCACCACCCCTCTTTTTTTCCTTTCGTCGGCTGCAATAAACTCCACTCCTAGTTTTGGGTCTATCAGCAATCTTTGATGTTCTTTTTTAATGTGTGTTTCTTGAAGACATATAATGTCTAGTTTTTGTTTAATTAATACATGTCTTATTCTATTCCTTTTCTTTTTATCATTTAAGCCATTAACATTCCACGTTGTTAATTTAAGATTCATATTGTTATTAATTTTAATTCCAACACGCGTTACCTTCACAAATTTTGTTTATTTATTTACTCGTTTATTTATTGATTAACTTAAAAATAAGGGGGAAACCAAAATTAGAAAAGGAGGTTGGAACTCTTCTTTTTATTCAGTTTCTTCGCTTTCCTCCCCTTCCTCTATCTCCTGATCGATTTCTCCTTCTATTGGGGTTTTTTCTCCACCTAGTTGCGACCTGTATCTCCTATAAAATAAATCAGCGTCTTCAGGGGTTACAAATTTTCTCCACCTTCCTTTGTAACTAAATGACAAACCCTGAGGGTATTCCCACTTAAAAAATATGGAGTTGGCTCTGAGCGCTTTTGCAAGGAACTGATATTTTTCCCTCTTTTTCAAGAAGCGAGGAGGCACCTCCTTCATCACTATAATTTTTTGTCCTCCAATTCTTAATTTCCTTTCCTTTTTTTTCTGCAACATTCTATTTCTCAGTCTTTTTGTGTAGAAGGTGATTAGACAATCCCCTGGCCAGTTGTTTTCTTTAGCTTTCTTTGAGTTCACTCTGAAGAGTGACTCTACATTTCCTGTCATCACTTCTTCTTCTATTTCTAGCCATGCTGCTATTTCTTTTATAATTACCTCTTGCAGATTCCCCTCTAACTCTTCTGGGACGCCCCTCAATCTGAGCGATTTTTCCTGAGCCTGCATCTGCAGCAAGGCCAACGCATCCCATGTAGCTTCCTGACGTATCCTTTGTTCCTCTCTTTCTTTCCTAGCTTTTTCCCACTCCTTTTTCCCATCCCTTACTTCTTTCAAGGTTTTTTTTTGACAAGTCATCCACCTGCTGCACCTTCTCTTTATTCTCTTGGGTTATCTTCCCCATCTCTATTTTTTCTTCCTCTAATTTTTTAACCTGCATATCCAATTCCCTTATAGACTTTGAATTCCCTTCTATTTTTTCATTCACTTTGTCCAATTTTTCCTCCAACCCCCTCATCTTCTCATTTACATCTAATTTGAGTTCACCAAATTCTTTTCTCATCTCCATTATGTCTCCCTTCAAGCTAAGGATGAGCTCTTTCACTTCCATATCTCCTTCTTCTCCGGAGTTCCTTCTTCCTTGTTGCAGGTTGAGCAGTGTGCTTTGGTTAAGTTTTTTGCTTCCCATTTTAAGCCTCCGACTTGACCTCTGATGTTGTTGCTCCTTTTTTAAGGCTTTAAGTCCCTTTACAGTTCCTCCTGCCGCTTTATTCCCCTTGTAACACTCTTGTTGCAGTTCTGGCTATGGTCACTGGTGTCGCTATTCTGCTCTCCCGTTGTTTCTCCTTTCTACACAGTCTTTCTCTTCCCCGCCGTTCCTCTCTCCGCCTCTGACGTCGCAGTTCTTTGTTAGTCCCTTAGTTTCCTGTTTGTTCTAGTAGCCTCCGCCCAACTCTGTCCCACGCTGCTCCATTTTGTCTCAGGTAACGCTTTCAGCTTTCCCCACACTCTTGAATTAACTTCGCAGCTTTAATAGCTCTCCATTCTAAGTCCCACACCATTTATCTCCGTCGCTTTGCGGGACCCTTCCTTTATTATTACAGCTTATAGACGATACGCTGAGCAATCGTCCACCGCCTTCACAAATAGTTTGTTAACAGCAAATAACGGCAGTCTGTGCTCTCCAACTTTAAGCTCTAGTCCAGAGAGTCTTTCTCCTATCGACCTTCGAACAGAAACTGAGCCTCTGGTTTTCGTGCCCGATTGTTTTGTATACAGAGAAAGTGAACTCCTTTAGCAATCGCTATCCCCCGGTTTTAAAAGTCTTTCTTCTCAGCTCAGCACTGCTTGTTTTATCCTTCCCTTCCCTTTTATACTCTCCAATTTCCTCCGTATTCCTTTCACCGCCTTGTTATTTCTCAGTGCTGAGAACGCGTCTCGGGTTTAACATTAAAAGGGGTTTTTACCGCTCTCACGCCGATTCAGGCTTAGGGGCTTCTTGCTGAGAGGTGTTGAATTCCCTTTTGCGTCTGGGTCTCTTCGCTCTCTTGCCGCTGGCTGGAGAATGCCAAGAGCCCCGTCCAACGCCGCTGGAAACGATCAACCAAGAGTCACCCCCTTGGTCTTTTTTGGGGTCACGCAGCCCTCGTTACCCCCAAAAATCCTCTCTCAGCAATCACCCTGTTGCGGAGCTCGCAGAGGGTGCTGCCGTCTCGGTGGCGATAGAAACCGGAAGATGCTGTCTAGGTTTGTCATTGCTTTTCTCCCAAGAAGCAGGCGTCTTTTAATTTCGTGACTGCTGTCACCATCTGCAGTGATCAAGGAGCCCAAGAAGGTGAAATCTCTCACTGCCTCCATTTCTTCCCCTTCTATTTGCCAGGAGGTGATGGGACCAGTGGCCATGATCTTGGTTTTTTTGATGTTGAGCTTCAGACCATATTTTGCGCTCTCCTCTTTCACCCTCATTAAAAGGTTCTTTAATTCCTCCTCGCTTTCTGCCATCAAGGTTGTGTCATCTGCATATCTGAGGTTGTTGATATTTCTTCCGGCAATCTTAATTCCGGCTTGGGATTCATCTAGTCCAGCCTTTCGCATGATGAATTCTGCATATAAGTTAAATAAGCAGGGAGACAATATACAACCTTGTCGTACTCCTTTCCCAATTTTGAACCAATCAGTTGTTCCATATCCAGTTCTAACTGTAGCTTCTTGTCCCACATAGAGATTTCTCAGGAGACAGATGAGGTGATCAGGCACTCCCATTTCTTTAAGAACTTGCCATAGTTTGCTGTGGTCGACACAGTCAAAGGCTTTTGCATAGTCAATGAAGCAGAAGTAGACGTTTTTCTGGAACTCTCTAGCTTTCTCCATAATCCAGCGCATGTTTGCTATTTGGTCTCTGGTTCCTCTGCCCTTTCGAAATCCAGCTTGCACTTCTGGGAGTTCTCGGTCCACATACTGCTTAAGCCTGCCTTGTAGAATTTTAAGCATAACCTTGCTAGCGTGTGAAATGAGCGCAATTGTGCGGTAGTTGGAGCATTCTTTGGCACTGCCCTTCTTTGGAATTGGGATGTAGACTGATCTTCTCCAATCCTCTGGCCATTGCTGAGTTTTCCAAACTTGCTGGCATATTGGGTGTAGCACCTTAACAGCATCATCTTTTAAAATTTTAAATAGTTCAGCTGGAATATCATCACTTCCACTGGCCTTGTTATTAGCAGTGCTTTCTAAGGCCCATTTGACTTCACTCTCCAAGATGTCTGGCTCAAGGTCAGCAACCACACTACCTGGGGTGTACGAGACCTCCATATCTTTCTGGTATAATTCCTCTGTGTATTCTTGCCACCTCTTCTTGATGTCTTCTGCTTCTGTTAGGTCCTTACCACTTTTGTCCTTGATTATGGTAATCTTTGTACGAAATGTTCCTTTCCTGTCTCCAATTTTCTTGAACAGATCTCTGGTTTTCCCCATTCTATTGTTTTCCTCTATTTCTTTGCATTGCTCATTTAAGAAGACCCTCTTGTCTCTCCTTGCTGTTTTTTGGAAATCTGCATTCAGTTTCCTGTATCTTTCCCTTTCTCCCTTGCATTTTGCTTGCCTCCTCTCGTCCGCTATTTGTAAGGCCTCGTTGGACAGCCATTTTGCTTTCTTGCATTTCCTTTTCCTTGGGATGGTTTTCGTTGCTGCCTCCTGTATAATGTTACGAGCCTCCATCCATAGTTCTTCAGGCACTCTGTCCACCAAATCTAAATCCTTAAACCTGTTCCTCACTTCCACTGTATATTCATAAGGGATTTGATTCAGATTGTTTCTTACTGGCCCAGTGGTTTTTCCTACTTTCTTCAGTTTAAGCTGGAATTTTGCTATAAGAAGCTGATGATCTGAGTTACAGTCAGCTCCAGGTCTTGTTTTTGCTGACTGTATAGAGCTTCTCCATCTTTGGCTGCAGAGAATATAATCAATCTGATTTCGATGCTGCCCATTTGGTGATATCCATGTGTAGAGTCGTCTCTTGTGTTGTTGGAAGAGAGTGTTTGTGATGACCAGCTTGTTCTCTTGACAGAACTCTATTAGCCTTTGCCCTGCTTCATTTTGAACTCCCAGGCCAAACTTGCCAGTTGTTCCTTTTATCTCTTGATTCCCTACTTTAGCATTCCAATCCCCTGTAATGAGAAGAACATCCTTCTTTGGTGTCATTTCTAGAAGGTGTTGTAGGTCTTCATAGAATTGGTCAATTTCACTTTCTTCAGCTCCGGTAGTTGGTGCATAAACTTGGATTACTGTGATGTTAAAAGGTCTGCCTTGGATTCGTATCGAGATCATTCTGTCATTTTTGAGATTGCATCCCATTACAGTTTTTGCCACTCTTTTGTTGACTATGAGGGCCACTCCATTTCTACTACGGGATTCTTGCCCACAGTAGTAGATATGATAGTCACCCGAACTGAATTCGCCCATTCCCTTCCATTTTAGTTCACTGATGCCCAGGATGTTGATATTTATTCTTGTCATCTCATTTTTGACCACATCCAGCTTACCTCCATTCATGGTTCTTACATTCCAGGTTCCTATGCAATATTTTTCTTTACAGCATCAGACTTTCCTTTCGCTTCCAGGCATATCCGCAACTGAGCGTCCTTTCGGCTTTGGCCCAGCCACTTCATCAGCTCTGAATCTACTTGTACTTGTCCTCCGCTCTTCCTCAGTAGCATGTTGGACGCCTTCCGACCTGAGGGGCTCATCTTCCAGCGTTATAACTGTTATATGCCTGTTGTCTTTGTCCATGGAGTTTTCTTGGCAGGGATACTGGAGTGGCTTGCCAGTTCCTTCTCCAGGTGGATCACGTTTAGTCAAAACTCTCCACTATGACCTGTCCATCTTGGGTGGCCCTGCATGGCATAGCTCATAGCTTCTCTGAGTTATTCAAGCCCCTTCGCCACGACAAGGCATTGATCCATGAAGGGGTGAAGGGCCTTACTTGACATCTCATCTTTGTATATCTATGAAGTTGGGATTCCCTTGTTTTTATTGATGTCAAGTAAGTGAAGGGCCTTACTTGACATCAATAAAAACAAGGGAATCCCAACTTCATAGATATACAAAGATGAGACATTACAGGGAAAGGGGATAAGAAAGGACGTGGAGGGAACAAAATCCAACACTAATTGTTAAAGTTACATTGTAGTTCTTTTAATAATGTTGGAATGCGAACTCCCACAGGAGAGGAGGAACCAAATGGAGCTGGCTTCTCAGAAGAGCCAATGGAGTAGTCCTGTTTCCCATTTCTTCCTCTGATGCAACCTACATAGAAACAGCATTGTTAGGATGAGGTACCGGTGATACACATGCTGGTGTTGCTTTGTTAGACATAACTGAATGCACACTACTGAGATTTAATGAGATTAGCTGGAGGGTTTTTTCCATAGAGATAGAGAGATAGTGTGCATTTCTTCTCTAATCTCTAGAAAGCACTTTCTGAGAAGAGCATTTGGGTAGGTTACAAAGTGTTGCTTTCTCTGTCCATCAGAGCAGAGGGTTTCGGGGTGGAGGGTTTTTTTTGGAATATTTCTACTTATTAAAGCAAGATGTTCAAAGTGAACCCTGCAATCCTAAAGGGAATAAAGTAATGGACTCATAGCGAGACGATGTGGTACATTAAACTTCTCGGCCAATGATCTTGGAGGACTAAAAGGAGCTAGCTGTGTAATTTGCTTCATATGAACAGCCTACCCTAACGAGAGCCAAACAGATTGCAGCTGAGTCTTGAATAATTAGCTCTCAGCTGTTGGGAAATCGTGGCCTAACAGTGTAAGATGGGAATATGGTTATTAAAAACAAACAAAAAATGTCGATGGTTCACTGGAGTGGGGAAGCAAAGGGAGCAATGTTAAAAATAGTTACACAGACAGACGGGATAGACATAATTATAAAACAATTTAACGTCTGCATTTTAGAACTATGTGAAATTACATGCGATGCACATGCAAGTCTACTTTTTTATGTAAATGGAATGGAATTTAATGGAAAACAAAAATAAGCAAGCAATGGACTCTGGGCATCTCTGGGTGCACTTATAAGCCAAAGGGTCACTCCATATTCCTGAAACCCATGGGGAAAATCTCCTTAAACATAATGGTACTGGGTTGTATCCTTAGGCTATTCCCTCCCCCCCCCACTTTCTGTATTGTATTGTAAGAGGGATTTTTTCAAAAAATTCTCAGCTTTGATGCTTTGCTACCAGCATTGTCACAAGTATAGGGTTTACTTGCTCATTAGACAGTAAATGCATTGTGATACGTTTTGAAAAGGTGTGTGTCTTTCTGTTGCTCAACGTGCTCTTACCGGTAGCTGCAGGAAGTCAGATCCATATGTATGCATGTCTAGGCCTATATTAAAAGTGTTGAGCTTTTAAACCATTTGAGCAACGTCACCATCACACATGAGCTTATACAATATACACCGACTCTGTCCACTAAACATGTAACCCATTGTACTGAGGCTGCTTCTGAAACTCTACTGATATCTGGGTGTCAAGGCTTCAAAGATTTCAAAGCTTTGGAACCGTGATTGCTACCCTGTCTTAATACAAACTACTGTGCATGATGATGAGATTCTCTTTGCTCGTGCAAGTTGTCTTCCCTGCCTGAATACGCACTAATAATTCACACAAGCATCTTATCTGTTGTAAATTCTCTGGGTTTTGAAAATGCATGTTTAAAGAAGGCTGAAGAGAGGAGGGAGATTTTCTTGCCAACATGACAAAGAATTGACCTTTTGCAAATGCATGCCAGCATATGGGTTTCCATTGCATAATTGCTTCTCTATTTCATTTTGTTTTCTTACAATGGCTCAGAAGAATTTGGGGCCCAAGCAGGTATCAAAAGTGTCTGACAAGTGCATTCCATGCTTCCATAATTGCAAAATGCTACTTGTGTGGTATGTGGAAAGAGGTTTCAATTGCAAACATTGCCCGATAGAGGGGAAAATGTAAATTGGCAAATTTTGTTTTAATTTCTCCTTGATTGTATTGCCTTTGATATATTTAGGTGCATATTTTAATACAGGATCTGTTTATATTTCACATTCCATCAGACATGTGCTTTAAAAAAATAACAGGAACAACACTACAGATAAAAGCTGTCTAAATAGGAAGAAAAACTGTACAGATCTGATTAATCTGAGCATTGCAGTTTCAATACGAATCCTTATTCCACCCTCTTAAAAAGGTAAAGGGACCCCTGACCATTAGGTCCAGTCGTGACTGACTCTGGGGTTGCGCGCTCATCTCACATTATTGGCCGAGGGAGCCGGCGTATAGCTTCCAGGTCATGTGGCCAGCATGACAAAGCCGCTTCTGGCAAACCAGAGCAGCACATGGAAACACCGTTTACCTTCCCGCTGTAGCAGTTCCTATTTATCTACTTGCATTTTGACGTGCTTTCGAACTGCTAGGTTGGCAGGAGCTGGGACCAAGCAACGGGAGCTCACCCCGTCACAGGGATTTGAACCGTCGACCTTCTGATCAGCAAGCCCTAGGCTCAGTGGTTTAACCACAGCGCCACCTGGGTCCCATCATTTAAACCCATCCTTTTGTGTATCTCTGTGGCCTTTTCATGGAGCCCATACAGATATCTACATAGACCTGTGGTTATATTGTGTCTTGCAATTGAAGGTCAGCCTGGCACTAACCAAGTGTCAGGAAGTAAGAGATTTACTTGGGATTTTCCCCATCCACAACATGCTCCAAGGCTCAAGGCAAATTCCTAATTACCAAATGTATTTTTGGGGACAGTGCTAGGTGAAGCTGAAATTCCAAGATGCAACAATTGGACTTGATCTGATAGTTGTATTCTGTTTTTCCAACAACAAATGTTGGAAAGTGGCTCACAACAATCACAATAACATTAAAAAACAACAAACACTGCAATCACTATACTATCAAACACAACAACATATAAATAAAGCAAATGGCAACAAATTCTAGCTCTGTCCTCCAAGGTATAGATGGGGGTCACTTGGAAATATACACAGCTAGCGTGTATATTTTCCCTGCCCGGGAATTTTTAGAAACCCAAATATATTGTGATTCTTTAATTTATTTATTTTACTTCATAGAATTTATACCAGGCATTCCCAAACTGCGGCCCTCCAGATGTTTTGGCCTACAGCTCCCATGATCCCTAGCTAACAGGGCCAGTGGTCGGGGAAGATGGGAATTGTAGTCCAAAACATCTGGAGGGCCGAAGTTTGGGGATGCCTGATTTATACACTACTTATTGTTCAAAAAAACCCTCAAAGTGGTATACGAAAAGAATAAAACAATACAATAATCTGTAAAATAAATAAACAGAAAGGAACCCAGATAGTGTAACTTGTGAATTTAGGCCTGCCATGCCAAAAACTGGCAAAGTCACTTTAATATCACATTTTGATCTGCCATCTCAATTCAGAATGGTACTTGGTGCCCATAAAGTGATGAAGATTGATGCTCCCGTCTCGTGAACCCTTTTGTTAAGTTTGGCCATGATATCTTGAGAGGCATCCAAAACTGTAGAAAAGAAATGTACAGACGGACAAAAGGGCAAATCACTTTCCCAATTATGTAGTAGAAAATAGACCACAGATTTACAAATAAGGAGTGGATTGTGGTGAAATGGTCAACTGCAAGTGTGTGTGTGTGTGTGTGTGTGTGTGTGTTTAAAGGATTTGAAACTTTTAACCAAATATTTGATGAGTTCTTCCAAATAAGCAGGTATCAGTCATACAGTACAATCACCCACCTGTCTCCCTATTCAGCTTTTACTTGCCTTCTCTTCTCAGCCATTTTGTCCCTTCTTCCACCTCACAAACAGCTCCTCCTTCCTTCAAATGAACCTATTGCTTACTCACACCAGCTCTGAAAATGTGGCGCTAATGAGTTTCCATTCAGTAGTCCAAATCCCACTTACAGTTTACAGCTATTCTATCCAGTTACTTCTTCCTGATTTTTTTTTTTTTTTTTGCCATCAGAGCAAAAAGGGCCGCCTTATGTGTCACCAGAGAGCCAGTGTGGTGTAGTGGTTAAGAGCGGTAGACTCATAATCTGGGGAACCGGGTTCGTGTCTCCGCTCTTCCACATGCAGCTGCTGGGTGACCTTGGGCTAGTCAAACTTCTTTGAAGTCTCTCAGCCCCACTCACCTTACAGAGTGTTTGTTGCGGGGGAGGAAGGGAAAGGAGAATGTTAGCTGCTTTGAGACTCCTTTGGTTAGTGAAAAAGCAGGATATCAAATCCAAACTCCTCTTCTTCTTCTTCTTCTTCTTCTTCTTCTTCTTCTTCTTCTTCTTCTTCTTCTTCTTCTTCTTCTTCGTTGCCACCCAATAACCACTGAACCCTCTCAATTGAGGAGAGCCTGTTATCCTGTAGGAACAGGGGTTAACATGGAGGCATCCCTGTTGTCGAAAACATTATATGTTTACTATTTTCAGTTGCGGATGTCTGAGTAATATTCAAAACTGATTGACATTGTATGGAATTGTCATGGCCTTTGGCTAGTACAATAAACTTATTTTGATTTGATTTGATCTAGCAGCCCACACTACGTTAAGCTGTGTACCATATGTACCATAAACTTGCTATTAACACAGGGAGTGAAAAGTATTCATGCCATTTCATCATTATTCTTCAGGGAAGTTCTAATTTGAAACAAAGGTCCTCTGCTGAGGTTAATCCTCCGATTCAACTGGAGAGGGAAAAAAATCTTGTTCAGTCATTAGTAGAATATAAATGGATGCCAATATACTTGGCAGGGTATCTTATATTTAATGGTTTCACTTCAATAACCTCTTCCAGATTACTCTGGAGAGAAGGTACGTGAAACCGGAAGATTAAATAGCCCATTACTCTGGAATGGAAAAGGACACTAATATCCACTGGAGTAAACATTGCCCTGTTAGCAGCACTGTGAAAATTGCACTAATAAATACAAAAGACTTATCCTTTCTAGCTACTTATGGCATTGCAAGTGAGCACTTCATCTTGTTTGAAGGCTAGTTAAGAAAGGCTTCTTCTGTGGGATTGTTGAATTTGTTGTGAGGGCTAAAAGTGAGCAAAACGGCGCATTGCCAGATACCCTCTTTTATAAAATTATTTTTCTTCCCTTTGTGCTATTGCTTGCTCTTAAGTTATAGGCTGACTTCTCTACAGGATGGTGATGAGCATCATCTGTAGTACATCTATATCCCTCCCATCCTCCAAGATGCTCAACTTAGTGTAAAGGTAAAGGGTAAAGGGACCCCTGACCATTAGGTCCAGTCATGACCAACTCTGGGGTTGCGGCGCTCATCTCGCATTATTGGCCAAGGGAGCCGGCGTACAGCTTCCAGGTCATGTGGCCACTTCTGGCGAACCAGAACAGCGCACGGAAACTACGTTTACCTTCTCGCTGTAGCGGTACCTATTTATCTACTTGTACTTTGGCATGCTTTTGAACTGCTCGGTGGGCAGGAGCTGGGACCGAGCAACGGGAGCTCACCCCGTCAAGGGGATTCGAACTGCCGACCTTCTGATTGGCAAGCCCTAGGCTCTGTGGCTTAACCCACAGTGCCACCCGCATCCCACGTTAGTGTACTTGAGTGCAATACATTCCATTTTACCAGCACACCCATGAAGAAGACTCAGGAGACCACAGTTTGTTAGCTGAAACAAGACATAGTCCTCATAGTCTTAGCAAATTGTCACCCATGTGGATTTCTCCTATTAAACAGCAAGCCTTTCTCCGAAGAGGCCTTAATATTAGACAAGATGGCAATATCCTACATTCAGGGCAGGTTTAATTTAGATGCAGCAATATTGATGTAACTAAGACTAATTGTACCAGGTGCACCAATTCTAGGGGGCTGAGGAGTCTTCAGCCCCCTTGATATTTGTTGGAAGGGGGTCTGGTGTGCATTGCATGATGTGTGACGGGCATTGCAGCATCAGTGGTCGGTTCCTTCAGAGCCTTGAGAGGATGTGTGCACATTGCAAGCACATGAGGTGCAACGAGCCCCCTCAATCTGTACTAAGCAGTTTTTTCTGTATACTGGGTGGATGTGCTTCTGAAAAAAATAACCGGAAACCAACTCCTGTTGGTTTTATTAGTCTTGGCTTTCCTTCTAAGTTGATTTTCCTGTCACTTTCTGCCGTTCCCAGATCTCATCTCCCATCCAGGATATGCAGCATATGAACCAGCATTTTGGGGCGGGGAGGGGAGTAGGGTTTTGTCCACAGTGACCTTTTAAAGGACTCGACAAATTTGAAAAGACATATTAAATTGGATGAGATGGATTTATAGTGCTTTTGGCAGGACAGGTTAAACAAATACTGAGCAATTCAAAACACAGTTGTCCAAACTGTGCAGTGTGGCACTTCAGCCCCGTGAAAGAATTCATAGAGGGATAAGAAGTGTGTTTTCTTACTCTGACTTCACTCCAAATGGTGCCAATCGATACCAAATAGTGAAAGGTTAGCTTAGTGTGCTGGTTGTGAGCCTCCCATTGCAAGCGCAGGTCAAGTCCCACACTTTGACACTGATGTCCAGTCTGTCATAACAATTTCACATCATAATTGGCACATCTGCATCCAAGAGAAATGCACACACACACACAGGGAAGGAGGACGAGATTTGTACAAATTAATGTATCCAGGACATGAGGATGCAAAAATAAATGCAATTCGAAATGAGATTCTATGGGGTTCTTGTGTTTTGAATATAAGGAGACTCTTGAGAGTCCCATGGACTGCAAGAAGATCAACCCTATCCATTCTGAAGGAAATCAGCCCTGAGTGTTCACTGGAAGGACAGATCCTGAAGCTGAGGCTCTAATACTTTGGCCACCTCATGAGAATAGAAGACTCCCTGGAAAAGACCCTGATGTTCGGAAAGATATATATTTCGACTGTGTCAGACCAACACGGCTACCTACCTGAATCTAGAACCATGTATCTATCATAAGGTCATTCTCCCCAATGCCTTATTAATTATTATTATTATTATTATTATTATTTTATTAGACCACCCTTCATATAGGACCTTCATTATTACATCATTTCTGAGACCTTATTGTTCTTGGCGGAAAGAAGAAAATTGCAGGGAACTACATTTAAAAAACAGCTTTATCTCAGATTATTAGGAAAACGTATTATTAGAAAAAATAATGCTTATAACTAGTAATTCAAAATAGAAAAGAATAAAGAAAATCCAAATTTAGATGGAATGTCTGTAAGACTGTAATTAGAAAAGTTTATAAAACCTAAAGTACAAATGTATGTTATATTTCAAAAGGAATTTCCATATTTTTCCGTGTATAAGACTAGGTTTTTTAAACCAAAAAAATAGGTTTAAAATTGGGGCTCGTCTTATACACGGGTAGAGCTGAGGGGTGTTTTCTTAATTTGGAGTCCTCAAAATTTGGAGTCTTATAGATGGGGGCGTCTTATAAATGGAAAAATGCGGTAAGAATTGAAAACAAAACAAAACAGGACAAGAAGCAGTTCTGTTGGACCCCAGGCCAGGTCTAGTTCTTCTTTACAGTACTGGTGCCCCAATAAGAAACAATATAGAGTGCAGAATCCAGACACGCCCCAAATACCGCAGGAAGATATCTGAGTGGGATAGAAGTCAGCTATCCAAGCAGAGGAAGAAATCAATAGCAGAATAATGGGAGCAAAATAAAAAAATTCCTTCAGTAGCACCTTAAAGACCAACTGAGTTTATATTTTGGTATGAGCTTTCGTGTGCATGCACACTTCTTCAGATACCGTTACAGGTAGGTAGCCGTGTTGGTCTGAGTCGAAGCAAAATAAAAAAATTCCTTCAGTAGCACCTTAAAGACCAACTGAGTTTATATTTTGGTATGAGCTTTCGTGTGCATGCACACTTCTTCAGATACACGAATGCACACGAAAGCTCATACCAAAATATAAACTCAGTTGGTCTTTAAGGTGCTACTGAAGGAATTTTTTTATTTTGCTTCGACTCAGACCAACACGGCTACCTACCTGTAACTAGAATAATGGGAGAAGGTGACAGAGACACACTTATGCCTAGAACCAAGCAAAATAGGATACAATTAGATTGAATGCCAGAATAATTTTCCCAACACAGGTGTAACAGAGCAGGACCGGAATTAAGTCCAGAAGTTCCAAGCAAAACTGGATGCATGTGGAAAGAATTCTTCACCTTAATCCCAGAGCATATCGCGCATAGTTTAATGAAATATACTTTCAGTTAGCAGCCTTGCTCTTGAGCACCATGAATGCATAGATTACCCCATAGTCTGCTATGGTCATGGGAAGCATAACTTCATTAAATGCAAAGCATTCTTTTTATTATTATTAGAAAATGTGTACGCTATATGGTTGCATCCAGTTTATTCCCACATGGGGTAAAAGTCAAGCATTTCCCTCCATTGAAAAGACACTGCCCAGTAAGCCCTCTGTTGCAACACTCAATGTGGCTGATTTTCACAGATAAGATTTTTGCACAGTCAGTGCAAAGACAGGAAAAGAATGACGATGTGGCAAAGCTTGTGTTTACTGAGCAATAGGCTTTCAGAAACACAGTGCATATAATAATGTGAACCGTCTTATCCTTAATTCCAATGACAGCTACTGGCAGGGGCTCTGAAAAAGAGAAGTTACAAAAGTCAGCATTCCATGGTGAGAAATTACCTGTTAAAGAGGATGTATGGTAACTGGCAATGAAAGAGAAGGAAAAGCTTTGTGTTGATAACCTGTGAATCATCTGACACACCTTCTTACTGCTGTTGTTGGTTTTTTTGTCCTTTTGTCTCCTTTTATGGCTCTTAGATCCATTTAAAAAGATCTCCCACAATGGCTTTTCACAGAAAAGCAAGAAATAGTTCAGGCACACAATGAAGTTTTCAGGTGTGGTTTTTTTTTACATGTCCCCTTGCTTCTGTGTTGCTTATGGAATTTCTGTCCTTGGACATTCCTGCATGGCTTTCTCTCTTTTTTGGCGGCAGCAGGGCGGGCATACGCACAATCCCTGCAGCACAAAAGGCAAATCATACAATGATTCCTCAGCAAACTAATCTATGTGTGGCAGGTTCAGAAATCTGCGAGTTCCATGTGGGTTGACCCCTGCGATTGCCCCAAATGCGGGAAACTCGACTGCATAATTTGTGGTAATTTGATTGCATAATTTGATTGCAACCACACAGGGGAAGGAGCAACTGTTGCAGTATATTCCCCTCTTTGTAGATACTGCTTTCCACCATATTGTGAGGGTGGGAAGCCCCTATGCTTCTCGCTGCTTCTCATTCTTGAAACCCAGCATGATCAGGGAAGGGTCTTGCCTCCTAAGAGGCGATGAAAACTCTTGCTGTTTGGTGCTGTATTAGACTAGAGTGGGTGGGTGGGGGACTAGTTTGTTGCAATGAAGTCCACTGAATTAGTTCAAAAATCTCTGAACTACACCTGAAAGAAGGTCCCATGAAAATGAATTAATTTTGTTTTGGGGTAGAACTTTGAACAATTTCTAGGTCATCTTGAAGTTCATTGTAATATCTTTTTTAAAAAAACCAAACACCTTTGGGTCCTTAAGCCTAAAAATCATTGTTGTTGGAAAATGGAAATGTGAAGTGTGTGTGTGTGTGTGTGTGTGTGTGTGTGTTTAAAAATATATTTTATACTTGAGCACAGCAGCTTGTAACATTCTGAATTCTAGGGGGGGGGGAATTCCAAGGATCATTTTGGATGAACTTGAATTGAACTATGAACTGAATGTAAACCAAACTAGTTCATTTTGGATAAACGTGAACTGAAATTAGTATCTGTAGAGGTATCTGCTTAGCTTCCAAGGCTAGACAGACACCTAGTGCGATTGGCCAGTATGTCCAGAATGAATCCGGTGAAGACTGGGGAATAGAGAATGATGTCTGGTCACTGGTAAATATAGAATCACCAGTAGTGGGTGGAAGATTGCAACCTTCCTTCCTTCCTTCCTTCCTTCCTTCCTTCCTTTCTTTCTTTTAAAGGATTTTGTTGTTTTGAATTTTCACATGAATATTTCTAACTAGATTAAAAGTATCTGAAAGCACTTGTGCCCAGGAAGCCACAACCGAAGTTTTGACACTGTTCTAATACGATTCAAGTGCTTTTCCCAATCTTGTTTGTTTACAGGTAGTAAAATGTATAGTAGAAGCAGTGAAATTATTTTCAATGAAATGGAACTAGTGATCTTAAAAAAAATAAAAAAAATACTCATCTTTGGTGGGGAATCGGTATGTTGTAGCCATGGATGTATGTTCCATTGCTGTGAATTCTACTATGAGCAATTACATTGTGACCCAAAATGAGGGTGTTTCATTTTCTTTCTTTATTCTAATGTTAATCCTCTTTCCTAATGAATGATAGTAATCATGATGCATATGTAATGAAGAAGTGGTGGGATTCTGCATTCAAGGAGAAAAGAAACACTTTTAGTCATTCTGGAAGCATGCAAAAGCAGAAATCACAGAAAGCATCCAAATTTCTGCCAGAATTTCTGTGCTGCTTCCCCTTTCCCCTCTTCCTTTTCCTCTCCAGATATTTGGCAACTGAATTGGGGGCGGGGATGTTTCTGACCATGCTAGAGACCTTTGCTTGAGAATGGCGACAAGATTGTATTCTCCATAAAAAGAGGTTATGTCCCCAAGCATAATCAGCAGACCTATTGATTCGGCTTTTTAATCATATCAGAGATGGGTGCTTTCATGCCAGCACAGAAGCATGGTGTCAACAGTATCCCAGGGCAGCATTACTCTTCCAGACCTTTGGTCTGCCTTTTAAAACTAAATCCCACTGACAGATTGCCCAGTTAGGAATAATCCTCCAGATAGTTCCTATCTGACTAGGCGTTTCAATAATGGATTATTGGCTAAGTCTATAATTAAATGCTGGCCTTTGCAAAATGATCCTCTTCTGTTTTTGTGTGTGTGTGCTCAAAGCAATATGAAATTGAGCCTGAAGCAAATGTGTAGCAAAGAAAGCTTTCACTGTATCTAGAATAATCCTGCAAAGGTAACTGTATCTGCTGTGACCTCTTGCAGTCTGTAAGTTTAAGAGAGCTACACGTCTGTAGGATCTGACATTGAAGTGTTCAGGGCTTGGCACTTACGAATATGATACTGTGCCATTGCCCATAGCCAAACTCATTGTATTGCGAGCTCTTCAGTCAAGTGCTCTTGTATACTTTTATTAACTTGACTTTAACGGACAACATGTGGATGTTTCAGATCTGTGCATGTTGGATTATGGCAGAATGTTGAATTATATTGGTCCTAATGGGACAAGAGCATTATTGTTCCATCAAGAGAGAGTCCTTGTAGGAAAGCTATGAGGGGAAAGGGCTTGGTGGCTAAGGCACTCGATGGTTTGCTAACACTAGGCTTAACTCAGAGTTGGTTTCCCTGTGCAATCCCATTGCACTCCAAGAATTGGGATGCCAATTCTATCAAGTAACCTTTGAGACATACAACAACAACAACAACAACAACAACAACAACAACAACAACAACAAATTTTTATTAATACCCCGCCCTCCCCAGTCAAAACCGGGCTCAGGACGGCTAGCACCAATAAAATTACAATAAGACATAAAAGAAAAGAAAACAATTAATTAAAATACAGATTAAAATACAATTTTAAAATTTAAAATGCAGCCTCATATTAAGTAGTCCATAAATCAAAACCATGAGGGAGGAAAACACAGGGGTCAGACTGAATCCAACCTAAAGACCAGGCGGAACAGCTCTGACTTGCAGGCCCTGCGGAAAGATGACAAATCCCTCAGGGCCCTGGTCTCCTGTGAAAGAGTGTTCCACCAAGTTGGGGCAAGTACTGAAAAGGCCCTGGCCCTAGTCGAGACCAATCTAACCACCTTATGGCTCGGAATCTCCAGAATGTTGTTATTTGTGGACCTTAAGGTCCTCTGCGGGGCCTACCAGGAGAGGCAGTCTCCATTCATTGATGGAGAAAAAAGCAGGATAATTTTTCAGCACAGCAGTAGTACTGAATGCACTGGCACGTATGTGAGGCTGCTTTGTGCTGCTCTTGTCTTTGCTTATGTCAGAAACTGTAGTATCCCTGAAGTGATGATGTAACACAAGGGTCGGCAAGACTTACCAGGCATGGGCCGGATCACTCCCGCAGAGATCCTCCATGGACAATGCCAGAAATCGTGTCTGCGTATGCCCAGATGCCAGAAATTGCGCC
This sequence comes from Zootoca vivipara, assembly GCF_963506605.1. NCBI lineage: Eukaryota > Metazoa > Chordata > Lepidosauria > Squamata > Lacertidae > Zootoca > Zootoca vivipara. The sequence goes on from NC_083280.1 coordinate 92,410,038, forward strand.
TGCGCAGAAGCAATTTTCAGTGTCTGGGCATGTGCAGAAGCAATTTACGGCACCGTGGACATGAACAGATGTGATTTTTGGCATCTGGGCATGCGCAGAAGCAATTTCCGGAGCTGCTGAAGAGAGTCCCCGTGTCACGCTAGTTTAGCGCAGCACGCAGGGACTCACCAAGCGGGTGGCTCGGTTTGGGGGTAGCTCATGGGCTGCTTCCAACCCCTATGGGTTGCTGACCTCTGATGTAGCAGCTATTCCACTGCAAAAGCAGGACGTATCTCCACATGACACATCATCTACTTACTTATGGAGTTTGCTGTCACAAGGTGTTCACATGGCCACTTAATTAGCTCCAATAGTGGTGGACAGGTCTATCAGCAGCAAATAGCTGGGATAGTTAAATGGAAAACTACATGTTCAAAGGCAGTGTCGCCCTAAATACCAGGTGCTGACAGGGCAAGGTTATCAACTTCAAACCTTAATTGTAACTTTCAGGTAGCTTCTGTTTTACCTAGAAGGTTGGGCTAGATGGATAATATTCCAGCCAAGCAACATTGTTGTTGATCTTAACAGAGTCGGGTATTAAGATCAACAGTGGGGGGGGGGGCTTCTTGTTAGTTCCACCACTCCCACCAGCCAGGATCTCCAGGTTAGGCTGGGGAAGATTCCTGTCTGAAATGATGGAGATCTCAGCCACAGTCTGACTCAGAACAAGGCAGTTCCCTGTTGAGCTAATCTTCCAAACTATATTCAGATGGATCCATTAGTGCTTTCACCAGTAAACACATGTGGATTCACTAAAAAAGAATTAAACATTGGTGCATAGGACTAGTTAAGTTTTAAGTAAGATGTATTTTTGGTTGTGCGGAACGTTTTGGACCATAAAAAGAAAGCACTGATTCCTGCTCAATGTGCTGCTAGTCAGAGTTGCAGTCTTCAAGATACAATCAGCTTTGACAGACTTGCAGGTGGTAAGAGACCAAAAGCCAGGTTTGCGGCATTAAGCCTGAAAGAGGGGATTTAAACAGAACGGTAAAAGTGAGTTGGAGAAAACCTTATGGGGAAATGTAGGAAATTAAAATCAGCATGGTGGTTGCTTGAGAGGTTTAAATTAGAAGAACAGAAGCCATGGAGAACTAAGAACTTTTCTTTTTCTTAAAAATATATATATATATGAGAAAACCACCTCATAATATTGAAAGAAGTGCAAAGAGGCAAATGGCAGGGTGTCCTGATTTAATCAGGTCCCAGAATACATGACAGATGATATAGGAAGCTTGTTCAAACCGAGGCCAATGCAAAAGAAAGTGATATGTAAAATAAAGAGCAACCAGAAAATCAAGAATCAAAGTTACAGGCACCCCTCCCCTTTCCTTTAAAATGACCCCATTGCTTTAGAAATACCCTGAAGGAAGCCTACAAGGCCTGTAGAGCATGGCAGTCAAAGGAAGGGGTTTTCAGATCACAGAAATGATTTCTTCTCATTAGTCTTTTCAGCAGGGGTTCCAGGATACGTGTATGTTAAAGTATGCCTTTATAGTAAGTACTGAAGCTTTTAATGGAAATCTTGGGGTGGGGAAGAGGGAGCATACTGGGATTTTATAAGAATAATAATGATTTTGGATACTACAAATAAATCATCATCTAAGGGTGATCCATTGCTCCAGGATAATGTTATGTGCCTGGGATCTGCAACCAGCAGTATGACTGTTTAGTTCAAATCTTATATATGAACTAAAGTCTTCTGTCATGTGTGTTGCTCTCCTTTTTTCAGATTCTCTCTCCTCTTCACAGCCCCGCTGGGTATATGTTCAGGAAGGTGTGTATGTGTGTCTAGGGATGTGAATCAGGATCGTACTTGATGCCCCCACTCCTTGTGTATTTAGCTGCCTTTTAAAAGTATTTGAGGCAAGCTCAAAAAACTTCCTCCAGAAATTTAAAGGTAAAGGGACCCCTGACCATTAGGTCCAGTTGCGGATGATTCTGGGATTGCGGTGCTCATCTCGCTTTACTGGCTAAGGGAGCTGGCGTACAGCTTCCGAGTCATATGGCCAGCATAGAATCATAGAATCATAGAGTTGGAAGAGACCACAAGGGCCATCCAGTCCAACCCCCTGCCAAGCAGGAAACACCATCAAAGCATTCTTGACAAATAATAATAATAATAATAATAATAATAATAATAATAATAATAATTTTTATTTATACCCCGCCCTTCCCAGTCAAGACCAGGCTCAGGGCGGCTAACAACAAATAATATCAACACAAATATAAAAGAAACAATTCAGTTAAAACAACAGAATAATACAATGTTAAAATTCAATTTTAAAATTAAAAATATACGAATAAGATAAAACCATTATAAATAAAACCTTAGGGGAGGGTAACCGTGGGGTCAGACTGCGTCGGTCCGAAGGCCAAACGAAACAGCTCTGTCTTGCAGGCCCTACGAAAAGATGACAAATCCCGCAGGGCCCTAGTCTCCTGAGACAGAGCGTTCCACCAGGTCGGGGCCAGTACTGAGAAGGCCCTGGTCCTGGTCGAGGCCAGCCTAGCCACCTTGTGACTCGGGATCTCCAATATGTTATTATTTGTGGACCGTAATGTCCTCTGTGGGTCATACCGGGAGAGGCGGTCCCGTAGGTACGAGGGTCCTAAGCCGCATAAGGCTTTAAAGGTCAAAACCAGCACCTTGAACCTGATCCTGTACTCCACCGGGAGCCAGTGCAGTTGGTAAAGCACTGGATGAATATGATCCCGTGGCCGGGACCCTGTAAGGAGCCTCGCTGCGGCATTCTGCACCCGCTGGAGTTTCTGGGTCAGTTTCAAGGGCAGCCCCGCGTAGAGCGAGTTACAATAATCAAGCCTAGAGGTGACCATCGCATGGATCACTGTGGCTAGATCAGGTTGAGAGAGATAGGGGACCAACTGCTTAATGCGGCGGAGATGGAAAAATGCCACCTTGGCCGTGGTTGCAACCTGTGCCTCCATGGAAAGGGAGGCATCCAAGGTTACCCCCAAGCTCTTGACAGAAGGGGCTGACACTAATTGGGCCCCAGCGAAAGATGGAAGTTGCCCCCCCCCGCCCCATGTCATCCCGCCCCAGCCAGAGGACCTCTGTCTTCGAAGGATTTAGCTTCAGCCGACTCCCACGTAGCCATCCAGCAACAGCTTCCAGGCACTTGGTCAATGTGTCCGGGGTCGAGGCAGGACGGCCATCCATCAACAGATAAATCTGGGTGTCATCAGCATATTGATGACAACCCAGCCCAAAACTCCGGACAATCTGGGCAAGGGGGCGCATGAAGATATTAAAAAGCATTGGGGAAAGGATTGCACCTTGCGGGACTCCACACACCAAGGAGTGCCGTGGTGACAACCCCCTCCCTAGCGCCACCCTCTGTCCCCGACCTGAGATAAAGGAACGCAGCCATTGTTGGACTGTACCCTGGATCCCCACGTCGGCAAGGCGGTGGTCTAAAAGCTCAAAATCGACCATGTCGAACGCGGCTGACAGATCTAGAAGAATCAGCAGCCCCGACCCGCCTTGATCCAGCTGTTTACGGAGGTCATCTGTTAGGGCGACCAGTGCTGTCTCGGTCCCGTGGCCGGGACGAAAGCCGGACTGGAATGGATCTAAAGCCGATGTTTCATCCAGAAACCTACCGAGCTGTTCGGCAACCGCTCTTTCAATTATCTTACCCAAGTATGGAAGATTTGAAACAGGGCGATAATTGGATAGATCTAGCGGATCTGACGATGCTTTCTTTAAGAGCAGAAGCACCACTTCAACTCCTCTGGGAAAGTCCCTGAACTGAGAGACAAGTTGATAATCTCAACCAGGGGGCCCTGTACCTCGTCTGGACACGCTCTAATCAGCCAGGACGGGCAGGGGTCTAGGGAGCAAGTGGTGGGCCTCCCAGCCTGGAGGAATCTGTCTACATCAGCGGGGAGTATGTGGTCGAAATGGTCCAATACTAAACTCGAAGACAGTCGAGGGGCCTCTAGTTCCGCTATTGTATCAAAATTGGCAGAAAGGTCACGGCGAAGTGTCAAGACTTTCTCCGCAAAAAAGCTCGCAAATGCCTCACAGCTATGGGTCGAATTTGTACTTAAATTTGACTGATCCTCAAGGGTTGTTAGAGACCTGATTATTCGAAAAAGTTGTGCCGGGCGAGAGCTAGCGGATGCGATGGAAGCTGAGAAGTAAGACTTCTTTGTGGCTTTCACCGCCATCTCGTAGGTTTTCATAAGCGACCTATAAGATGTTCTTGAGGCTCCGTCGCGAGTATGCCGCCATACTCGCTCAAGCCGTCTGAGGTCCCGCTTCATTTTCCGAAGTTCCTCGGTGAACCAAGGGGCCCGGTTTCGGCGGGGTTGCAGAGGGCGCTTAGATGCGATCTCATCAATGGCCGCCAAGAGCCGGTTATTCCAGTTCTCGACCAGCTCATTTAACGAGCCACCAGGGGGAGCAGGGTCCCGTAAAGCCTGACGGAATCTATCAGGATCCATCAGCCTTCGCGGACGAGCCCAAATCGGCTCACCACCCAAGCGCGGCAGAGGCGGTAAGTCAATCCTGGCTTTCAGAGCGTAGTGATCAGACCATGGCACTTCCATACCCTGTTTCTCATATTTTAAGACATACCCATAAAATAAGCCATAACAGGATTTTTAAGCATTCAAGGAATATAAGCCATACCCCGAAAATAAGACATAGTGATAGGTGCAGCAGCAATGCCAGCCGCAGCAGGAGGAGGAGGAAAAAAATAAGACATCCCTTGAAAATAAGCCATAGTGTGTTTTTTTGAGGAAAAAATAAATATAAGACATGTCTTATAATATGAGAAACACGGTAATTGGGGACATGATCACATCTATACCTGCACCAAAAATCAAATCCAGCGTGTGGCCTGCTTGGTGTGTGGGACCCAAAACAAACTGGGAGAGCCCTAATGTCGCCATGGAAGACACCAGGTCCGGAACCCGTGAGGAGGGGGTGGCATCGGCATGGATGTTGAAGTCCCCCAAAACCAATAAGTTAGGGAACTCCAAGGCCCAGCCGGCCACCACCTCCAACAGGTCTGACAGGGTGGCTGCTGGTGCGCTGGGTAGTCGGTACACCAGCCAGACAGCCAAGCCCTCCTTGGTGCCCCACACTAAGCCAACACATTCAATGCCGGTGATTGATGGTGATGGCAGAGCCCTGAAAGAGCAATCCTCCCGGATTAACAATGCCACCCCTCCCCCCCGACCCACAGTCCGTGACTGGTGGAGGACGGAGAACCCAGGGGGTGTTATTTCATGTAATGCAACTACTTCACCTTCACGTACCCAGGTCTCCATCACACAAGCCAGGTCAACCCCCAGTGAGATAAAAAAGTCTCGCATAGTGGCGGTTTTATTGCCTATGGACCTGGCATTGCACAACACCAGTGACGGAGGTGGATATGGCTGTCAAGCCTCTGCTTAAAGACCTCCAAAGAAGGAAACTCCACTACACTTCTTGGCAGCAAATTCCACTGTCAAACAGCTCTTACTGTCAGGAACTTCTTCCTAATGTTTAGGTGGAATCTTCTTTCTTGTAGTTTGAATCCATTGCTCCGTGTCCGCTTCTCTGGAGCAGCAGAAAACAAGAAATGTCATTTACCTTCCCAACAGAGCAGTACCTATTTATCTACTTGCACTTGATGTGCTTTTGAACTCCTAGGTTAGCAGGAGCTGGGACCGAGCAATGGGAGCTCACCCTGTCGCGGGGGTTCGAACCACCGATCTTCTGATCAGCAAGCCCTAGGTTCTGTGGTTTAACCCACAGTGCCACATGTGTCCAGAAATTTAATCATCACAAAATACCCTGGTGCATTACAATATTGATTTTGAACATCCTTTAGCTCCCCCCCCCCGGTGTGGTTGAGAAAATAATCATTCACTGAAGAGTACAAAGTTTCCTTTCGGCTTTAAGGGACCAGTTTCCTTAGGATGAGACTACTGACCTGTGATATACATTTAATCTCAGTTTATTCATAAATCTACAGGTTAACTGGCACAACACACATGTGCACACATGCATCCAATGCTGCTAGCCTCAAAACAACATCAGTACAGTACCCAAGCACAAGGGTGGGGGGACCTGTGACTCTCAAGTTGCCTTATCTCTGTTTGGGCTGATGTAGTCCAGCAATAAGACCACGGGTGGCACTGTGATCTAAACCACTGAGCCTAGGGCTTGCCAATCAGAAGGTCAGTGGTTCGAATCCCTGTGAAGGGATGAGCTCCTGTTGACTGGTCCCAGCTCCTGCCCACCTAGCAGTTTGAAAGCACGTCAAGTGCAAGTAAATAAATAGGTACTGCTCCAGTTGGAAGGTAAACAGTGTTTCTGTGCGCTGCTCTGGTTCTCCAGAAGCGGCTTAGTCATGCTGGCCACATGACCTGTGAACAAACGCCGTCTCCCTCAGCCTATAGAGCAAGATAGGTCCAGTCGCAGACAACTCGGGTTGTGCTCTAACAGTCAGGGGTACCTTAACCTTTAGTCCAGCAATATCTCAACGGTCACCAAGAGGCAGGGATACTCATACTGAAACTGCTAAGTATAATGGTTTAATTGCACATTGAAATGGAAAAGGCCTGCATGCGCATTGCTGTATTGTTGCTGTTTTCTGCTTTTTCACGTGGTGTTTAACTTTACATCATGTAGAATTGTATAGTTGGAAGGAACCCTGAGGATGAAGTAGTCCAACCCCCTGCTATGCAGGAATATGCAGCCATCTCATATGGGGATCAAAACTGCAACCTCATTGTTATCAGCAGGATATTTAGTTGCAAATCCCATTTTGAAGGGAATTGCCTTTGGTCTTTTGTTCCCAGCCACAGTGGGAGAAAGATGTGCAAACGAGTCTCTGGGGGTGGGGGGAACTACTCCACGCTAATGGAGGCTGTAGGGAGAGAAAGACCTTTGTTTTTAGGTCTTTTGGGAGTTCTGTAATATTACTAAGAAGATAAACCTATGCTTTGAGAAGGATATGTCTTAGGAAAAGATTTGGATGTATCATTATTTGTTTTTATGTTATGTTTTGAAGAAAGTTCTGTGGGTAACGATTTTGAATCATATTTATGGGTCTGAACAATTTTTATTCCAAGAGGAGTCAGTTTTCGTTCATCCTATTGCTTCAAGCTGTGAAATATCAATATCTGCAATTGAAACAATATTTATTGCACAACCTTCCTGGACATTAAGCTGTGTTCAGGGCACCCCCTGTCCCCAACCAAGGAGGTGTCTGATTTGACTAATGATGACCCTTCCATAAAGTAGTTTTTTAGGAGGAGTCTCTGCTTATGTTGGGTGCTAGGACGCCCACTTTAGACACCTCTTCCATGTATGATCATGTTCTGGAACACTGCTGTGGCCTGATTTTAGAAACAAATACTCTGCTTTGTCTTTGCGTTAGAAACCAGCAAAGCTAAGTTGTGCAGCCCATGGGAGAAATAAATGTACATCCATTTGAATTAAGCCAAAATAATAAGTAGGCAATTGTGCCTGGAAGCAATGATGGAAATATGTCTGGACACTTTCCCCCCAGTTCCCTGAGGTCCAATTGAGCTCTATTAAAGTTAATGGGCATTTTGCCATTGACTTCAATGAGACGTTGATTGTGCCCTGTTTGGGTTAAGTTCAATATTAATCCCTCTTTGTAACTGTTTCTTTCCATAGCAGTTCGAAGCCCATGTAGTTCTAAAGAACAGATCAGCCTCCTGGGCTGCTTTCACAGAGTTAAAACAGCTCTATTGGACACATATTTACACAGACGCCCGTGAATGGATTAGGATTTGTCAGTCTTCCCAGTTAAGAATGCAGGGTCCATTACAAAAGTGGCATTAACCGCAATGAAGACTATAGCCTTGCGTTTAATCCTTAGCAGGTGGGCATCAGTGCGTGCTTCACCATCTTGTGTCGGCAGTGAACCTCTAACGTGACCTCTTCAGTGAGAGAAGGGTAATTCATTTGCTATGTTTACTTTAGCCTCTGCTTCCTTTTAGAAGGGAAACACTTAACTGGTGCTGAATTGTTCCGAGTTAAAGGTGGCCAATGTACGAAGTGGCTCATGTTCTGCGACGATTCTCTAAGACTCATAGTACGGTTCTCCATCCGTTTTGTTGGCTGCCTCTCTGTAACTGAAGAATGAGGGTGTGTTAAGAGATTTTCACTTTTAGCATCTAAACAATGTAGTATTCTATTCCATCCCTTACTCTGTTCATCATGAGCACTGTAAAATGTGGCATCTGTAAAGTTAACATGATGTGAAGAATTGTGATGAGAAAATACACCACCTCAAGGCAGCTTAGAAGTTTCTTTCTATGTTAAGGTTATATCCTATTGATCAGGAAACATCACTGTTATACATTTTGCATTTGCTGCATTTATTAATCACATCATTTGTTTGTTCGTTTGTTACTGAGCACTTTTTTTATCCCAGTTTCTGTTATCCAGTGATCTCAAAGTGATATGCGTCAAACACTCAAAACAATATAAATACAAATTCTAAAATACAGCTTAAAGCTGCAGCTATAATGCAATTAGTATTGACAAAGGAATAACAAAAGGAGACCAGAACTGAAGTAACCTAAACATGATCGCCAAAATAATGGATAAACACAAAAATCTCCACAATCTGGCAAAATTCCAACAATATCAATACTGTCTGTGCCCCTAGGCTTCTAACTAAGCTGCATTTATTTATTGCATGCTTTACATATTCTAGTAAGCATATCTGTCCTGCTCTGTTTTGAGGCTAGATGAGGTTCATGCTGGGTCTTTGACAAGGACACACAAGCTCCAAGTGAGACCAGGTAGGGCAGAGCTCAGGCTGGGTTATAGGGAGAGAGAGCTTTCCCAATGCTTCCGCAGAGCCATATCTACAGGATCAGCCATGCATGCCGATCATTAGCTCCACCCGCACTGAAAGTGCTTATTACGTTAAAGGGGACCAGCCAACTGCACTTGTCTCTTCCTGCATTGGAGCAGAGGGGGCTCGGGGCTCACTGGGTCTTTGGCAATGGAGTGCTCCAAGTCAGAGATGGCCATGCCACAGCTTCAGGCTGGAGGGGGTGCTGACCACACAGGCTTGGCTGGGTGGAAGAGCTTCTGAGGCAAACCCACTTCTGGTTCTGAGTCCTTGACCAAGGGGACTCCAACTCTGGGGCCCTGACAATCTCCATAAGCCTCCATGACTCAATAATTGTGTGTAGTATTTGTGCAAAGCATTTCCCAATGTAAAAATCTATCATATGCAATTCTGTTTATGAGAGCCATGTAAAATAGGTCACTGTTATTATTCCCATAACATTCACTGAGGTTCGGGGTGAGAAACTTCAGTTTGCCCAGTCACTCTGTGTCTTCGTAGCTGGAATTTCCACTCTCTTTAACCACTGCAACGTTAGATAGGCTCCCTCAACCTGTGGTACCTACCAGATGTTCTGCAGTCCAACTCCCATCATTCCTGATCATTGCCCATGGTGGCAGGAGCTGATGGAGGGCAGCAGGCTTAGGAAGGCTGATCTTTACACCTTAATAGGCATTTCAATAAATATCTATACTATGTAGAAGTCAGACAATAAATAAGAATAATGTCAGTGGCTTCCAATTTCTTCCTGAATTGCTGCTTCTGCAATTATTAATCATGGTATCTCACATTAAAGAGGGAAACACGTAGGAAGTCTAAAGATTACATTTTCCCTTGATTATTTTTTTAGTAAGAACACAGAGCCCTCCCTCCTCACTTTCCATCTAGTACAGCTGTCACTCAAATGTTCCCACACAGTAAGAACCTAACTTATGAGATATTGTGGACTATTTAATTTTAATCTTCCTACATAAGAGTATTATCATTAGACCATTTTCCCGCATGGAAAGTGAAGGATAAAGTCACTTTCTGGTTACTTTCCATATTAAAAATGATTGTGGAAAATAATTGGAATGAAAGGAGAGAGACTTTTCTTTGACAACCATAAGATGGGAAACTTTCAAGCATTTCTAAGTACAGCGGGGGGAGCAGGACTTGTACAGAATTCTGCATTTGAAATCAGTGTTTGGGAGCTAATTATGGAAACATGAACGTTATAATCGACTGCTGGAGGCATTTGGGGTTGATTCTTGTCAAAGATGAAATACATCACAATCGTCTTCCTCATTTTGCCATCCTTGATTTAGCTGTGTGGCAAAAATACCACAGTCCAAGCACTCTAAGATGTTAGTCTTTGATTTATGAGGTGTCTAAAACCAAAGCTGTGAGCCACAAGATATAATGAAAGCAGCCCTCAAATGTTTAGTCCAGATTTCCTGCTGGGTGTAAAAGGCTGTTGGATTCATTAGGGCCTGCTGTAACAAACAGAAAAACATGTCTGATCTGAAAACCATAATGGGATGCTTAAGAAGTTCCTAGGTGTGTGATTTCCCAAGCATTTTCACTCCTTGCATAACATTGGATAATCTTAGTGACACACTCTAAGGTGAAGATCAAATGGACTACTTAGTCCCATGCTGCTTTTCTCATCAGCTACTAATTATGTTTGTCTTTGAGGTGCTTTTATGTCTCTTTAGTCATCCGATGGCTTTTCCACTTGTGGCTGCAGATGCTGCAATGATGTTTTGAGCGACTCTGCATGTGTTTCATTGGTGGTTCATGCCTCGTGTCCACCTGTTAACTAGAAGTTGGCAGAAGACCCTGTGATGGAGCTCCTGCTGTATCAATAGGCAAACACTTGGCTACCTTACATTTATTTTGGGATATGAGGTATCCTCCTGAAAATGTCATTAGACTTTTCCAACAAAATTATGTCAGCTTCTCTAAAAAATCCCTTGTGGGAAAGGTGCACCCAAGAATGACCCCCCCCCTAGCTTGGAGTATGGTTGTGCTGTGGAGGCTGGAGCAAATCCCACCACCAATTTATAAAGTGGCAGACTCACCCTGATTACTTCCCCCAAATAAATCTAGTGGACCCACCTCATGGTACGCCAATTAAATGAATGTCTAGGATTTTCCACAGGCTATCTTGTGGGGGTCTTGTGTGAGGAAAACCTGCGTTATTTTTAAGAAATATTTTTATTATTTTTTCCATAATAATATTCCAATTAATAACAAATCAAATCATACCAAATCATGAATCATAACTCAAATAATAAATCCAATTATACATTCCAGATTAAAAGCCAATTAAACATTCCAAATCACATAATTTAAAAACTTTGTGGTTTTGAGTCTCAGACAGGAGTTGATCAAACAAGAAATATTTTATTTATATAAAAAATACGTCAGTGAAACAAAGTTGGATCAAGGGACGTGTTCTGTCTGGTAGAAGATACCTTATTACTTAAATGAGATACAGTGGTACCTTGGTTTACAAACTTAATCCATTTCGGAAGTCTGTTCTTAAACCAAAACCATTCTAAAACCGAGGCACGCTTTCCCACCACCGGTGCCCTTCCACCGTTCGGATTCCGTTCGCACCCCAAGGTAAAGTTTGCAAACCGGGACACTACTTCTGGTTTTGCGGAGTTCATAAACCAGACTGTTCTTAAACCGAGGTACCACTGTATAAAGATGTCACAGGCTTAAACACAGTAGTCTATGCACAGCGTTTCTTAAACTTCAGCTAAACTGCTTAAAATCAGTTGTTATACGTCAGGCAGGTGTTCCGGTTTCTAGAATAGGTGGTAAAATGCTTAATTCGGTTTCTGTTCCTTCCCTCTCTATCTTTTGCTTAGTTGTAACAGGTGTTTCAGTAAAATACTTTGGACACACCACAGCTTCCTTCACGGATTAACAATTTGGTTCACAAGCAAGGGGCCCTTTCCGCCAGTTCCCTGTTCTCTTAACAATCCCACTTCTGAGGTACAACAGATCCCAGGGATCCCCTCAGCCCTTGTGTCTGGCTTGGGAGTCTTCTTTTTGTAGAAGATCTCCTCCTTCCTGACTGGAATGACACCCAGACAGGTTGTCTTCTCACAGCTTCTCCCTCTCCTGCGTCAGACTCAGCCCTCTAATTTAACTCCTGTCTGTCCATCTTCCCAGACATCCACCCTCCTCTTCCTATCTAAGCTGTGAGTCTCTTTCCTCTGGCTATAGTTATTCTCCTCAGGGAGGATGTTCCACTCAACTCAGAGCCAGTTCTCCCTCAGACAAATCTCCTACTCCCTCTCTCCCAACTCAGACCAAGCCCTATCCAAATCTCTCCCTCAGAGACGGCTCCTTTTATTTTCCCTCCAAAAGTGCTGGCTCCACCCCCTCTGGCTTGTCAGCCAATCCAAAAGAGGCTCACGCCCTCTAGTGGGACTGCCCCACCGGACTCTGGTCTGGCTCAGCTGTCCATCACAGAGGCTTTGCCTTGACCTACTCCTCCATGGTGCTACTGTGGAAAGCATGGTCTCTGAGAGGAAGACTTGCAGCAGTTAGACAGGTGCAGCATCCATTCCCTCAGGGTCCTTGCTGGTTGCCTTGGTGCAATTGTAATGGAGGGCCCCACAGCAGGCATAGGCAAACTCGGCCCTCCAGATCTTTTGGGACTACAACTCCCATCATCCCTAGCTAACAGGACCAGTGGTCAGGGGTGATGGCAATTGTAGTCTCAAAACATCTGGAGGGCCGAGTTTGCCTATGCCTCCCCTACAGAGTGAATGGAATGAGAGCGGTCTAAAGACCCAATGGGTTGGACCGGGACTAACAGTGCAATCCTATCAATGCCTCCTCAGAAGTCAGTCCCCATAAGTTCAGTGGGGCTCATTCCCAGGTCAGTGGGTGTAGGGTTGCAGCCGCACTCTGTGGGACTTGGGGCACATTGATTTTAATGGATAACCCACCAAGGCTTGTCCACAATTCTTCTTGTCCCTAGAAACCATGGGTCTGAGTGGTTTTGCCTTGGCCCCACCACCTTTCCCTGTAAAACTGTGCTTGAGTGCCAAGTCGGAACAAATGGCAGTCCGTGGAAAACCCGACTGCCGTTGTTTCCGATTCTGTGCTAAACCGTGGGCTTCCCCAAAGGGGCAGCCAAGGGGCAAAGAGAAGTGTGTGAGAGCCCTCAGTCAGGACAAACATTTGTCATCACTGCAACTGATATGTGGGATTCTTGAGGCAAATCGTTTTGAAAGAAGGCAGTCTATAAATATTTTTAATAAGTTTGGACTCATCTACACATTTTAAATGTGTTGTAAAGTGAAATATACAAATGGCGACAATGAGCTATGCAAAATCTAATTTAGTTTTCAAAACTTTTTTTAAAGGATTTTCACAGCGTTGTTTTATATGTGTGCAGATTCCATCTTGGTGACTTTGTGTGTTCTGACCATGCCAGAGTCTTCAGGGCATATGCGAGCTCCACCTCCAGGACCTAAAAGTGGGCACAGCAAGAACATTGGCAGCACGTTCGACCCAACATTGTAAGGTAGGAATCTGGCTTTTAAGTATAAGTTCTATGCTGTGGTTGAGCCACAGCAACGCATGGCAGGGCCAGCTACCGGTAGTTCCTTTATATATCTGTCTTGAACAACAATGAAATAACCATTCTCTGAGAGTTACAGGTGTACATAACTGCCGCTTTATTCCTGTTTTTAGTATGAGTATTGAGAGTTATTGCTTTTCCTAATGATTATAACCAGGCACAGTTCATGGAATCTAAAGGAGGTTGTGATTGCAGTAATAGCAGTGAGTGTATCGATCCTTTGGGGTCTTATGCCTCTACAGTTACTTCTCCTTTGTTTAATACCATATAGGGTATGGCATTGTTTTATGATGTCAAATGTTGAGTCTGTTGCAGTAATAGCAGTGACTGTATTGATCATTTGGGGTCTTATGCCTCCTTTGTTTAATACCAGTGTTGGGTATGGTATTGTTTTATGATGTCAATTTTTGAGTCCATTGCAGTGATAACAGTGTAATAGCAGTGGCCCTACTATCATTTGGAGTCTTATGCCTCTCCAGTTACTTCTCCTTTGTTTATTACCAGTGGGGGGTATGGTATTGTCTGAACAGAGGAGGCCCTGTTTTATTATGTCAATTTCTGAGTCTTTCCCAACCCCAGAGGGTATTAGTGAAGAAGACAGAGAATATCCAGGACTTCGCAGGTGGTGCTCATTGTAATTGAGAAGTGGTAGCTTAGTGTCAGTATATCATTTGTCTCTTGCTAATTACCAGCTCGGTAAAAGCAGAGTTCCCCAGACATTGGTTACAGAAGCAGGCAACTTGGGCATAAAGCCCGCAAACATTTATTGCTAATTGTATGTGTGAGTGACGAAGCCTGGACTCATTAATCCTGTATCCATGTGCTCTCACACCTCATCAGCTCTTTAGTCACAGCCCCGATGAGTAAAGCATTAAGCTTCTTTGGTGATCCTGACCTTTTAAATCTCAGGAATTTCCTCCTTCAGCAATTTTCTTTTGGATCAAAATTGCATGTCTCTGATTACTGGGTCTTTGCCATTTGATGATTGAATTTCCTCGGGGAGAGGATAGGAGAAGGAAGCAAAGGCAGAGATTCTTCTGTTCAGAGGACAAGCGGGAGCTTCCACCAGCTCTGCTTTTACACACTGGATTTCAGGAGATCATGTACATAAGATGTTCTGTTTCTGTTCAAATAATTATTTCTTTTTTTTTTGAGAACCTACCCAAGTGAAGCTCACCACCCTTCTCCCCCCTTCTTATTCTTCCCCAATTTTATTTTGTATACAACGCTAATGTCTCACTTCAAATGTAAAAAAAGATTTTACAACCTAAAAAAAGCAACAAGGGCATGTCCTCTTGTAAACCAAGAAAATCTTTAATAATACATATTTTTAATCATTATTTCTTTATTTTTCATATGAAATAGATTATGTAATACAGTATAGCTAAAATAAATCATGTCCATCTTGCGGGATGCAACATTAGTATTTGCAAACATGGTTTTTCAAAACAAAAATCCCTCGTAGAATTCTACTCTTTGCCGAGTTCAAAAGGAGAAGTTGATCAAATCATTTGCGCATTTGTATTTTTGCAAAGACACACTCTCCTTAAACACTGTGATTCCCATTTGTCAATCACACAATCCTCTCCAAACAATAAGCTGCATTGCGCTTCTACTCTTCCCATCCTTCTTCCCTCAGAAAGAAATATTATTACTTTTATCTTAAGGTTGAGAAAACTGGAGCACCAAGGCTGAGAGTAGGCAAAGACAGAGGCAGGAAGAAAGCTAGAGATAGTGCCTAACGCTTCACTGCCAGACCATAATTCAACCCTTCGAGCTTATGTCACAGTACAGAATGCAGAGTGAATCCTCAGCCTGGGAGAAAAATAGAATAAACTCATAAGAGAAGCTCTAAAATGCCTTTATGGTACTTTTACGATCGGCTGCCGTTTGTCAGTCATACATCTGATGCCAAAATCTTCCCTGCATATCAACAGAAGCTATCAATCAGTTTTGTTGACAGAAAGGGGCCTTTGTGAGCTGACTGGACTCTTGCCAGAACTTCCCTTTATGTCACTTTCTACAACCCATGTTGCAATAGATGCCCTTCCCTAAATCATCTCTCAACCTCTAAAAATAGCAGATCTGTAAAACAGAATGATTGCCTGTTTATCGACAGAATGCAACATGCGTATGTCTTCATATGGCTTGTGTTTACATGAGCAGGATGTTACCCAATGTCCTCACATGGGTTAAAAAGATGGGTTTGCACCTGGGAGAAAAATTAAGGAGAATGCTGTATTGGCATGTCTTAACAGAGTATGGGGCAAACGACAGGGATTATAGGGCTGTTTCAGCCTCTATCCAGCAGTTTTTACAACCACATCAGGTGCCACATCTGGAAACTTCATTCAAGGCCTTGTGTTGTGCTTCCATCAAGGCAAGTCGTTCTGCCTTTTATTTACTGGAATGGGAATCTTATTGATCATGATGCTATTTGTTTAACTACATTAGACTAATCTGAAAAAGCAGGCTGGGGGAAAGGCCATCAGGGGGTGGGCAGTTAAGGCATTGGGTGGAATCCTAGTCTTTAAGCATTGGGTGAAGTCGTGTATCACCCAGGACTGAATCAGGAATGTTTTCAGAGTACCCTGTTAAAGGGGTCTTGATTGATGCCCCTGTCCAGATGCCAGTGTGGGGCAGATAGGCATAGGGCTTTCAACAGCCCAACTACACCTATCCTATATAATAATGTGCAAGTTGTCCCTGCGTCCAAGCTGTCCCGTGTGTCCCTGGGGTACTGCGCATGTGCCCCAGGGATACAGGGATTGGACAGCAGAGACTGCGCGCGCGCACTCTCCCCCCCTCTGCCTCCTCCAACCGCCGCTCCCGCCGGACACCGCCTCACTGCAGGGCACGTCAGGGAAGCGAGGGTGGAGGCCGACGGAGGCCTCCTCACAACCCTCCCTGGCCGTGAGGAGCGGCGGTTGGAGGAGGCAGGGGGGGAGTGCGCGCGTCCTTCCTGTCGCGGCTGGGGGAGAGGAACGGAGGAGGAGAACGCAGCGCTTTCTCCTCCTCCGTTCCTCTCCCGCAGCCGCCGACAGCAAGGACAGGTCCCAGGGTTCGGAGAAGCGCTGCGCAAGCGCTTCTCCGAACCCTGGG
Organism: Zootoca vivipara; assembly: GCF_963506605.1. Taxonomy (NCBI): domain Eukaryota; kingdom Metazoa; phylum Chordata; class Lepidosauria; order Squamata; family Lacertidae; genus Zootoca; species Zootoca vivipara. Next base: position 92,426,619 of record NC_083280.1, read on the forward strand.
ATGTCTCCTTGCTGTCGGCGGCTGTGGGAGAGGAACGGAGGAGGAGAACGCAGCGCTTTCTCCTCCTCCGTTCCTGTCCCCCTGCCGCCGACAGCAAGGACAGGTCCCAGGGTTCAGAGAAGCTCTGTGCAAGCGCTTCTCCGAACCCTGGGATGTCTTCTTCCTGCCGGCAGCTGCGGGAGAGGAACGGAGGAGGAGAACGCAGTGCTTTCTCCTCCTCCGTTCCTGTCCCCCTGCCGCCGACAGCAAGGAAAGGTCCCAGGGTTCGGAGAAGCGCTGCGCAAGCGCTTCTCTGAACCCTGGGATGTCTTCTTCCTCTCGGCGGCTGCGGGACAGGAACGGAGGAGGAGAACGCAGCGCTTTCTCCTCCTCCGTTCCTGTCCCCCTGTCGCCGACAGCAAGGACAGGTCCCAGGGTTCGGAGAAGCGCTGCACAAGCGCTTCTCCGAACCCCAGGATGTTCTAGCGCCCGTTATTAAACGGGCTGAAATACACTAGTAATCAATAAAGTTGTAGCTCTTTTAACACCAGGCAGTTTTTTTTTTGCCTGAGTTTGTGTTTTCACACTTCACCATAGAATTTGAGCTGGGGAAGGGAGGCACTATGAAGATGAAGCTATCAGATACAGAGAATTTGCAATTTTCATCAAAATTGTTTCTTTTCATGCCAACTTCAAAAAGATAATGGCTTTTTATCACTTAATTATCATTCTGGGGTGATACTAGAGATGAAAATTAACGTTCGCTATCTTTTCCTTTCCCAGCAATTAATAGGCAATGACACAATTACCCAAGTAAGGATCAAATGGCAGCTGATATTGTTTGCAATAGTCCCTAATCAGTTTCAGAACTGAAAGATAAAAGGCATTTAAGAGACAGAGAGAGAGAGAGAGAGAGAGAGAGAGAGAGAGAGAGAGAGAGAGAGAGACTGATATATTCATTAGTTAACAGAGAGGACATGGTAAAGACCATTGTACTGCATGAGATCTAATACATCCTCTTTCATTCAGCAATGAAAACAGTATTATTTATTTATTTATACATTTTTATGCTGCTAAATTCATTCTTAAATTGGTATACATAAAATCAACACAAAGTCAAATATAAAAACATGAAAAGGTAAAGATCAGAACCTAAATATCAGTGATTCAGCAGGATAAGATTTGCAAATGAAAACAATTTAAACTGGCATCGAAAGTTAAACAATGGGGATGCCTGGCTAATATTATAAAGAAATTAATTCCATAGTAAATGTGTCACTATGCTAAATGTTCATTTCCTTGCAGTGAGCAGGCAGATGTCCTATAGGACCATTAGCAATGCTCCACCAACAGATCTCAAAGAATGGGCAGGAATGCATGGAGAAAGTTGGGCTAATCCATCATTGCTTTATATGCTAGCACCTTAAATCTGGCCTGCTAATTTATTAGCAGCCAGCACAGAGCCCTTAACAATGGTAACACCAGCACCATAATTCAAAAGCATCCCCCCAATAACTCACACCAAACACCGTAATTTTAGTTTAAGGTTTTTGGCATTAAATTTGGCCACAACTTTATTAAAATACAAATAATAATGTGAGTGGTTGCTTAGGCATTGGTTCCCCAGCCATCTGTCCCCCGCCTGGACAGCTTCAGGATCTGTCCTTCCAGTGAGCGCTCAGGGCTGATTTCCTTCAGAATGGATAGGTCTGATCTTCTTGCAGTCCATGGGACTCTCAAGAGTCTCCTCCAGCACAATAATTCAAAAGCATCAATTCTTCGGCGATCAGTCTTCTTTATGGTCCAGCTTTCACTTCCATACATCACTAATGGGAAAACCATAGCTTTAACTATATGAACCTTTGTCGGCAAGGTGATGTCTCTGCTTTTTCAGATCACTGCCTTGTTGTGGCGAAGGGGTTGAATAACTCAGAGAAGCTATGAGCCATGCCGTGCAGGGACACCCAAGACAGACAGGTCATAGTGGAGAGTTTTACTAAACGTGATCCACCTGGAGCAGGAACTGGCAATCCACTCCAGTATCTCTGCCAAGAAAACTCCAGGGACAAAAACAACAGGCAGTAAGTGAATAGCATTTACTTTACTACCTTAGGATGGTGGGTAATTCATACTTCGACGGAGCCTGTTGCCCAGTTCAGCAACTGAGGAGTTAATTGGTCTTTCATATTTAATCCAGGTCTTTCATATTTCTGTTGAGCAGTTTCACTGCATTTTAAACTCAATGGATATATCCTCTTTCTTTTGCTTCAGACACACTGGAGGAATATTTCATACTTATCCTTCTGAGACCTACAGACTGATTTGCCCAGGAACCCGAATCACTCGTATCTTGATGGAGAGAGAGAGAGAGAGAGAGAGAGAGAGAGAGAGAGAGAGAGAGAGAGAGAGAGAATAGCTTCAAGGGAAACAGTGCAAAGCAATTAACATACAATGTGGTATATTCTAACTCTGTCAGAATTCAATGGTGCCAGAGGGAACAGTGATTTCTGGATAATGTGGGCTGATGCAAGACATTGTGCAGAACTGAGTGAGATCTCGTGATAATGTTTTTAAAAATTAATAGGGATTAACAGTGCAGTGTATTTATTTTATTTTATTTTTAAAAAAACCTGACTTCAGTACCCTATTGATAACTAACTCTTCTAAAGACAATATGGAAACGTTTGTGGTTCTCTTCACAGGCATTTGTGAGAGGTTGTTTGTGTTTCTAACATTTACGGTATTTTGTCCTTGTGAGAAAAGGTTGGTTTTTTCAAAGAGAAAACGAAGAGGCGAGCGTGTAGGCCTGTGTATCAGACCTCTTCACAATATAGAAGGCATCGTAGCTGATCATATAATAGCTTTTAATGTGGTACTGTAATAACTATTTAGGGTGGGAGATGACAACTGAATTTGTAGTGATGGATGTAGTAGGGAGCCAAGAACCGCTGCCTGCAAGCAAGTACAGTCTCCCCCCTTCCTCCTCCAACAGTTCTGTGCCCTCCTTCCGCTTTCTTGATCCATGTTGCATCTGAATGTTGAGGTTATAGCAGGACAAGATGTCTGAGGTTTTTTTTGAGACAAAACAATTCTTCCAAGCCTGATACTGAAATTCCTTAGGAAGATTTTGCGTCCCTAAGCTGCCCTGTATACTTCCACCCAAAGGGGAGTTTGAGGGAAACTGGGGGTTTCTTCTTGGCCAAAGCATCCTCAGAATTTTAGAGAAGCCCAGAGATTTAGTTGCTGTTGTTGTTGTTGTTGTTTAGTCATTTAGTCGTGTCCGACTCAGGGCTCATTTCCTTAAGAATGGATAGATTTCATCTTCTTGTAGCCCATGGGACTTTCAAGAGTCTCCTCCAGCACCATAATTCAAAAAGAGATTTATTATTATTACTATTATTTATTATAAAAAATAGGGCTAGAGCATTGATAGAGGGGTTTTCCATGGTTCCTCTCACTCCTCACGTGGACTCCTCCCCCTGCCAACAATTTCAAAGGCCTCAAGGCCCTGAACAATAGGACTATCTCTGATGGGAGAATTTTTATTGGATTGTTTGCTTAATGTTTGTTTGGAGATGTGGCTCAAAAAAAGCAAGCATGCACGGCAAGCGGGGTGCAGCAGATAGGAGGGGTTGTCCCACGGCAACAGCTACCCCCACAGCTGCTCCCCACCTGCTGCCACAATTCCTGAGGAGCTTCCAGACAGAGCCACCATGCGGCAGGTCCTTTCTAGGATTCCTACCGGTATGTGCCGCTGGTGTTCCTCTGCTCAGCCTGGGGCAGGAAGTGGCTCTACATCTGCAAGCACTTCAAGGGATGCCCCAAATACATCAGTTACGCTGAACACACACCCCAACCATGTTGGAGAACATAAAAATTTCATAAAATTGTGTCATTTTGATGATTCTGTTTCCTATGGCCTAGCTGAGGGGTAGGCAACCTAAGGCCCGTGGGCCGGATGCGGCCCAATTGCCTTCTCAGTCCGGCCCGCGGACGGTCCAGGAATCAGCATGTTCTTACATGAGTAGAATGTGTCCTTTTATTTAAAATGCATCTTTGGGTTATTTTGGGGGCATTCATTCATCCCCAACCCCAAAAAGTATAGTCCAGCCCACCACATGGTCTGAGGGACGGTGGACCGACCCACGGCTGGAAAAGGTTGCTGACCCCTGGACTGAAAGGGCCTGAACATGCCTTTTACAGCACAGAACTAGCTGATTTTAGGTACTGTACATGGTGAATGTCCGTTCCAGAACACTGACCAACACTTTGCACCTATTCATTTGTGTGTTCCTCTTCAGTATCTCTCATGTTTCGGAGCTGGGTACCTTCTCATTCCTTTCCTTGTCCAGGGAAATGTTTTCAAAATGCTGAAGGGACTGAATTTTCTGAAAATTCCAATATCTTTTCTAACTCCAATCTTGCTACTGGATCTCAACAAAAAGTGTTTTTTTTCTATTCCTTATTTACAGTATCTGCTAAAAATATGAAAAATTCTCTTATATTATATGCATTATTACAAGGATACTATTGCATGCATATTATATGTATATATACCCCAGTATCCCTAAAGTAGTCTGTATATAAACAGATATGTACAACAACACAAATAACAGTGTAAAAATATAACTATGCTACAAAATATAGTACTGCACAGGGCCACCTCTTTTACACATATTATACATGTAATATAATATCTCCACATGCAATTTTTCATCTACTTATTTAGTCTCCTTAAAAAAACCCAAATTTGACAGTGCACTTCTGGCTTGAACAGAAGACGAAGATGAAGACGAAGACGAAGAGGAAGAGGAAGAGGAAGAGGAAGAGGAAGAGGGAGGAGGAGGAGGAGGAGAAGAAGAAGAAGAAGAAGAAGAAGAAGAAGAAGAAGAGGAGGAGGAGGAGTAGTTTGGGTTTGATGTCCCACTTTATCACTACCCTAAGGAGTCTCAAAGCGCTAACAATCTCCTTTTCCCTTCCTCCCCCACAACAAACACTCTGTGAGGTGAGTGAGGCTGAGAGACTTCAGAGAAGTGTGACTAGCCCAAGGTCACCCAGCAGCTGCATGTGGAGGTGCGGAGACACGAACCCGGTTCACCAGATTACGAGTCCACCGCTCTTAACCACTACACCACACTGGCTCTTTTGATGCAGGAGGCAGTCAACGCAGCCAAAGCTCTATGCTCAGAACTACAAAATTCTGTGTATAAATCCAATTCACGTGAATTTGCCCTCAATTCCTACCTATAACAATTAGTAATGTCTCTCTATTAATGTATAACTTGTACAATATCACATTTCCCTTACCCTTACCCTTACTGGGATGCTACTATAATACTGGGGGAACTTTTTCTCCAGCCAACGAAGGAGGAAGATGATTTCTCCCATGTGTAGTTCTGGCTGAGAGGGAGAGAAGCAGCAACAGAGTTGTGAGTGGAGAGGCATTGTGTGTGAGTGGCAATGGTTGAGGAGAAACTGGTAGCATCCCCCCAATCATAAAGAAGAGTGATGATGAAGTGCTAAGCTTCACCCCACCCCCACCCCCAACAAGGTCTTGTTTCCTGTCTCTGAAGGTCCATATTGGATGTACAACAACAGAAGGTTGTTTCCTTATTAAAGAGGATCTTTCCTCAAAAAGCTAAAGAGCAGATAACTACATTGTTCTTGGCCTTCACTGCCATCCATCATTAAGCAGTCTTGGAGTGCCAAATATTGCAAAGTAGGAGAAACGAAAGTCTTCTGAACTTGGTTAACTCCCATGATGGTCAACTGTGGTGTCCTATGAACTTCCAAAAGAACCTCCCCAAAACTAATGTAAGCAAATTGCAAATGAGTTCCCACATCTGGCTCGAACTCATCCATCATTCATTGTAATGTGAATAAATGAAGACATTCATCACAAAGCACGCAACAGAAACTGTGTTCTTCTATTGATATAATTAAATACTCATTGAGGGCTAAATGCATAATAGTTTCCAGATCCTTTCATTCCATGCCAAAATTCAATGGCTCCATAGTCATATGTTCCTAGTCAGAACCATTGTGAACCCTCTCCAGTTTCTAAACATTTATTGCTGGTTCAGTAATAATAAACATCTTGCATTTATAAAATGTAATGTTGCCTAGAATTTTTCATTTTTCAAGAATGTAGATCACACTATCTAATGGCTCTCACATGTCTAGTGTACCCACAAACAATTTGTCTTCTGAGCAGAGTGTTAATCTGACACCTCAAGGACAGAACCTTTCGAGATGCAAGAAGATTCAGAGCAAAGTTTGAAAGCTTTGTACACGACAATAACTACCGAAAACACAGCAAGCTGATTTGGGGGGATTACTCAATGTTCTGGATCGCATTACCCCTTTCTGCAAATTTTTCTTAAATGAGAATTATGGAAGATCCAGGGGATATATATAGTCAGCACTCTTCTCCCCTTCCCTTTACGTTGGGGTACCTGCCAAAAAAATTACGTTAATTTTAAACTCATTGATGACATTTATTGTTTCAAGTCAACCCGAACTGGCAATGTATTGGGTAACAGTAACATTATGTATTTTTCTTGGTAAGTCATGAAACTAAAGAAAACACAATTCTCCCACACTCATAAATCTCATCAATAGCTGTTAAAAAAAAGAAAGCTTTTCCCTTATGGGAGTTTTATTTCCATGCACAGGAGATCTCATTTATGTACCATCTTATTTGTTTGTTTGTTTGTTTGACTTTCACTCTTATTTTTCCACAAATAAACTCAGAAAATCTTATCTACCAGGCCATTTGAGATAGTGTTCAGATTTGTCAGTGTGAGAGATGTAGTGTGAAAGATATATTTCTTAATGCATTCCATGCTTGTGCCATGATAAAACTACATCCATGTGAATGGTCTAATGATCATTGATTATTTCTCAAGCACTTAGCATGTAGACTAGGCACTACAGAGCAGGTGGAATTTGCAACAATCCCTGCCTGCAGGTTTAAAATCTCATAAAGATGGAATAAAGAGGATCGGGGCAAGGGGGAGATCGCGAAGAGGTCATGTAATGAGTGCAGGGAAGTAACATGAGAAATTTAAAACTAAGATAATGATAAAAGGTAAAGACACCTCTGACCGTTAGGTCCAGTCGCAGATGACTCTGGGGTTGTGGCTCTCATCTCGCTTTACTGGCCGAGGGAGCCGGCGTACAGCTTCTGGGTCATGTGGCCAGCACACAGAAATGCCGTTTACCTTCCCGCCGGAACGGTACCTATTTGTGTACTTGCACTTTGATGTGCTTTCGAACTGCTAGGTTGGCAGGAGCTGGGACTGAACAACGGGAGCTCACCCCGTTGCGGGGATTCGAACTGCCAACCTTCTAATCGGCAAGCCCTAGGCTCTGTGGTTTAACCCCTTAAGATTTTATATATATATATAATAAATAATAATGAATAATCACATTGGAAAAGTGAAGAAGAGATTGTATGTGCACATTGCCTGCTATTTTAGCAATCTACACACTTAAAAGGCAACCAAATAATTAAATGGTTTAGATCAGGCACCCCCAAACTGCAGCTCTCCAGATGTTTTGGCCTACAACTCCCATGATCCCTAGCTAACAGGACCAGTGGTCAGGGAAGATGGGAATTGTAGTCCAAAACATCTGGAGGGCCGAAGTTTGGGGGTGCCTGGTTTAGATGCTTCTATTCTACACATCATTATTATGGGAATTTAGCTGTGGCACTGGCTTTTTTTATACACTATATTGCCATGCATATTACAGTGGTACCTCGGTTTGCGACCGCAATCCGTTCTGTGGAGGCGGTTGCAGCTGAAGTGGTCGCTCCCCGAAGGCACGCTTCTGCGCGTGCATGAGGTGCTGATAGAGCACTTCTGCGCACACACATGCTGCACAGATCGCGTATGCACATGCACGAGCTACGCAGATTTTGTCTGTGCATCCGAGCGCCGCAGAACCCGGATGTAAACACTTCCGGGACCGCAGCGGTCGGTCGCCGAAGCGGTCACAAACAGAGGTAGACGTAAACCAAGGTTTGACTGTACTAGTAACTGTGCTTGTATTTTGATCATTAGTTTCCTTGAGTAGAAAAGCTGAGCTTTTTAGAGCTGAGCTGAAATTCATCAAGAGATTTTTTTTCCTTGAGTAGAAAAGCTGAGCTTTTTAGAGCTGAGCTGAAATTCATCAAGAGATTTTTTTCCTCAGAAAATTTCTGAGAATTTTATTTTTTCTAAATATCCACTGTTAAGGTTTTTTTTGTAACAGTGGCTAACAATCAGACCCCACAATGCCCGGGAATGATGGTAGATCACTAGCTGGGACATTAAAGGAAAAAGGGACCCCTGACCATTAGGTCCAGTCGTGACCGACTCTGGGGTTGCACGCTCATCTCGCATTATTGGCCGAGGGAGCCGGCGTATAGCTTCCAGGTCATGTGGCCAGCATGACAAAGCCGCTTCTGGTATTTTGACGTGCTTTCGAACTGCTAGGTTGGCAGGAGCTGGGACCAAGCAACGGGAGCTCACCCCATCACAGGGATTCGAACCACCGACCTTCTGATCAGCAAGCCCTAGGCTCAGTGGTTTAACCCACAGCACCACCTGGGTCCCTAGCTGGGACATTGTACAGATGCAAAATGATAGGCTGAGCAGCAAACAGCATCCCAATGTGGCAATACCAAAGCCCGATTAATCTTTGTGAAGTTAAGATTTGGTTTACCTTCATATTTCTCACGCAGTCAGCTCTGTGTACAAGCATTTTGTCTCTTTTGTTTTAATTAGCAGCATATTCCCTTAGCTAAATACCCTGTGAAATTCACAAACTCGGCTGTTTCTTTTTAAGGGATCCTTAGATCTGATGAGACTTTGGCAGCGTGAAGGATGGCTTGTGGTTTGTTTTGTACGTTGTAGCCGAAGCCTTACTCGATATATAATTGAATAAATATTTAAGATATTAAAAATAGCTATGCTGTTATACGCAGTGTCTCTATAGCCACAGCAGGAGCTGTAACTGTCCAGCGGTTTGATTTGCAGCAGTTGTTGAGTTCCACCCTTGGCAATGTGTTCCATGGTGTGAAATCTGTAGGTATGCAGGTGAAAATCAGATTCTGTATTCTGTAATACGCCTTGTAATTCTATGGCTTTGACAGCAGGGCACTCACATTTTTCAAATAGAAATCTAAAAAAAGTGTTATTTCATCAGTTATATATTTGTGCCCACGGTGGTGAGCAAAGCCAACAGTTGTTGCAAGCCAGCACTTTCAACTGGCATGAAAACAGCCCACAACGTTATTGAACAATTTCCAACAGTTGGTTGGTATTAATAAGGGAGAGGCTCGAGTGCCGTAGCGCTCAGCCTGTCCACAGAATAACTCATTTCTCCACCCCTCTTCTGAATAAAACTATGGATGGACTAAAAGGGGCACAAGTCAGAGGACAACAAATGTTGCTCATGGTGCCTCTACTTATTGCCCTGTGGTGCCCATATCCCAGTTCTTTGCCAGAGGCCCTCAGACTGTTAAGGATCACCCAGCAAGCTTGCAGTATGTGCCAACTGCTTCTTCCAAATGCCTGGGGCCATGCCAGCTGAGATAGTGGCAAGCTCAGAAGTGTTCCTAAGGTAAAGGGCAGTCCAATCCAGTGGAACCTCGGTTGTCTAATACTTTGGTAGCTGAGAAATTCGGAACCCGACAACCCAGAAGTGAATGCTTCTGTTTCTGAATGTGCCTCAGAAGTCAAATGGCTTCCGAGGCGCATTTCTCCATTTTTAAAAAAGGAATTTGCCGACTGCCAATTGCGCCTTGGTTGTTGAATCTTTCGGAAGTTGGACGGTCTTCTCGGTTCGACAACTGAGGTGCCACTGTATTAAATAACAATATTAAATATATTCCAAAAGGATTCTAACTGTATTGAAAAAGCACTGTCCATGAATATTATAGAATAGTACAAGAACTAAGAGGTCAGTGTTCAGGGCTCAGTCTCTGCACATCCATCTTCATCTCTGTCTCTTCTTTCTCTCCACTTATGGTCCTAGATTCCATGAATGCAGCTAATTTTTTTTTTTTTAGGTATCATGTAAGCTACAATTATAGAATTGTAGAGTAGGAAGGAACCACAAGGGTCATCTAGTCCAACCCCCTTCAATGCAGGAATCTTTTGCCCAACGTGGGGCTTGAACCAACGACCTTGAGATTAAGAGTGTCATATTTGTGGTAGTTGAATGCCACAAATTGATTCTACATTGTGTTAAGCATACGGCCTTTGGTCTGTTGTGAAACTACTTCCTTTTTAAAAAGTTATTGCCAATTAATGGCTCAAATTGTAGCATTTGAGCAAGAGAGCTTTCAGAAGTCTTTATATTGTCATCTCTCCCACCCCTGGAGGTCTTTTTTCTTTGTTCCAAATGGAAAAGTAAACAAAACAGCTTGTGAGTATGTGAAGGGGTTCACTGGATTGAGAGCACATGTTTGACACTTCTTACTCTGGACATCGTGCTATGAGCACATTTGATCAGGTGTAAGAGAGTGTAAAAGCAAACACTTGCTCTAGTGACTTGTCATTTTATGGCAAATGCATTCCAGATCTTTTTCTGGAATAAGAATCTGCCCATAATGAGCATGTGGAATATAAGGAGAGGACATAGTAATATATTTTTATGCAGTCAGCCTTCCCTCGCTTTGTAGACTGCCAAATGATGTGCGTTTTAGACTGTGAAATGAGCAGTGACCTGGCATTTCAAAGCAATGTGGCTCCCAAACCTGGAATGGAATAGACTGAAATAAACTTTTGCTTCCTACTTCCATTAGCCCTCATGGTTTTTCCCTCAGTTACACTTGCATTGAGCAGAAATACTGCCAGACGCAACATTTCCATCCTTCCCCCCACCAACCTTACAGCAAGCTGAGATCAGTTTTAGCTTCATTATTTTCAATTATGTAGCTGAAACATCTGGTCAAAGAACCCAGTTACCTGAGTCCTTTAACACAATTGCAGACACACGTCTCACATCATTTCAGACAGGTCTGTGTATACTGTACATTTTTAAATATAAAAGTTGTATAGGTGCTGCCACTCTCTGACATAAGTTAGGAGAATAGAACTTCTCAAATGCAAGACTCAGTGTTAAGCTGTGCCTCCAAATTCTCTTATTCAGCGTCTTCAGATGCCTGCCTAGCTTCTGTGCTGCAATAAATTATGTTGGTGTTTTGACCCATTGCATCTTGTTACATTTTAGGATGGCTGCGCCTTTAAATATGGCTTTAGATGTTGATTGTTAAGAGTAGAGTTCTGCCAAAACCTAGACATTTTTCTTCACCTATGAAAGAGGTTTTTCATTTTTCAGGCAGCTTTATAATTTCTCTATAATTTTGGTGGGTGTGTGATTAACCTTTCTTTATCATTGTGAGGGGAGCATGAGGCTGCAGGATAGCTACCAGAAATGCTTTCTGATCTGACAAAAGACCTATGGGAGGAATTGCCTCATGATCTCATCCTCAGGGTTTTGAAGTTTAGGAAGTGGTGACAGTTTCTGTGTATTGCCCGAGACGGATGCACTTGCTGATTTCCTTTTTAAGGGAAGACCTTCCATTTGCAGTTTGGTTAGTTTTGTATTTGTAATATTATCAATCCCACTGATTCTTGCTTTAGGACTGAAGGCTAGGTTTGGGTGGGATTGAGGTTTCTTTTAACCCTCACAAACAAACAAACAAACAATTCCTGTGCACGCTTTCCCAGGGAGTAAGCTCCATTGAACATGATGGGGCTTTCCCCCTCCCCCCACATGAGTAAAACTCCTCACTATTACAAGCTCCTTAAGCTCCACCATTGAATTTAAAAGATCTGGGGCTTTTGCTCTGATTAGAATCATGACATTTTAAGATTGGAAAAGACTTTGAAAGTCCTTGAGATCAACCCACTGCTCAATGTGCACTTGACAACACCAGACAGATATATTAAAAAATATGATTAAGAGGATGAGTCTGAGATCATAAGGAATGGTAGTTAGCACACGGTGATAAAAGAAAAGAAAACATGTTTCTCCACTTTTAAGCAGAGAGAAGATAGCATGAGGGTATCTATGAAAGATCCCCACAGTTGCATCAAGGGACATCACTCCCGTTTTCTCCAAAGATCTGTCTAAAAGGATGATGTGTAAAATAAGACAGTGTTGCAATTGCGTGTGGAGGTCCCCTAAACCACCCCTCAAATAACTCACACCATAGACAGAATTTTTGTTTAATGGTTTTTGACATGAATTTGGCCACAACTTTTATTGAAATACAAATATAAAATAAGTGAGTGGTTGTGTAGGCATTGGTTCTCCAACTGTCACCCAAGGATAGAAATAAACTCGCCTTGTCAACAAGGGGAAACCCTACAGGGAGAGACAGGGAGTCGGGTGCAATAGGCTCTCCCCTCTCCCCTCAGGTTCCCAGGGGCTGATGTGTGTTGCTGGCCCCCGACTGGGGTTATGGGCACTGCATAGAGCCCCTGTATTCCTGACCGGAATTTTCCCAACACACAGGCATTAACTCAAGGGGCCAACACAATCAACAGACCCCATATACAACCAATTACCAATGCCTAACCGCCAACCTTACAAGTTGTGACTATTTGATATGCAGTAGGCAAAACCCAGATTGCACCAGCCAATCAGCCAAATGGAAAAATTCCTACCAGGCCCCTGAATACAGGCAACCCCTTGAGAGGCACAGCAATGTCAACACAGAGGCCCAAAAACAGCGGAGGGAGGGTGGGGATCCAAAAATTGCAGCCAAAGAGAAAGAGAAACATCTCTCTTTGGCTTAAATACCCAGGGGGCTGACCATTCAACTTGCAACATATAAATTTGCCCAACAACAGCCAGGGACCTATCAAACGGTGACCACTCATGCCCCCACCTTTGCAACTCAGGAGTGGTTTGTTAAGCCCCCACCGCAAATCGTGCTCACCATGATGGTGAACCCGCTTTCTAGTGTCTATAAGTGAATATGGTATCTGCCTTTCTATTTTTAAGATGTGGGCTGTCTTTGTTCTTTTCCCCTTCTAAACCCACTTAAGAATATATTATAGTGTCCAAACAAATTGGAACCTCTTGCTTTAGTTAGTCTTGGCAAATTGCTCCTTTCCTGCAGTAAGTTTGGGAGTTTCCTGGCTTTGCATTTGACAGCAGGGTGTCTGTGGTGGATTTTGGTTTGGGTTCCCCCCCCCACTGCTGCTCTTTTTTAAGAAGCCTTTCATACAGTTAAGCTATAGGAAACGTGTCATGCTTCTGATTTAGTAGTGAGCATGGAAAAGCATGCCAATGTGTCATAAATACAATCTAAGCTCTACTGAACCATGTAGGACCCTCCTTTAATTTTTAATAGCATGGTATTCCCCAAATTTCTAATAACTCAGGTGTTGTGTTTTCCCTGTTGCTTTCTTTTCTGATTCTGAATCAGATCAGGGACCACATGTCACTTCATTTACCTTTGGTTTGTAAAAATAAGACTCACTTGCCTATTTTGCTGTACAAGATCCCATTCTGTGTATGCCTGCTTGACTAAATTCAGTCTTTGAGATTTCCTATGCAAAATGCACCAGATTTCACACTTCTTCAAATGTTGGCACACAGTTCTTGGCAGTTTAATCATATCAAAATATGCCTTTAAATATTGGTTTGGGGAAAAGAAAATACACACTAAAAAAAAAGAGAAATCTTGCCTTGTCTTATTCTAGTCTGCTTCCCCCCTTCATCTTTTTAAAAAACAAACAAAGGAAAGAGCTACTAATGTACAAGTTTGCAAATTTCATAATGGATTAATTTGAACTTGGAATAGAACCAAGAGATTCTGATCAAAAAATTGGGAAGTATGTTGTGATGGGCTATGAGATGAACATCTCTTTGACTGCGGATGCAGAGTGGACTCTACTGTTTGCTGCAGATCATGTTTGGTTAAAATGCAATGTCATCTCTCTCCATATCAGTTTGCTATCCAGATGGGATTTAAAGTTTGTATAAATAAGCAAGCTACAACCAGTAGGTGTCTGTTACAATTGAGGAAGCTACCACTTCTAGTGCAATGCTCCTGTTCTAGTGGTGCTGTGTTTGCAAGAACTGTTTGCTGCATTAACAAACTAAGGCCATGTTCACTCATCATGTCTTAAAGTGTATTTTGAGTTGATTGGGTCTGTAATACAATTATAAAGTCTCTGTTGACTGCAATGCTAAATCGCATTGCAAATATACTCCATCAGGTTTAGATTCTGAATAAACAGCAATGGCATCTTAACATAAATAGCCCTTCGGAACCTCACACATCACATCAAACCTTGCATGTAGAAATTCTCTACTACTTATGCACACAATACATTTTCCCATGTAGGCAGGCCAGGGCATACCACATGGCTGTACTTGATAACTAACCTTAATAGTTACCAGTTTTAATACCATTGCACAGATCCTTTGTGAATGAGAATAATGGACACCTCCTCCCCCCAAAAAAGGAAGGCACTTTGGTTCTTAAGCAAAAATGCCTTCTCACTCCTGATTCAAGATATAATTTCTACCCAGTACCTGGTCTTTCATGTGGTTTTTGTAAGTTATTGATCTTACTACTTTTATACTGCATAAATTCTTGTGTATTTTCCCTCTCTTCTATACATGGCACTGAATTCTCAAATTTCAAGGTGATTTTGGATGCTAGACAAGATAGCCAAGCAGTGTCAAGGGAAGCAAAATCCACTGTTCAGTTGCACATTGTTGTTGTTTAGTCGTTTAGTCGTGTCCGACTCTTCGTGACCCCATGGACCATAGCACGCCAGGCACTCCTGTCTTCCACTGCCTCCTGCAGTTTGGTCAGACTCATGTTCGTAGCTTCGAGAACACTGTCCAAGTGTTCTCAGTTGCACATAGTAAGGCTCATAAACTTTTTGTCCTTAGGTTCCAATGTTGCCTTACCTACATACATATCTGGGCATTGCATGCATACCTTTGTAACTTCTTGTATTCTTGGTCTTCAATGATTCCTCCCTTCAATGTCCCATGGGGCTATTCAGACAACACACACTAGAGTACTCTTATTTGTTGAATCCAAACCATGCCTGAAAAAGCACAAAATGGGGCTTGCTGTTAGCAGATCAGCAATAATAATCTATAGCTGCCACATGGCATCATAATGACAGTAAGGTTGTCACCTTACAGCAAATAATAATAATAATAATAATAATAATAATAATAATAATAATAATAATAATTTATTACTTATACCGCACCCATCTGGCCGGGTTCCCCCAGCCACTCTGGGCGGCTTCCAACAAAACATTAAAATACAGAAATCAAACATTAAAAGCTTCCCTAAACAGGGCTGCCTTGAGATGCCTTCTAAAGGTCTGGTAATTGTTGTTCTCTTTGACCTCTGGTGGGGGGGCATTCCACAGGGTGGGTGCCACTACCGAGAAGGCCCTCTGCCTGGTTCCCTGTAACAAATGACATCAGGTGATTGACAAATGGGTGGTCCATGGGGTTGCTCAGAATCCACCCTGCCAGCTGGAAAAGGTTCCACACACCTAAACTAAGGGTTAGTAACCAAGAGGATGAATTCCTCCATTCTGTTCATTTTGAGTTAACCAGAGTTAACATTAGGTATTCAGCAATATCTAGCATCAAGCCACTGGTTGATGCTTGCAAACTGGGCTAAGTATGGTTAGTAGAAATGTCAGGGAAGATGTAATGCTAACAGTGGCCTCTTCTGCAACTGAAAGGTGAGTAGGAGTTCTCTTGAAGGTGGGGAAGGGAGCACAAAACATGAATTGTCAATGGGGCAGAATTAAAATTATCCCCAGGATTCAGTGACCTAAGTTGTAACCCTTCTCCATAGGTTTGGCAAGCATCAGGTTTAAGCAGTAATGTATACATGACCATTCCCTGTGATGTGAGGTCTAAGTTAATTTATGCTGTGTTTGAATTCCATCTGAGATTCTGATGCATTCTTGGTTCCTTTTATTGACCTTTTACTGTCCTTCTAAAAACTATTACTTTACAAGAGGCTTCTCTCTCTTTTTTTTCCATGGTGAAAAAACCTGTATTTCTTATTACTTCAGGGAATTAGAATGCATTGTTTTAGGCTTAAGTGGCCATAGGCTACTTCCTGCCTATATCTCTAAACATTTCACAGTCTTTGGGGACTGCTTTTCTGTCTTCACTGGTATCTGTAACACCTCTTAACTTAGTATCATCTGCACTTTTAATTAACAGTGCTGTTGAACTCATCTTCAACAACCTTGCTGAGTTTAATAACACTCGCCTTGTGGACTGCGGCACCTTGCTCACTCCATCTTTATTGGTATCCGTTTTCTACTCCTGGTCACAGAACAGCTTCAGAAATCTCAAGTGGAAAAGATGGGAGGAAGGCTGGGAGGAAGAAAAGAGCAGACAGTAGACTTTTGTAACAAGATCCCACTCACTCATAATAACAATTGCACACTCCACCATTTATATATTTTTATGGATTGTACATTGGTACAACTGTGCAAATTTGATGTTCTCAAACTTGCCATTCCGAGAGGCAGAAGCGTGGCTGAGATACCCATGGAACTGTGAGGAAATATGGTGAAATTAAGTGCCTGTAATGCTGGTCAGAACACACTCTTGGAACTTGATCCTATGGATATGTACTTAGAGTAAAAAGTCCTGCTGAGTTCCTTGGGTTTGTTCCTGTGTAAGCGTCCATTGGTTTGCCACTTGAGTCCCAACTCCTGCTACTCCCCATCTGCTTATTTTCTCTGTTAGCATTTAGAATTAGCTGAGCAAAAAGCCTGGAACTTAAAGAGGGACTTACAGTGAAATCTAGTAGCAGAGCCCTTTTCATGCAGTCAGGTGGCGAAGGCACTTTTCAGTTGATTGGTGGCATTCAGAAAGATGCTGTTCCACTCAGACCATGTGATTTTTTTTCTTCAAAGGGGATCTGGAAACTATTCTCAAGCCTAAATTCATTACCTGTCTGTCTGATTTACACCTCGGCCTATAAACCAGACTGGAGAGGAAATGAGAAAGGTGAGCGGATTGTCTCGGCGACATCTGCGGATGATCTTCTTTAAGTCTTGGCTATCTGGCTGAAGAGGTGGTAGATGTGGTTGCACTGCTGCACAGCGGAGATTCCCACCGTAGGATTGTGATGTGCCATATGTCTGCTTCTTTATGTGAGAACGGATTACCAGGATGTTGGGGGGGGGAGAACAGGGGAGGAGGCAAAATGCCTGTTCGTTATGGATGCATTCCTCTCCCTCTCCCTTCCCCTGTTTTTCAATCTCCTCTGTAGAAAGGCACTTCTTTGAAAGCTTAATCTATAGCTCTAACAAAATTGGACTGGTTTCACCCCCCCCATCAACCTTCCCATTCTCTGCTAGTCTGAATATACAGCATCTCATTCCTTGACCTCATCCAGACAGTGATTTCCTGGTTCTGCTTGCCCTGCGGTAGAGTGTCCTCTTCCGTGTGTGGACTGTATGGTCTGGATGACCCTTGGGTGGGCCAGACAGGTTTAAGCACCATCCACATCTGGACTTCAAAAAGGGGGAGCACTGAATCCCTTCTCCTAATTCCTCATATGTTACTCATATCTCTTTGATGTTTCTTGCACCTCAACTGTGCTCGGAAATGCTATGTTCCTGAGCAGGGAATGGGAAGTACGGAGGACAGAGTCTTGGTCTTGAGCCTGGGTTCAAATTTCCATTCAGACATAAAACCCTATAGGTTGCCATGTTCAAAAAGGAGGTTGACACTTTGTGGAAATAAGTGTCTCCCCTGATCCAGCTCCATGTTATGTTTGCTTCAAATGTTACTGGAAGTGGCATGGGTTGTTCTTTGTCAGTCCCCCTGACATTTGATGGAAGTCGGCTTCTACATGGCTTCTGATAACACACAGCACAGATAGGTTTGAAATCTGTCAATAATTGCCCTCATCTCTGTGCTCAGAGATGGCAATGGCCAAAATTTACTGGAATGCCGTGCTTTGTGTAACCATTTTGTCTGCCCCACTTGTGTAGCTGCAGTGTTGAATGGATACGGACTGCTTGAGTACAGTGGTACCTCAGTTTATGAACACAATTGGTTCCGGATGTCTGTTCATAAACTGAAGTGTTCATAAACTGAAGCGAACTTTCCCATTGAAAGTAATGGAAAGTGGATTAATCCGTTCCAGACGGGTCCGCGGAGTACTCAACCTGAAGCGTACTTAACCCAAAGCATGGGTGTAATTGGTTCCGGAAGTCTGTTCATAAACTGAAGCGTTCATAAACTGAAGCGAACTTTCCCATTGAAAGTAATGGAAAGTGAATTAATCCGTTCCAGATGGGTCCGCGGCGTTCGTAAACCGAAAATTTGTAAACTGAGGTGTTCATAAACCGAGGTTCCACTGTACTACGTACCGGTATTACATATTTGTTGGTGCTGCAAGTAACTCACAGTTCATGATTATACTTATGTCACATGATTATGCTGCGCATGTTTAACCACGAGTTGTATATTATGTGTAAGAACAACACATATGGCATTTGTGTGTGTTGTGGGGGGGGGAGGTCTAATTAACCCCTATTTTTTTAAAAAACAGAATGCAACATGTAGCATTGTTAATATGCATGCAACACAATCAACCCACACACTATTCTTGTAGGTTAATGGACATTGTTCGGTATAGCTGACCCTGATGATTTCTTTGCAACTATGTTGTTTTCCTGGAAAATGAGTGTTACCAATTAAGGATTTTTTTAAACAACAACAACAGCTTGGAAACAGTGTCCTGCTTAACATCTCCCATGTTGACCGGTCCATACCCTGAGATCTTCAGAGGCAGCCCTTTTAATTGGTAGGCAGCTGGCAATGGAGCAACTCAGGAGAAGACCTTCTCTGTCGGGGCTTATGGAATGACCTCCCCTCTGTCCAAAGGCAGGCACCAATTCTGGTGAGTTTTCAGTGCTTTCTTAAGACCCACCTGTTCATCCAGAGGATTGCTGGCTGTTAATTCCTAGTTCAAGTATATTATATTGATTTCTGTAGCTGGGGGCTTATTTTGGTGTTAATACATTAATATGTGGGTTTTTGTTATATTGAATTTGTAAATTATGAACCACTTTGGTGGATGAAGAGTGATATGTAAATATTTTAAAGAAGTTAATAAAAATTGTTTGAGATCTATTTTATTTCCATAGCTTTCTTGGGGTGCATTTGACCACAAGACAGAACTGATGCAGCAAAAATATCCATCAACGGAAGATTAAACCTAAAAAATTTATGAACTCCAACTAACATTCACACACTACTTTGCAATGAACTGTCATTTTCATGTGGGTGAAAAACTTAACGCGAGGTTAAGAACGTCATGACCACAGGTGCTATCCCGTTTCTGATTTTTCGCAGTGGGAGTGATTCACCATTATGTTTTATACTGTATGTTCTTTTTTGGTGATTTTGAAATGGCTTATATAAATCTGCACATGGCAAGGTGTAGCAGCAGAGCAGTAAAATGTTACAACAGACCCCTTGAGATCTGGGGAGCACCTTTTATAGTATTAGGTAACCTCTTAGAAATGTTATTCTTTTCTGACTTTTGCTGACTGTTGGATGCATTACAAATATACAAATCCCAGTAGTGGAAACCACTGTCATAAACATAAGTGACGCCCTTGAATATTTTTGATCCTTAGCTTCTTGAAAACTGTAGTGTGAAGAGATAATAATAATAATAATAATAATAATAATAATAATAATAATAACAACTTTTATTTGTATCCCACCCTTCCCGGCCGAAACCGGGCTCAGGGCGGCTAACATCAAATACATAACATTGGTATGAAATCAAACAATAATTAAATTACCTCCTAAAAACATGTCAGGATAATCACTGCTGTTGTTGGAAAGATGTGTAACAGAACTGGGCATTGTGGTATTGTAGTATTGTGATATTAATAAGACAGGGGAACTATCAGAGTAATTATGATCGCAAGACAGGATTATTCCAACATTTTTGTAAACATTTTGCAGTAGCCTGCTCACCTTTCTCATTCTGGTTTATAGGCCGAGGTGTAAATCAGACAGACAGGTAATGAAATTATGCTTGAGAATAATTCCCAGGTCGCCTTTGAAGAAAATACACATCCTTTAGTTTGACGGTCCTTCACTAAAAATGTTACACGTTTTTTAAGGTCTCCTCCATGAGAGGACGGGCCTTTTCTGTGATGGCTCCCCGCTTGTGGGATGCTCTCCCCAGGGAGAGCTCACCTGGCACCTTCATTACATATGTTTAGTCACCAGGCAAAAACATTCCTCTTCTCCCAGGCCTTTGGCTAATTAAACCATCAATGGCTTTTTAAACAATGTGTTTTTGTTTGTTACTATGTGTCAGGGGGCCTTCTTACAGGGAGCCTCCTCCCCTCTTGCACTTCACCCAGTGTGAGCAGCAGCAGTGCGTCAGGTGAGGGGAATCAGGAAGTGAGCGGGACGTAGATGTCAGGGCTCGGCGATGTTGGAGAGCCCCTGCGCCGCCAGGACCAAGAGGTGGAGGGGAACAGGCAGTCCCTTCTGGCGCCAGAATTAAGGCGTGCCACCAAATGTAAGGTCGGGAGGAGGCATTTTGGGGTGCCCAAACTCTTATGCTGGTCCTGGAGCTGGAAACATCCACTCCTGGATTCTGCGAGTGACTGAGAGGTCATGTTCCCAGTACATTTCCGAGCACAATTCAAAGTGTTGGTGCTGACCTTTAAAGCCCTAAACGGCCTCGGTCCAGTATACCTGAAGGAGCGTCTCCACCCCCTTCGTTCTGCTCGTACACTGAGGTCCAGTACCGAGGGCCTTCTGGCAGTTCCCTCGTTGCGAGAAGCCAAGTTGCAGGGAACCAGGCAGAGGGCCTTCTCGGTAGTGGCGCCCGCCCTGTGGAATGCCCTCCCATCAGATGGCAAAGAGAAAAACAGCTACCAGATTTTTAGAAGACATCTGAAGGCAGCCCTGTTTAGGGAGGCTTTTAATGTTTAATCAATTATTTCATTTTTCTGTTGGAAGCCGCCCAAAGTGGCTGGGGAAACCCAGCCCGATAGGCGGGGTATGTATAAATAAATAAATAAATAAATAAATAAATAAATAAATAAATACTGTTCTTTGCTATCTCTACACTGTAAATACTATGCACAATAAAACTCTTAAAGACAGAGCAGTCTCGGACGTTGTTACTCAAGAGGAGCCGCAACAGTACCCTTACACTATGCTATGTGTTTTTGTGTCTTTTTATAGTGTAAACCACCCTGTGATCTTCAGAGGAAGGGCAGAACAGAAATTAATTAATTAATATAATATAAATGGGTTTAAAGAGGCAATAATGCTCATAAAATGATTTGCTTTTTTCACACTTTCCCTATGAATTCACCCTTAACCAGTGAATTCTTCAGGGGCAGAGGATAATAAAAAACATTTAAGTATGAGCTGCAACAGTAGCTGGGCTGCTTACAATCCTTGCCTTCAGTGATGCAGCGATTTTTTTATGAGGACTGAAAGAGTTAAAACCCAAGGGGGCCAAATTGATTGGGGAATTGGGAATTGATGAGCTATAAAGAGCCACAGCCTTACACAGTCAAAGGGTGATGAATGAGAACGTGTCAGAAGGATATGGCGCTCTGGAGTGATATATATATATTCTAGTAGCAAAGAGACCGATGGGATAAAATTCCAGGAAAAGGCCTTTGGGTGAGCCTTTACCTAAGGCATCAGCAAGAACATAATTGTGGCTTTGCCATTGTTCAGCAGGCCAGTTTTTACATTTGTACAAGTTTGCAAGGAGCTTTAAGGGGTGACACAATGGAGGAAAGACCATCATTGCCCAGGAACAGCCTCCTTCATAAATGAAGTATGAAAACCAAATGTGCACATTTGAAGGACAGCCACGGAGATTCATTACTAAATTGATTTTCCTTTTCTACAAGCACAGAGAAACCTTGTCTAGTACAACTCTGCAGATCACTCATTCTAAAATCAGTTTCACACAACTTTCCTAATGTGGTGGTATTCTGTAACAGAAACCAAATATACACATTTTCATGTTTGTATTTCATTTCTTTGTATTAATGAATTTCTTATTGATCACTGAAGATTCTAAGCAGCATACAGACAAATGAAAAAATCCATACCAAGTGTAACAAACCACAATTGTCATTTGTGCTTTTCCCATTTCCATGTGTCCTTCACGCATCCACACAGCTATGGCAAATGTTAACAAATACACACACACACACACACACACACACACACACACACACACACACACACCATATTATAGATATTATAGAACGCACACTTGTCTTGCTACACAGCTTCTCTCACACCAAACACTAAAATGTTACAGATTTCAGATTTAGTGCTTGTGGCTGCTAGAAAAACTGTAAGATCAGCCGCCAACAAAGAGTTCAGCAAAACAGGTAAACTTCCAGGCAGACTCAGTATAGGCTACTTGGACATTGATGAGCAGCAACTTTCACAAAAATATATTGCTAACACATTATATATGTGCAGTATGTGGACCGAGAACTCCCAGAAGTGCAAGCTGGATTTCGAAGGGGCAGAGGAACCAGAGACCAAATAGCAAACATGCGCTGGATTATGGAGAAAGTTAGAGAGTTCCAGAAAAACGTCTACTTCTGATTCATTGACTATGCAAAAGCCTTTGACTGTGTCGACCACAGCAAACTATGGCAAGTTCTTAAAGAAATGGGAGTGCCTGATCATGTCATCTGTCTCCTGAGAAATCTCTTATGTGGGACAAGAAGCTACAGTTAGAACTGGATATGGAACAACTGATTGGTTCAAAATTGGGAAAGGAGTACGACAAGGTTGTATATTGTCTCCCTGCTTATTTAACTTATATGCAGAATTCATGCAAAAGGCTGGACTAGATGAATCCCAAGCTGGAATTAAGATTCCCGGAAGAAATATCAACAACCTCAGATATGCAGAAGACACAACCTTGATGGCAGAAAGTGAGGAGGAATTAAAGAACCTTTTAATGAGGGTGAAAGAGGAGAGCGCAAAATATGGTCTGAAGCTCAACATCAAAAAAACCAAGATCAAGGCCACTGGTCCCATCACCTCCTGGCAAATAGAAGGGGAAGAAATGGAGGCAGTGAGAGATTTTACTTTCTTGGGCTCCTTGATCACTGCAGATGGTGACAGCAGTCACGAAATTAAAAGGCGCCTGCTTCTTGGGAGAAAAGCAATGACCAACCTAGACAGCATCTTAAAAAGCAGAGACATCACCTTGCCGACAAAGGTCCGTATAATTAAAGCTATGGTTTTCCCAGTAGTGATATATGGAAGTGAGAGCTGGACCATAAAGAAGGCTGATCGCCAAAGAATTGATGCTTTTGAATTATGGTGCTGGAGGAGACTCTTGAGAGTCCCATGGACTGCAAGAAGATCAAATCTTTCCATTCTTAAGGAAATCAGCCCTGAGTGCTCACTGGAAGGACAGATCCTGAAGCTGAGGATCTAATACTTTGGCCACCTCATAAGAGAAGACTCCCTGGAAAAGACCCTGATGTTGGGAAAGATTGAGGGCACTAGGAGAAGGGGACGACAGAGGACGAGATGGTTGGACAGTGTTCTCGAAGCTATGAACATGAGTTTGACCAAACTGCGGGAGGCAGTGGAAGACAGGAGTGCCTGGCGTGCTATTCTTCTCAGCGGAATCAGCTCAACTCTTCCACTGTCCAGGGTACAGGACATCAAGAGATGATTCATGTACGTGGATAACTAGGCCTTAAGTCAAATTGATTTCAGTGGAAGAGTGCTTAGCTTTCACAGGAGAATACCTGTTGGTTTCATGGATGCTGGAAAAGGTATGGAATGGTGGTTTCTGTGCAAGTAATTGGTTCCCTATTCATTTCCATGGCACAGGCTCAGCTAAGATGAAAATGATTACCCGCATCTGAGGGATTTGTGATAATTAAGGGGAGAACAAACACTGGCTTCTAAGCAGGTCACTTGTAGTACTTTCCAAGGACAACCAACTTGAAAGTGAGTCAGACGCAGGCAGCTGTTCAGAGACCCAAGTAATAACAGGTGACATAAATATGGATGGCTAGAGAGGTGGATGTTTGTATTAAAGAACTTCCTGTGCTTTTAAATTATGTTCCCAGCTAAATCTGGACCTACTAAATAAGTTAAGTTTGCCTTGTAAGGTTCCATGACATAAATGGAATGACACATGTAATATGCCACTGTGAAATGGGGAATTACTGTAGCCTCAGAATGTGGACAATGAGAAACAGCTCCTGGGCCCTTTGTAACTTCCTGTTTGAAAGGGATTCAACATTTGCTTTACTTTTCCCATCTTGCTCCAGGCTCTTGAGTGAAGACTGCCAAATGGCCATAATCAATGTTCTCTGGTGTGGTTGCTGATGCTCGTACAAGTTCAGACAGTTATTTAAAAATGTCTAGAGCATGACAGAATAAAAATCAGGTATGTATGAACTATAAAGCCAGACATCTTTCTAAAGCTGGAACCCATAGACCTCAAACATGCTGTCAAAGATGCATCATTGTCAGGAGTTAGAATAAGGAAGCAATGCAGATCATAATCTCATAATGTAAACTATATGGTTTTAGAAAGAGCCAAGTTGCTCAAGTCTTGTGAAATTTTGAGGACTGCTACAATTTGCAAGAAGGTCTTTGGTCACACTTCTAATCACAGGTCAATACCACACATTGCACAGTGGAATGGGACTCCCTTGGGAGGTGGTGGACTCTCCTTCCTTGGAGATTTTTAAGCAGAGGTTGGCTGGCCATCAGTTATGGATGCTTGAGCTGAGATTACGGCACTGTGGGGGGTTGGACTAGATTTATTTATTTTTAATTGTTTATTTATACCCCACCCTTCTGGCTGGGTTTCTCTAGCCCAGGGGTCAGCAAACTTTTTCAGCAGGGGGTCGGTCCACCGTGCCTCAGACCTTGTGGGGGGGGGGCGGACTATATTTTGGAGGAAAATAAATGAACAAATTCCTATGCCCCACAAATAACCCAGAGATGCATTTTAAATAAAAACACACATTCTACTCATGTAAAAACACGCTGATTCCTGGACCATCCGCAGGCCGGATTGAGAAGGCGATTGGGCCAGATCCGGCCCCCGGGCCTTAGTTTGCCTACCCATGCTCTAGCCACTCTGTGTCCCTTCCATCTCTACAATTCTACGATTCTACGCTATGCTTAACCAAGGGGCTGCAGCCAATCCTGGGCTCTTCATAGGTCTACTCATATGATAATATGCTCCCAAGTGTATGTTTGCCACATTCATTTGTTACAGGTTGCCTTTTTGTTCTCAACCACTAACATTCAAAGTATGTATTTGGTGTGTCTTACATGTCTTTTAAGTATGCCAAACTGCCAGTAACCTTGGGGTCTTTGAAATGAACCACAATTGGAGTGATAGCAATTATAGTATCTTGGAGCAAGCCATTATTGGAGCAAGCCGCCCAGAGTGGCTGGGGAAACCCAGCCAGATGGGTGGGGTATAAATAAATTGTTGTTGTTGTTGTTGTTGTTGTTGTTGTTGTTGTTAGTAATGCCGCTTATAAACTCCCACAGCTATATATGAGTGAACACAATGAAACACTCTGGTCCACAGCTGTACATAGCAGAGTTGAACATGGTCTTTGACTCTCTCTTTAAGAAAGCACTTCAAGGGGAAATTAATTTAGTGAGCAATCCCATGCTCAGTTGAAGAGTGCATTGGAAGTTATATGACACGGTGGGCCTTTCCACTGATAGAGAGAACTTCTTAGGTCACCCCACTGTGGTGCTGTAAAGATCTGCCACCGTTGCTATTCTGCACCTGTGCTCCAACAGCTGCGCAGCTGGGAATGGGGCTTATCTGCGGATTCACAGAATACTGTGCCTCCTTATTTTTCAACAGCCTCCTCTTCAAACAAACAAACAAACAAACAAACAACACCTTTAAAACTACACCAGCTGTGAGGTTGCAATGGAAGGAAACTAAAGAATAAGCAAGCCACCCACCCCAAGCCCTGGCTTCTGTGAGCCATCAGGGCTCTAGTTGTGTCTGTGGTTCTGCTCTGAGTACCACATTTCTCTAGTACATAGAATGCCTTCTTGGTAGTGGTGCCCCCCCTGTGGAACACCTGCCCATCAGATATTAAGGAAATAAACAACTATTTGACTTTTAGAGGACATCTGAAGGCAGCCCTGTATAGCCCTGTTTGATACCTTACTTAATTTGTTAGAAGACACCCAGAGTGGCTGGGGGAGCCCAGTCGGATGGGTGGCATATAATTAATAACTTCTTGTTGTTACTCCATTGTTGAATTTTGAGGATTTTTCCTATTACAATTTTATGTGTATCTGCAATATATGGCTTGTAGATATCCATGGTCACCTGCTTGCTCCTTCTTTGGTCACAAGACTCTAAGTTGTTGTTTCGTGTAGCAATCATCCTCATCGCAAGGTATCTGAGATGCTAAAATTTTGCACTTCTAAAACATAAATTTTGGATTGATAAAGTACAAGGCAATATTCAACCATCAGGTTTTAGGATGCCAAGACCTTCTCCCATCCGAATAGTGGAAAATGTAACCTCACGTTTTAAAATGGTAATTGAAAGAATTAAAAGCACTCACATGTTGTAAAGTCACTACAACTGTTTTATTTTGTTTGAAAAAAAAACCTCCACTAAACTTTGACAATTCCAGTGAGGAAGCCTTGTATAGGGTTGCTCCGGAATTTTTTATCCATGATGTAATTCCCTAAGGTGCCTCTATGAAGAGACAGTAGTAAAAGCTAATGAAAATGTTTTCTCATCCTGCACAGCTCTTCTGTTCTGCTTCCAATTCTGCTGTAAAACACATTAGTTTTCACTAGTGAATTCTCTAATGAATTAGTCATTTAATCTGGCAACAGTGGTTGTGAAGCAGGTTGTTACAAAATGCACTTGCATAGCCCAGTGCTTATCTGTGTGCAAGTATGTTTGCAGAGTGGATAGCCCACATTTTGGAGTAGGGGTGGGAGAGGGCAGAGGAGGCGGCTTTTCTACCAGTGGAAACAACCTTCTCCCCTTCTATTGACAGCTATCAGTCTGTCAATCACTCACTCTCTCCACCCTTCTGAGTAATACCTCCCCCCACCATCTGACTATATATAAGCGTCTGGGGACTTCTGCTTCAGTGTATCTGAAGAAGTGTGCATGCACACGAAAGCTCATACCTATGACAAACTTAGTTGGTCTCTAAGGTGTTGCTGGAAGGAATTTTTTAATTTTGTTTTGACTACGTCAGACCAACACAGCTACCTACCTGTAACTCCCCTTCTATTGTATTTTAACCTTTATTGGAAGCCGCCCAGAGTGGCTGGGGAAACCCAGCCTGATGGGCAGGGTACAAATAAATTATTATTATTATTATTATTATTATTATTATTATTATTATTATTATTATTATTATTTCCAGTGATAACAACCTTCTATTGGGGGGAGGTCAAGATGGCTGTACACCCACTTCCTCTTTGAAGGAACTGGGCTGGAGAAGAGGCTCAGAACTCAGAGCCATTTATTTCTCCCTTCCCCACAAGGTCTGACCTACAATTTCAAAACTTCCTGAGGTGTTCATTGAGTGGTTTCTCCTAGAGCCCACCCACCCTCTCCCACTGCATGTGGAATTGCCCCATATGTGTGCATGCACAGACTGAGGATCAACAGCAAGCTGAGAATCAATTTGGGACCCAATACCTGTATGCATGGTTGCAGTGGACTCATAGACTACAGCCTCCTTTCCGTTTGCCTTTACCAACTGTAGTAAAAGTCCAGAGCCGTCTTGCCCATTGGGTTTACGGGCGCATTGTGCCAGGGCACCGGCCTCTCAGGGGTGCCCCAGCGAGTGGGAGAGCTGCGTGGCTTTGCCAGCGGCCTCCCCTTTCCCTCCTGCATGCCCGCCAGCTGTGCCCCATCAATCATATGGCTGGCGGGTATGCAGCTTTTTGTACCACAGCGCCGGATATGCTTAAAACGGCCCTGTAAAAGTCTGCTCATCTTGCTAGTAGGACCATGGTGGGAGAAAGACTTCTGGTCTTCTCTCATGCTGAATCCCACACACCCCTTAAATATATTGCCATTGTTGTCTAACTGCATTCACTCATTTTACATCACTTCTAATTTAGCCCACAGTGAAGTGAAGAATGGGACCCCTGAACACAACAAGCATAAATGGGGAAAGACAGGCAGATAATATGGGGAAAGGAGCAGCAAATGAATGGACACAAAATTGAGAAAGCAAGAATCTGATTTAACACACCAGCTTTCCAATATAAAGTAGATTTATTTTTGCCTGGAAGTCCACCCAATCTTGATTAAACTTGTTTCCAAATATGTGTGCACAGAACTGCAGATTTAAAGCAGGGCAAAGACCAGGTGGGAGTGTCAGTTTTCCCTGGGGCAGCGCAAAGACAAAGGGCATTTTTCTTCTCCAAAACCCAATAAATTCTCAGCTTGACCTTGCTCAATCTGGGAAACAGGACTGAAAATATAATATTGCATGGTAATGTGGTGGCATGCCCTCACCTGCCATGAAGGGCTTGTTCTGGTCACCTGCCTCATAAATTAGAGAGAAGTAATGGAAGGAATGCGAGAAAGGTGTTGAAAAATAGCTGAAGGTATGGTGAGTTTTCCCCCATGTTGAGGAGGGGGGGGGAAGTACTTCTATTCTTTTATGAATCAATAAAGCACTGGGGAAATTGCATATGGCTGGTTGAAAATGGGACCCCAAAATTGCCAGAAAATTATTTGCTGAGAAATTTTGGCTTAGTTGTATATTCTATAGTGAATAAGAGTAAGAGCTATCATGGTGCGCTGAGGCAGTGTGGTGTAGCCATCAGAGCATTGCTCTAGAATGAGAGAGTCCCAGCTTAAAACCCATCATCAGTCATGAAGTTTACAGGGTGATCTTGGGATAATCTCTTGCTCTAACTCAACCTACATCACAGATGGTTGTGAGGATAAAATTGAAAGTGGGGAGAACCTTGTACGCTGCCTGGAGCTCTGTGGAGAAAGTGGGGTATGTGTTAAATAATTCTATAAAGTCTGGGAAACTATCTCGTCACAAGACTGCTCTTCATATGTGCCCAGTGGCTTTGTCTTGTGTCACAGTGGAACTATTTGGGAAAAAAGTACTGTTCATATAACATTTTTTTCAGTGTGCAAATAAGTTATTGTAGCTTGCTGTAATCCAGAGGTTTCCAACCTTTTTCGGGTCCATGGCTCCCTTGATGATTGACCCCAAAACCTAAGTTCTTCCAGCAGGCATGTGAAAATGGGTGGGGTCTACCCAATGCCTATGCCAAACCTCTTACATCTGTAGTCAATGAAGTTGTGGCCTGATTTCACCCAAATGATAGTTGTCTGCCTCTTATTCTTGGTATTGGGAGGTCCAAATGGTAGGGGGAGACACCTTGCCATGCAATGCATATAGTAGTGTAACGCATAGCTGCCAAGTTTTCCCTTTTCTCACAAGGAAGCCTATTCAGCATAAGGGAATTTCCCTTAAAAAAGGGATAGCTTGGCAGCTATGGTGTAACGGGTGCCTATAAATGTATATATTAGTGCAAGTTACATATGAAATGCATTTTTTTGGGGGGGAAATCAATTTGTAAAGATGCATATAATAAGCAAAATTGCCTTTGTTTGTCCAACGTTTTTTTATACCATTTTTCTTAGCCAAGGTCACTCACAGCTCACTGAGTCTCTTGGGCTTGCCGATCGGAAGGTTTGCAGTTCGAATCCATGCGATGGGGTGAGCTCCCTTGGCTCTGTCCCAGCTTCTCACAACCCAGCAGTTCAAAAACACACCAGTGGAAGTGGATAAATATGTTCCACTGTCACGGGAAAGTAAACAGCAATTCCATGCGCTCTGGCTTCTATCTTGGTGTTTTGTTGCGCCAGAAGCAGTTTAGTCATGCTGGTCACATGACCCCGAAAGCTGTCTGTGCACAAACGCTGGATCCCTCGGCCTGAAAGCGAGATGAATGCCGCACTCCATAGTCGCCTTTGACTGGACTTAACCACCCAGGGGCCTTTACTTCTACCTTTTCTTCTACAACTCTCCTTCTTCAAGAAGCAGCAAAGAATACGTCATGACATGCTGCACATATTTCATGAAAAGCAGTCCTTCCCAAAATGTCAAATGACTCCTGGCTTTGTCCTCCGCTTCTGCACATCCACCAGAAAGTCCTGGCACATACAGTGCAGCTGTATGCTTATAGCCTTCACCTTCAGATTTGGAGTTGCTCCCAGAAGGCATGCTGATAATGGGGCTGGTACACACTATGTGCGGAATGAACATGCGAAGGGCTCTTCTGAGGAAGGTGATTGTCGTCATCCCCCTGTATGTGGTGCATTAGCATCTAAGGAATTCCTCCCATTGCTTTCTCTGGCCGTCTACGCTGGTCATTCTCAAAACAAATGGCTGGCGGCAGCTCCAGCGCTACTCATGCAACTTCTTGTTCTTTGCAAAATGTGCCAGATTCAAGCAGCAGAAAACTCTTGGAGGTAGCTATCTAATTGTACTTCCCAAAG
Source organism: Zootoca vivipara (assembly GCF_963506605.1). Taxonomy (NCBI): domain Eukaryota; kingdom Metazoa; phylum Chordata; class Lepidosauria; order Squamata; family Lacertidae; genus Zootoca; species Zootoca vivipara. The sequence goes on from NC_083280.1 coordinate 92,457,181, forward strand.
ATACCTTGTTTTGTAAGATAGCATCTGATCCTTGCTTCAGCCAATGCTTCTTAAGAATATTCCAGCAGGGGAATTTTAGATTTAAAGCGCGCACACAGATGCGTGAGGTGCAGAAAGGTTTATTGTCAATAGTTTCCACAATAAAGATTCAAGGACTGCCTGAGGTGATCAACATGGCCATCCAATCCCATGTCTTTTATTGCTTTTTATTACCTTTTCTCCCCCATCCTGGTTCAGTTGGGTAACGGCTGTTCTCAGGGACTTTGATTCAGCACCACTACAAGCCAGGCGGCTGGCTGTTTTAATCACATCAGCTTTTTCGCCATCTTGTTTGTGTGCCCTGCTCTAAGCCATCTGCTTTGAACCTAGCATGCTCCACTGGGGCCGCACACATCTGCCAGCCAGACTACCTCCGTACACAGTTACACAATCTAATGCACAGCTCTTTAATGGGAAACAAGTGTTACAATGGCAAGCCTTTCTCTCTCTCAGGCTCTCTCTCTCTCTCATCCTCCCACCCCCAATTTAAAGCCACAGAGTCCATACATTCTAATAGAGATGAGACTCTATAGATCCACCCAGGTGAGATGAAATTGTAGACTATCACGAGGGAGGGGAGTTAATACATTATCCTCTTCTCAAGCTAAAGTTCAGCATTGTGTCCAGAATGGTTGTCTGGGAGCCAGTGCCATGGGTCTCTCTGCAGCATTTTTTAAAGTCACTTCTCTGATTGATATGAACAGCTAATTTAGAACACAGCCTGGATCTAGGTGAGAACTGCCTTTTCTGCTTAGCACCCAAACCCAGCACGTATAGTAAGTAGAAAATTTGCTGCTGCTTATTCTGCTTCTTTTTCTTTTTACTGGGGAATTAATTAAAGGTGTTTGCTTTTGGAGGGAACCCTCTGAAGACGGTTGCCTTGATGAAGTGGAATCAAGGTTGCACCGCAGTCCCTTGTGGGTGTCTCACTGTTTCATGTTCGCAGTGGCTTGGCACTGTCGCTGCAGTTGAAAGTGCTCAGACCAACCTCCTCATCCGACAGAGTTTCACCAGCCGAAAAGTGGCAGCGATTGTAACGAGTTTCTGCAGCCAATTATGCCTCTATTCTGTCAATTTTATGACTATCCAGGATTAATGAAGCAAGCATTTCAATATAATAGGCTTTTAAACTTATTATTAAATGAAACTCCTGAAAGGGTGGCTGGAAGCAAGCCTGCTTTGACATGTTTGGAAGTTTAACATTTAAAAGATAAACTTAGTTCAAGCAGTGCTTGTTTCTAACAAGCCACCCCTCCCTACAAACATAATTGGGATATCTTAAAAATTCAGGATGAAAGGTATTTGAGGGAGTATGCTGATTCTGAATGTTTAAATGCAACAGTTTTTTTTATTTTTAAAGTCACTTATTCAAGAAGCAAAGCGATGCGTATTGAAACCAGATGTATCGAATCTCAACTTTGACTCTTTGGTCTTCCATGCTTGGTTTAAAGCTGCTTTTAAATTGCATTTACTTTGCATTTACAATTGTGGAATTACTGTTAAACTGTGTTTGAACTTGAGTGTAAGATTTTAGCTATGCCCCCCACAAATTCTTTGACCTTTCTAGTTCAAGTTTATTTTGGTAAAAAGTGGGGTGTGTGTGTGTGTGTGTTTGCTGCTGGTATCCCATTCATCCTGAAGAGGACAGTGGTGGGTGGAAGTAAAATAAAAAAATTCCTTCAGTAGCACCTTAAAGACCAACTAAGTTTTTATTTTGGTATGAGCTTTCGTGTGCATGCACACTTCTTCAGATACCAGTGGTGGGTGGGTTTGCATGGTTTTTTTGTGACCAATAAGCATGCCTACCATCTCAATAGCTGGTTGTGGAGAAAGCTAGCAAAAAGCAAAGTGGATAGGTTTTGCACATTTTCCTTGAAATGTAGGTGCATATCTTAACTTTGAGCTTTGTGTACTTCAAAATATTATTTACTGCCTCCCTCTGAAGACAGGCTGCACCAGCTCACATCAGGTGATGTGCCTGCACCTGTGATCCTACAGAAATTGTGTTTGCACCAAAAACATGAGGTTAGAAATATTTACCCATTGGTGCAGCAGCTTTGCAGATGTGGAAGAAGGGAATCTGAACAGTAATGATTTTAACGGCTCATCTTTTTTTGTCAGTATTACTTTCCTTTGATCTCGGATAAAACCGTATTATACAGTGCATTCTGCAAATTGTGGCCTTTGGGTGATATTGGCTCCTTTGTGTGTGAAGAATGATCATTGATCCTTGCTGCTGATACTGAAAATATTTAATTGCACTGTGATTTGAAGAGGATGGAATACAGTGTGGGAAATGTGGTGAATAAGCTCCCTTCTAAGGAGCCTGTACATTTCCATCTGCTGGTGCTCAATAGAAGTCAATGCGTTACTCCCCAGCAAGGAGCCATTCTAATTTCACAGGAGTGCTTTTCACTGCAACAACACTTACGAAGTATCACATGTATCTCCATCTTTGGCGATTGTTGTTTTGAGCAAGAGGGTGGAGGACTAAACAGAAAGGAAGTTAAAGGAAGAAAGGAAGGAAGGAAGGAAGGAAGGAAGGAAGGAAGGAAGGAAGGAAGGAAGGAAGGAAGGAAGGAAGGAAGAAGAACATATAGGTTTACTTTCAACAAAACAAGCAGCCATCACATAAAAGGGGGTGCTCCACAGCCATATACAGTGGTACCTCTACTTACGAATTTAATGCGTTCCGAACGCACATTCATAAGTTGAAAATTGTAAGCCGAATCCCACAGGAATGCATTGGGGGAGAAAAAATTTGTAAGTCGAAGCAACCCTATCTAAAAATTCGTAAGTAGAAAAAATCCTATCTAAACCGCATCCAAGATGGCGGACGGAGCTCCATTCGTAAGTAGAAACATTCGTAAGTAGAGTTATTCGTAAGTAGAGGTACCACTGTAAGTGCGTCTCCAATGTGAAGATACAAACATGTATCCAGTTCTGCTAATAACTATACAGGGGTGCTTGTGCTGTTATTCCTGGGTGACGTTTTTGCCAGAATACACATGATTGGCCTGCAGCCCTCCAGATCAGCTTCAAACCACTTGTGTACCTTAACACATTTGTCTGGATGATAGTCTATGCCACTGAGTTACTTTCCCCACTGAGCAGGGTACTGGTGGCAGAAGTCCATAGGTATGCCCCAGGAATGGGGCCCTCTTTGGGGCAGGCTTTAGTTCAGGCATCCCCAAACATCGGCCCTCCAGATGTTTTGGACTACAATTCCCATCATCCCTGACCACTGGTCCTGTTAGCTAGGGATCATGGGAGTTGTAGGCCAAAACATCTGGAGGGCCACAGTTTGGGAATGCCTGCTTTAGTTAGACAGATGGCAAAATTCTTAAGCCTGCTTTTTGCACTGCTTTGGTCCAGCTCTGTTTCGTAGTGTGTGCTTATGCTCTTGTGTATTATATCATCATTCTTGTGGGTCAGCAGCTGTTGTCAGCCACCTTCGGGGGCCTTTCAGGCTGAAAGGATGTAATACTTATCCATTGCCTTCCTATTGCCATCAGTGCCTCGGCACTTCATAGCTATGCTCTGCCTCCCCTCTGCGAAGAGGTTGAATGATAAGGAGGATTCCAGAGCCAACTGTGTGGTCAAGTACTGGGGGTGGACAATGCTTATTTCTCCCTCTCTGGTGATTTGGTGAGGGAACCGATGTCCTGTGTTTTTTGCTTAACGGGAAGTCCATGAAACATGGCCCAGGGAGCCTTGCACAATGTGCTGTGGAGAATTTGTATATCCATCCGTGCTCCATGCAGTTTGGACTCAGCCAGTAATGAACAGTCTTGACTTTCTGCATTTGCTAGGTGGGTATCAAGGGATATTCATAAATCCCTAGGCTACATCCATGACCCATAAACCCCCTCATGCAGATAAGTCTTTAATAATAAATAGCTATCCTGTTTGTACCACATGGAAGCTTCCTTTCCCCATTGGTTCCACATATACTAATGGAGTTTATGCTGGAATCAAAATTGACCTATCTTTGGTTAGCCAATAATCATGGGTAGGCAAACTAAGGCCCTGGGGGCTGGATCCAGCTCAATTGCCTTCTAAATCTGGCCTGCGGACAGTCCGGGCATCAGCGTGTTTTTACATGAGTAGAATGTGTGCTTTTATTTAAAATGCATCTCTAGGTTATTTGTGGGGCATAGGAATACGTTCATTTATTTTTTTTCAAAATATAGTCCAGCCCCCCACAAGGTCTGAGGGACGGTGGACCGGCCACCTGCTGAAAAAGTTTGCTGACCCCTGGCCAATAATTGTACTTACACAATGGTTTACTTTTATTGCCTCTGGCTGGGATCTTTTGTTATTGGCTTTGGAATAACAGAGTGACTAGATCAGGCACCCCCAAACTGTGGCCCTCCAGATGTTTTGGCCTACAACTCCCATGATCCCTAGCTAACAGGACCAGTGGTCGGGGAAGATGGGAATTGTAGTCCAAAACATCTGGAGGGCCGCAGTTTGGGGGTGCCTGGACTAGGTGCTACTGGAAAGTCTCTCTCTCTCTCTCTCTCTCTCTCTCTCTCTCTCTCTCTCTCTCTCTCTCTCTCTCTCTGTGTGTGTGTGTGTGTTTCCTGCACAATTCCCCGATAACACTGGAATAATCAAAGAAGGCTCCTGGGATAGGCAGCCAAACATTCATATGTCTTTCCCCCCTAAACATGAACTGAACTGAACCTGACCAAAGTGCACAGTCATTCTGAATCCTTGCTTCAAAGCTTTTGCTTCAGATGCCCTGGCTTTTAAGGAAATATGCTCAGAAGAAATTAGACAGAGGAAATCAAGTTTCAAAGGGGTGTGTGGCCTATAAACAGAACAGTAAGAAACGGGGGTGGGATGAAAGAATGGAATGTGCCACATCAGAATGCAGGAAAGGCTGCCGTTTCTTATCTACTCCTATGTCAGAAGTGCAGATCAGACTTTGACTCCTCCTCTCATGTATTTTGACCGTGGTATTGTTGGTAGCAGTATGAAATTGAATTTTTAAAGAAATAAAATAAACGTGGGGAAGGTTTCCCACTATCAGTAATATCCCAGTAATATTTCCCAGTATCAACCTGTAGTGATGCAATCCCCTCTCCCACTCCATCAGTCTACTTTTTCTCATTCTGTTGCACTGTAGACCTAGCCACAGATTAAGATGGAGGGCTCTGCTGCTTTTAAGGTGCAAAGTGTGTTCGAGTTTCCCCAGATACAGGGCTAATAATTGTTCTTATTAAAAACAAACCCTCAGCCAGGGAAATAGAATTGCGTTGAGAGAGTGCAGTTACTTAACAGATGTTGTAAATAAATCACAAGCAGCTTTCAAAAAACATTTCAATAATTAAATATTATCCCTTGTCACGTTATTAAAACTCCAGGGCCCTCTTTGGAAGATAGGCTCCATCCATGTGAAGACTACATGCACAGAGAGAGAATGGAACTGCACGGCTGGCCCTGCCCAGTGTGTGCGACCATTAATGGCACCCTCTGCTTAGGGGTCCTCTTTATTTTGTTGGCCTTAGGGGTACAGCCCTGCTCTGCTCCAATTTAGTCTCCACACGGTGGCTAACTGTAAACAGCTCTCAGGTTGCTTACAATCGATTAAAAAAATCACAGAGAAACAATGATTTTAAAAGTACACAATAAACATGTCTCTAACCAATAACCTTCCAGCCTTGTCCGCTATGTGGACAAGAACCACCATTTCTCTGGTTGCTCCTCCATTAAGTCCATTAATCGAAACTTGATTCACTCGGTTCAGGTGCTGTTCCGAACCGACCTCTCCTATTATAGTCACCCAATCAGTCAACCATCATGGAATATTTTGGAGCCGCAGATTCCACACAAACCACATGGACAGAATTTTATTATGTGGAAGGGATCACACTGGACCCTCCCCTGCTGTTATGATGTCCTTTAATCTGGGACCAGGATTAGGGAAGTGTTGCTCACTCCCGAAGCTTGAGTTTGTGTTCCATACTCCATAATGTACCATATACAGTAGATCCAATGAAAAATAATTGACTATGGAGATTTTTAGTTCTTCAACACAAATGATTTTGTAGTTGCTAAGAAACTCATAATCAGTGTCTCTTGCAGGACATAAGAAAGGGTTTTATTTTTATTCTCGCAATAATTAAGGGGTCCATAGGTAATGTGTGAGATTTGGATCACTGCAGTGATTGTGGATGTGGCGGAGATGGGAAGCTATCTGGGGAAGGAGAATCACGTCTTCTGTCCATAGCCAAACCTGTTGCTTCTGTTAAATGGAAGCTGTATAGTAGCAAGAAGAACCTGAATAGCAGAATGTGCTCATTTATAAGGAACACCTTTCCCTTGAATCAGATTCATGGAAATTTCAACAGTATAAACCCTAAGCTCAAGCATAATACAGTATATGCCAGAATTTTAAATATATGTTGTGAGGGGGACCCCCTACTTCCCTTGGCTCACTAGATCATACTTTGTGTTTTTATTCCCCCCCCTCCTTTACACTAAAAAGAAGTTGAGAGCTCTGTCCTGTGTTGCATAATAAAACTTGTAAAATTGAACAAATTGGCCAACAATCCTGGATGCAGTCCGAGGTTGAGGTCAAATGCATGCATGTTAAATTTCCAGCTCAATAAATTTGAAACAGTCTTTCAGATACCGGCAAAGTACATTCACATGGTGCATATCAGTAGATGTGCGTCATACTTGAACACTGTATTATAATATTAGTGTTACCATCAAATTTACTTCTGGACAAATGAAAGAAACATGTACCGTTTCGCAATGGGATTTCTACTGGAGGGCTTTCTGAGTTGTTTGATTTTGGAGGGAATGCAAATGGACACAAGCATCTGGAGAATGAGCACATCGTATGGAAGTGATATTATTACTTTTGATTGCCTAAGTAGGCTGTGTTGTGTACATGTCCAGATGTCCACTTTGTTTTGCCTAGTACACAGTTTGGATACAACCCAGAAAAATGGCCAGAGGCAAAGATCCAAGAGGACTCTGTGAAAATCAGTGCTTTGAATATGGTTGTGATAGCTTTAGATAGGACCCCCACCTTAACATTTGTTCAACTGTTGTTTCTTCAAAATAAAAAAAATCCTTCAGTAGCACCTTAAAGGCCAACTAAGTCTTTATTTTGGCATGAGCTTTCGTGTGCATGCACACTTCGTCAGATACACTGAAACAGAATCCACCAAACCCTTATGTATATTCAGAGGGTGGGGGTGATGGGAATGGGTGGTGGGCTGATGGGAGTGGTAAACCTGTAGATGGCTGTTAATGACTGCTGATGACTGCAATTGGTCCTGAGGGAAAAAAGCAAGGGCTGAGGCGCTAAAGAAAGCTTGATCATGCATAATGAGATAAGAATCCAATGTCTTTATTCATCCCAGGTGGCTCCATGGTTTTAAGCTTGGTAATGAGTCCCAATTCAGCAACTTCTCTTTCCAGTCTGTTCCTGAAATTTTTCTGTAATAAAACAGCTGCTTTGAGATCTTGTATAGAATGTCCTGGGAGACTGAAGTGTTCTCCTACTGGTTTTTCTGTCTTGTGGTTCCTGATGTCAGATTTATGTCCATTTATCCTTTGGCGTAGGGTTTGGCCTGTTTGTCCAATATAGAGAGCTGAAGGGCACTGTTGGCATTTGATGGCATACACAATGTTAGAAGATGAGCAATTAAATAGTCCTGAGATGGTATGTTGTATGGTATGTTGGAGGTTGTTTCTTCGTTAGACTAAAAGTCAGCATAAGGTTTTTGTAGGCAATCTTTATGAAACCACAACATGACTCCTTACGAAATCTCAGACTCTGATGAATATTATGACAGGCAGAAGCTGAGTGCATAAAACTAGGCGTGATTCATACTGTACAGAGGGGCTTGGATCTTTTGAACCAAATGCAACCCTCTAGCTATGTCTGGCAGCTGACCAAGGGCTGATCATTCAGTTCCATGGGAGAACATGCCAATGGCTTGTGTGTGGGCAGGCGTATGAAGACACTACTCAGCCACCATCACCCGAAGTGGCAGCTGAGAAAGGACTTGACTGAATGCTATTAGCAGTGATAGAAGCAGAGCTTGGGGTTGTGGCTTCACAGAGTTGCACATCTCAGATACTGTGCTTGGGGAACAACAAGAGTCGCTTCCAACAAGAGTTATCACTGGTCTACCTTAAGTGCTGCCAGATACTATGTAGGCATAGCAGCTACACAATGCAGCCCTGGCCCACCCACTTCCACCAATGCTACCAAATGTCCAACAGCAATAGGTCATCATTCTGCAGCATTGTTCACACACCTCTTCCCCTGCAGGCCATATCCCCGAAACAAGTCTGGCTTTCAACACAGTGTCTTTGGAAAGACTGAAGCAGAGTGTCACAACCCCTTGGCCACATTCACCAATATTTTCAGAAGCTTTCAGATCTATAACGCAGGCTTAAAATGTTGCTTGTTTCCTCGGTGAAGACAGGTTCATTGTTACAGGCATGGTTTCTTGAAATGTGAATCTCAGATGTTTTAAACGTTGAGCTGCTTTCAGTATGCCCATGGCTGCTTGTCAAATTCTGTTCATAGATCAAAATTTGTTTTTTAAAATTCTCCGGCTGCAAAACAACTCCCTAAAACTTATAAAATACTTTATGTGTCTATTTGCTTTCATATATATGGTGGCCAGGATCCAGGACAAGATTTTATGGCCCAGCTATAAATGGAGTTGGTAACGAAAGCGTTGACGCGGCCATAATTACTGTAGCATGAACAGTTTTATTATGTACTATATGCAATATCTATACATACATTGTACATTTTCTGGGTTATAAAGACATATTTCATTTGAGCAAAAGTAATTCGTTAACAACTGTCGAGAGCTAAATATAAACAACCCGACACCTCTGTGCTGTCGGGAAAAGGGTAGAAAAATTTTCAACTGCTTGAAAGGATCTGCACTTTTAACGTTACAAAGAACCAGTTCCAGCGAGTGTAATAAACTGCTTCTTAGCATTTAATTAAAAAGCCTCAAGTTAACTCTGGTTTATTGAAAAACCAAGGCATTGATTCTACCAGTTAATTTTGCCTTCCTTGGTTAAGTACTTTCCAGGTGCTAAGGAATTAAAATGCAGCCCCAGTGCTTCAAATAGGGACTCATTTGTCTTTTATTTTTTATTAAAGGCCATTTTTTTATTCTGTCTGTAATGAAATGGGGGTCATAATTAGGTGAACTTGATTTGCTATTAATTAAGTGAAACCAGGACAAGAAGGCTAGGAAATTGGGGCTGAGAAATTTCAAGAAACTGCCAGCCATTGTTGCTACCTAATGTCTTCTCTCTCCCCCACCAACCCAGCATTTTATGGGGCTAAAAGCAGATTTTGTTGTAGATAATATTATAGCAAACAGCTATTTGCTGGCATGCTTTCCAAAATGCTGAAAAAGATGGACTCTGATCTGATCTAATAAGGCGGTTCTTGTGCTCTTATGCACAAGATCATTTGAGGCATGACACATAGTTGGTCTTAATGGTGAAAGGATCCTGACTTTGCACTCTTAGTTTATAAATTACAGCAGTGGTTCTGCTGCTACCTGGAGGTGCTCGAAGACTACTCTTCCAGACTATGGCTTTTGAGTGATTGAATTTTGAGGGCTTTCTCTTGTATCTGATGCTATTCAACACCCTTAGTACTGAGCAAGGGCACCCAGAGATTGAGGTTCCATTGGTCATCATTATGTGGCTGAAACCCAGTTCTATTTCTCTGTTAAATCTGTATCAGATGTAGCCATGCATGTTCTGAACCAATTGTGGACTGGATGAGGGCCAATAAGCTGAATCTGTAAATCCTGTGAAATTTAGCATTTTTGCTTTTCTTTGTGGGGTTGCAGTGTCCCTGAAGGAGCAGGTGTATTACTCGGGGTGCTCTTGAGTCACCTTGGTTGCCAAATTGACCAGGAGCTGCTTCTCAGCTGTGGATGTTCCTGGATAGGAGAAGCCTTGTTACAGTGATCCATGCCCTAGCAAGGACAGGAAATACGTCACTAGGTCACCCCTTCTAACAGAGGCAGAAATAGGGGTGTGTGACTGGTTTGGTTGCACTGGGGCGCCACAGCGGATGCCACAACTATGGTGTAGAATGGATGGCGAGAGGAAGAGGGTGCCAAACTTTGCCATCACACAGGGCACCAATGCAATTTGAAACCCACAGGTCCACCACTGCTTCTAACATGACAGGAGGTCCTCTAGTCTAATATATGCTATTAGCCCCCAGGGCTAAAAGATTGCATGCTAGCATAAGTAGCATGAAGAAACTTTGGCCATTAGTTCATAATATTAGAACAAATAAATTGGCTGAATATTTTTTGAGCAATCTCAATTGCTGTCCTCATTGAACTCCATGCAGGCATAGATTGGTCTGCTTATTTACTTGAACATTTTGTTTGATTGCAGACTTTTCCATGGTATCTCTGTTTGGATTGGAATAGCAGGCATCTTCCATCAGGGCTATTTCTATTCCAACAAGAATCATTTATATTTTCTTTATATTTTCAGAGTCATTACTCTTCTTTTTACCCCCTGAAGTTACATAAAGTCCTAGCCATAGAGCACTGCTGCGAAATGGTTCCTGTTCAACACACATAGGAGTTTAAAGTTGGCTTTGACTGACAAGGTGTTAGCAGTTAACAGGATATGCCTCATACTTGGCTATAGGTCTGTTTTGAAAGTCTTTTGGCCTAAACAACCAGCTGAACAACATTTGTTTTAAGTTTTGGTTTGGCATTTTATTTTTTATTTAAAAATTGAAATCCTTCATGCAGTGCTTCAACGTTTTGTTTTCATAGTAGCCTCCAGATTTTGCTAGAAGCAAAATTTCAGTGTGAACTGAGAGGTTGTTCTACTTGAGGAAAACATCTGAGAAATTTTGGAAGACACTTACGAACGCGTATTTATTGTAACTGGAGGTGCTGGCTTGAATCCAGCCTTCTCTTTTAATATTCCTGGGACATTGTATGGAAAAAATAGATGGCTGTCTCCTCCACAAAGTTCTTCAAAAGAATTGGATGCCACCATGCCCTGTCACTCTCAGATTCCAAGGGACCCACCCGTTTCTCAATGCATGTGATAGTTGCTGGGCTTTAGTTGCTTCCAGCAGCCACAACATGTTGGGTTTATTTTTTATTTATTTTTTATTTATTTTTTTAAAAAAACAGCAGCTCCCTCAGACCTGCTGTTGTTGCCATCTGTGAAGTCAAATGCCTATGTTAGCTGCACCAAAGTGACCTCCTCAGGGTTCAAGCCTGGGCAATATGCATGGAGGTCCTGGCCTGCTCACAAGACCCTGCTCTCAGCTTTGCTGGTATGGTCCAAAGGAAAGCAGAGCAAGACATTGGGCACTAGCTTGGCTGCAAGAGTTGCTAGAAGGAGGTGTACAAGGTACAATCCAACCGTCTTAGGGACTCCACTCTGGATTTCTTTAGGGTTTACTCCTGCATTAAACTCAGCAGCTGGGGGCTGACTATGGTGTGGAAACTAACTTAACTGGGTAACTATAGCCAGCAAATTCAGGTACTAATTCTTAAAAGTTACCTGATCTTAAAGTGAGCACCTAAAACCACTTCTGAGGAACGTTTTTTTTTTGGGGGGGGGGGGACTGAAGATGGCAACTGACTTTGCCATTTGTCCTCTTCAAGGTATAAAGGATATTTCTGTTACCATTTCTGTTCATGAGGCCTGCTGGTTTATTAATGTTCATTTTTATTTTCCTTGAATTTTGTTGCTGTGGTTTTCCTCTGTTGTTTCAGCAATTGTTTCAGTAATTTTAATGTGGGGTCTTAATGACGATGTTAGACCCCTTAGGGATTCACTAAATCAGTAAGCAAGTATAAATGATTTCATTAATAATGAAGCAAGTTGCTTCTAAAGTTGTTTGGGATAAATCACTTGACTCTTGTAGACCTCTTTGATATTGTTGGAAGTTGCTGTGAGTAGAAAATCAACAAAGAGAAAAAAGTCTACATAATTTTGGGGGATCAACAACTATAGACAAAATATAGAGTTGCTGTTCTGATCATTGGAAGAAAAGCATGTTGTTAACACATGCTGAAAATTACGACAAAATCCAAACCAGACCTGTGAAAAACTGGATATAAAACAATAAATTGAACAACTTATTTCAGCACTGTACAATTCATATGCCAAATTGGTTGTGCCACATAATGTGCTTTGCTGGCTGAGTAAACTCATCCTAGGCACTGGTGTTCAAACCATTGTAATGGGAGACAGAAAGATCTAAAAACAGGTCTTAATATTGTATTAAAAAGCAGAAGTAAAGTTGGTGAATGGTTTACAGCACAATCCTATACATGTTTCCCCCCCCCCCAATAAGTGAGGCATTATGAAAGGGGTTCACGGAAGTGTCAGTAGGGTTGCAGGCCTTAGGGAGGTAATCTTCATCTCTTTTCTCTGCCCAGCAAGTATAACACTGGTGTGTAAGTGGAATGCTAGTGTCAGTGATAGTCTCTATGTCAGGCACCCCCAAACTTCGGCCCTCCAGATGTTTTGTACTACAATTCCCATCATCCCTGACCACTGGTCCTGTTAGTGAGGGATCATGGGAGTTGTAGGCCAAAACATCTGGAGGGCCGCAGTTTGGGGATGCCTGCTCTATGTGCTCATCCATATTTCATGCAGGGAAAGAAGCACATGACGTTTGCCATACTTCACAAAGTTGGCTATGTGTATGTTGTCACAAGATCACTCATTTTGATGTCTAGCGTCCATCATCACAACTGTAGAATAAAACATGGAACATCAGTGAGAAGCAGAGAAGAGATTGTGCTATCAAGACCCAAGATGCAGTTTTTCACCATATCCTACCACTGATCAACATGCTAATAGGGGGAAATTGGGGATCCTTTTGTGTTTTCCTAACTACTCTGGCATACTGGAATCTGGAGCAGTTCCAGATTTAGCTTGGTTTAGGACTTACATTCTCTGTGCATGAGCTAGAACCTGGTTCTATGCAAGATTCTGGCAGGCCTCAATTTAAGTATTTCTTTGAGACCAGTGCTGTTTTTCTAGAAAAAGAGGTGCTGGAACTCACCAAGAACACCTCTCTTGTTCTCTTAGAATGGCGATGGTGCCCACTTGAGAGGTGCTGGAAGTGAGTTCCAATGAGTTCCAGCTGAAAAAAGCCCTGATTGAGACTAACGTTATTACAATAAAAAAGCTATAATCTGGCCCTAGCCTTAGGCTGTTTCTCTGCATTTTCCTAGGTTCTGAAAATCTTATAGACCAAGGTTGTTCTCTTAGCACTCAGGTGTTTCAGATGGAATGTGATTATATATCAGAAGCATAGGGTATGCATAGAAATTTTTATAATCCCTGTGCTGGATTCCACTAGGATCTCATTCAGACTTTCCCTTGCCCTGCTGCTTTCCCCCAGGGAAACCCGACCATTACTACTGAACTGGAGCAACCATCAATTGGATTTTCTCTGGATTGACGCTGGCTCCAATTTATCAGTAACGGTTGTGTTTTCCTGGGGAAACTGGCAGGGCAAGGACAAAACCTCTGGTACCTGTGCTTACTAGGCATGGGGCAAGAGCAAGTCTGGATGAGCCCTGACTAGTCCTGCTAGAAGGAATCTGCACAAGGACTTCTCCATGAAATCAAGGCCATGCCACCCCTTCTCGGGTTCCTACAATGGGTGTGACTGGGGAGTCATTCCCTGCTGTCTTCCCATATTAAGGACCAGTCCATAGGATTTGTAGATAGAATACAGTAAAGGAAGACAAAATGGAATCTATTAGCAATATCTAAATAAGGTACCAGCAAGAACAGGAAGAGTTTTTGAAAATATATGGCTGCTATTTGGTAAACGGATTTTAGATTTCCCTGAAGAAAAGACTAGTAACGTCTGGATGAATATGCTTTTTGCTTGCCCACTTCTTTGTTTCAAATTGCTACAGTGGTACCTCGACTTACGAATTTAATCCGTTACAAATGGACCTTCGTAAGTCGAAAAAATCATAAGTCGAAGCCAATGGGGAATTTTAATTTTTTAAAAAATCGTAAGTCAAAAAAATCCTATCTAAAAATTCTCAAGTCGAAGAAATCCTATCTAAACCGCATCCAAAATGGCGGACAGAACTCTGTTCATAACTCGAAACATTCGTACGTCGAGTCATTCGTAAGTCAAGGTACCACTGTATTTGCTAAGCAGCAGGGCAGTTACTTGGTGTCCCATCAATAGGAGCTCATGGTCATAGGATGCTTTCTTTGCAGACAGTGGCACCGTATGTCCTAAGAGAAGGAAGGAGGCGGTGGATCTCTGTGTTAAAAAACTGATTGGGAGGGAGCAGGGCCAGCCCTGTTCTTAGGCCAGAGTGAGACAGCTGCCTCAGAGACTTAGCTGTGGGCCACGTGACCTGCCCTGTGTCCCCTCAGCTAGCCTGCTGCCCCTAGGTGTGGTGGAAGATGCTGTCCTGCCTCCAGTATCATAAGAGTCAACTGCAGGGCTGATCGCTTTCTGAACATGGAGAGCACCATCATGTATTTCGACTCAGGCTGCTGGGAAGCAGAAAGAGCAACCCAAAAGTTCTAGCTGGGGTTAGCTGAAGCTGGGTTTTCATCCCAGGCCACTTTCTGGGGGATTGTCTGTTTTGTTTCCACTTGTGCTCTGCTTGTATGTTTGGGAAGAAAGTGAATACTACAAAGACACCTTATGTCTTTCGTAAACTCTTATCTGATGGCTAAACCCAGAGAGCATTGCCTGTGAAACCTCTCACTACTTGACAAAGTGGGAAGTAGTAAAAATATTAACCTCCCAATAATGCACTTTAGGAGAGATCTCTGAGTTCAAATCAATTTTAGATCAAAATATTTTAAAAATCAAGTGCCCCCCCCCAAAAAAAATTGGTGCCTAGTTACATTTAGGATTGGGGTATTTTGGCCAAACGGCAGAGATAATCATAATCAATCATAATCATCATAATTTATTATTTATGCCCCGCCCATCTGGCTGGGCTCCCCCTGCCACTCTGGGCGGCTTCCAACAAACATTAAAATACATCAAATACCACAGATTAAAAACTTCCCTAAACAGGGCTGCCTTTAGGTATTTTCTAAAGTGGAGGAAAGTGAGGAGCCAAACCGATGGTTCTAGTCTGGGGAAAGGTGATTCTGGATTTTGGACACATTCTTGTGATTTAAGTAATCCAGGTCCAATGACTTGCTTTGTAGCAGACTTCCTGTGTGACTTTGGAGGCATTTTGAGCCGTTTTAGCCCTAATCTTTGGCTTCCTCTCCTGGTTCCTGCCATGGTTTAACTTAAGACACACTTAAACCCATGCGCCGGCAGTGGTTAATGGCATGTTAAGAACCCACTTATGGAAAATTTCACAGAGTGTTCCTTTGTGGAATCCCCCAGGTAGCCATTAAAGGTTTGTATTCCCATCTATTATGGCAGGTACAAAGATGATGAGTCAGAATTGTTGCTAATCCATGTAATGGCATTGCATCATGTAACGGAGACACTTGAGACAAAGCGTCAGTTGGAAGAGGTTTTTATTGAGTCACTTAATCTGGAAAGCCATTCAGAAACGTTAATGCTTCATTGTTCTCTGGGGTGAGTGAAAGGGGAGGGAAGAATCTGTACAGAGAAGCAGGACAGAAGTCATTGTAGCAACCCTGCAAGAGATTCTTCTTTGCTATGATCTTTTATTTCACACTTGCTATAAATAACGTCCACATCAGCAGGCAGTAACATCAACACCCTTCTCAGTTTAGTGCTTTGGGTTTTGGAAAAATACTGTGGACTTGCTTTTCTTACAATGAGAACGGAAGAATGCAATAAATAGCCATGGTTTTCAATTTATGGTGGGAAGATGACACATTCAGTGTTACAGATAAATGCTTAAACAAATTTGAGAATATTATTGTTGGATCACAAAACAAAAAAGGAACTGGACCCACATTCATACCTTGATGCATAATCAGTCCAACTGCCACAGTGATACACAGCAGTAATTCAGATTAGGCTAGAGCCAAAACTTCTCAGAAAACAACAACAACAACAACAACAACAACAACAACAACAACAACAACAACAAAAATGGTCTGCTAAACATTAAAAGCTTCCCTAAACAGGGCTGCCTTCAGATGTCTCCTAAAAGTCTGGTAGTTGTTTTTCTCTTTGACATCTGGTGGGAGGGTGTTCCACAGGGCGGGTGCCACTACCAAGAAGGCCCTCTGCCTGGTTCCCTGTAACTTGGCTTCTCACAGCGAGGGAACTGCCAGAAGGCCCTCAGCACTGGACCTCAGTGTCCGGGCAGAATGATGGGGGGTGGAGACGCTCCTTCAGGTATACTGGACCGAGGCCGTTTAGGGCTTTAAAGGTCAGCACCAACACTTTGAATTGTGCTCGGAAACGTACTGGTTCATGCGAAAT
Organism: Zootoca vivipara; assembly: GCF_963506605.1. NCBI lineage: Eukaryota > Metazoa > Chordata > Lepidosauria > Squamata > Lacertidae > Zootoca > Zootoca vivipara. The sequence goes on from NC_083280.1 coordinate 92,473,646, forward strand.
CCTCTGAGAATTGACCATTTTTGGTGGCTTTTTCAAAAACTGTAGGAGACTTCCAGGAGCCCTGCATAATAATTCGTTAAATAGTCCTCCCAAATTCTCCATCCATCCATAGGGTGAGGGCTTCTGAGTGTAAGCTGTGGATCCAACAGCTTGTTGCTCCAGGGCAGCAATGGCCATGGGCTTTACTGCTACCAATTGCTTCCTTCATCAACATATATGAACAAACTCATTGCTTCCTTCATCTACATATATGAACATATATGAACAAACAATAAAGTTTCATTCAACATTAAGTGAGCAAAAATCTCTCAGAAAGACACACACACAGAGAGATGCTCTCACTCAAACTGCTGGGAGAATTTCACCCCCTCTGAAGAATAGTTGATGAACTTCTCCCACTTCTACAAATTTCATCACCCACAAACAACACAGAGAATGGGGAGGGGGCATTCTTGCTGTGCTCTAATTCAGATCTGCATTACATGGCTTACAGAGATTTTGAAGACATCTGATTCCATTGAGTCATAATTAGGCTTGGTAAACTGAGCAGTTTTCCTCCTTCATTCAGGAAATAACTAAGCTTATTTTGAATCCAATCATGGATCCTATCAAAATACGGACAGTCTGGTGGCATAATCAGAAAGACCATGGCATCTGCTCCCACTTCTAAATCCCCTCTTTGACCTGGGCCAAACTCTGAGCGAGAGTAGAACTCAGAAGTGTAATACTTTTTCCTTTTCTTTTTTGCACTGAAAGTGAGCATTGTGAACTGTCAAAATGACTTTTGTGGCCTCTCTAAATATCTGTGAAATACAATATGCAACCTGTCAATTGCAGATGATAAGCATGCATTGTTCAGCAGAAATTCAGCTTTGCATCACATAATTTTTCCAACAGATAAGCATTTTGAATATGCAATATGGGAAGCCAAGGAGTACGGGTTGGCTAAGCTGATCCCCACGAAAGGCATAGGCCCGGGGAGGGGGGCACAAAAATCATGCATCTCCACTCTGGCTCAGAGTGGCTTGGAGCCTGCCTGCCCATGTGCTTCCTGGACAGTTCCTCCACTGCTTTGGGCTGCTGCCGCAGCCTCCTCTGGATGCCTCAGCAAAGGAATCCAGTCACTGGAGTGAAGCATTTCAGCAGCCCTGCAGGGCCCCCTTCCCAGTCAGCTATTGGCAATATTAGAAGTGTGAGCAGAGCACCTAGCAGGGCTCAGAGGAAAGAAAGATGGAGATAGTGGGCGAGAGTTGCAGGAGGAGAAAAAAGGAAGGAAGTGAAAGCAGTGAGCAGAGGGAGGGAGGCTGGCAGGCAGACGGACCGACAGAGGAGGAAGAGGAAGAGGGGAGGTGGAAAAGGGCAGACCTGACCCCAATGGCTGTGTAGGAAGTCACTGGCAGAGTGCAAAAGGTGACAAAAAGCCAACTTTTGAGTTTATGGTTTATGGTCTCTCCCAGTTTTGGAGGCGCCAATGCAGCTCCTTGCCAAGGGCCCAATGGAGCCTAGGTACACCTCTGTGGGGAGCAGGCCATGGGTTGTTTTGCATTAAAGTGTGAATGTTCATTGCACTCTCACCTTTTCCTCTCTTACGGATTCACAGTCTTCATCACCACCACCAAGTCCTTTTCCAACCACGGGGCATGTATTTTACCCTGTTTGTATGGGGTGGGCGCAGGTATCTTTTTGTATTTGCTATGTACACTAGATCATGGTTTCAGTGCAGATGGTTACTTAACATAGAGCAATGAAGAGGAGATGCTGTTATCGTGTAGGAGGGCCTTATGGGATAGCATGCCAGGCTTATAGTGAGGGCTGCAGCATCACCAGTACACACACACACACACACACACACACACACACACACACACGTCAGAAACATCACTCCCATTTGCTTTGCCTTTTCTCATGGCCTCCCAATGGATTCTTAAAACTCTTTATTGTGAAATGAACCTAAGATTGGCCTGTATGAATGGCAGAATTGTACGGGGACCATTTTGCTGCATGGCCACCTGTAATGTGCATTGGATTCGCAGGAAGCTGTTTTGATCCTGCAATTTGAAACAGAAAGGAACAGTTGGGAATGCATTACAGCTGGTTTTCAGAGAATGGCTGCTGCAGAGATAATGTAGTAGCAGTAATAAGATGCAATCTCCTCTGACACAGTAACTAATAATAATATAATAAAGAAAAGGAAGGTATTTTTGCTTGAGGAAGTTTCATCTTTCAAATGAGATACAAAACTGAGTCCCATTGAGAGTATCTTCGAAGCAGGGTGTTAATTTCGTCTCTGTATTTATACAGAACCTCATGAAATTCCCTCTGTCATTTCAATTGGATATGGTATTTTTCATGGCCTATCTTATACTCCCATGTAATATTTTATGCCCTGATAGGCAGTTTCCAATATCTTCTTCCCTGGAGATGAATAATGAAGCAATCCCTTTGTATATAGGGCTCCCCCCCACCCAGTCTGAAATTGAGAAGTCTCCTCAGGGATGGAAGAAGCAATAGATAGATACCAAGTCAAAAGTTCTTTCCTGTAATCTCTTTCCTGAACATGTGAGCAACATTTATATACCCCTATATTCAACAAACAAGCAGAACGATCGTTCGTACACAAAAAAGTGATTTCTTTCGTGTGACAAGCGAAGGCCCACAAAATGAGGAAATAGCATTCTCCTCCAACCAACCACTAGAAAGCCACATTAGTATCTCATTAGTATGAGATTTCAGAAGTGGTTACCATGACCTTACTCCCTCCCCTTCTCCTCCTTTATCTGTCATGATAATTGTGGATTATAAATGCACATAGATGGGAGTCCAGTGTCAAATACATTAGCATAAATTCCATTCCAGTTACCCGTTGGCATAGCCCATGGTGTGCATTTCTTGGGAAGGGGGAATAAAGGCTCTGGAATGACTTTAGTATCCAAGCAGCATGAATTTCATACTCATTTTATTTCCCCTTAAAGTTAAATATTTCTCATTTTTGAAGACGTTGATTTAAATATGCCTAAATTGCCCAGTGCTGTTAATGAATCAATCATAATTTTCAACTTGGGCCACTATTTCCCCAAACTGGATCACTCTGTGAGAACCATCCTTTATTTGGCCTCCATAACACACAAACATTGTAATTGCGAGCAGCTTGCCACTGCTGGACAACACGACTTTGAAAAGCACCATACCATTTCTGTGGTGTTCATTGGGCTATCATTTTGATATATGCAATTGGACAGAGGAAGCCATGGAGGGGATGGCAGATGTTTACCTTCCAAGCCAGGGCCGCCCATCACTTGAGGTGAAATGGTATTTGCCACCCCCTGCCCCAAACTCAGTAGGAGCCAGGTTGCACCGCAACACATGTCCTCTTTAAGGGAGGACACGATCTATATAAGGAGGGCTCAGACAGTCTGGAACCTTCCTGCCAACAATGAGTACTGGTACTGAGAAAGGACTGCTGAGTCACTACAGTACATTTTGCATCTAGGACACATTCCATAGCTGCCAAGTACCCCGTTTTCCCCGGGAAACCCCCGTTTTTTACTTACCTTTTCCCGGTGGTCCCCCGTATCACTTCGTCTCCCGTTTTTCTCCGTTATTTTCTCCTGCCGGGGGCCATTTTTTTTCTTTCTGATTTGCCCTTCTATGGGCACCAAAAATGGCCACCGCCGGCTTCAAAAGTCGCATCTACGCATGTCCGGAAATGCATGGACGCTACTTCCGGTGTCGGCGGCGGCCATTTTTGGTGCCCATAGATGGGCAGAGCGACACCGGAAGTTGTGTCGACACACTTCCTGACATGCGTAGAAGTGACTTTCGAAGCCGGCGGCGGCCATTTTTGGTGCCCATAGAAGGGCAAAGCGACACCGGAAGTTACGTCGACGCAACTTCCGGTGTCACACGGCTGCTGGTCCCGGATTCTGCAGTCCGGGACTTGGAAGGTAAGACACACTCTGGACCATTTTTAGGCTGGGACAGGGTGTGTTTGCACCCAGCAGCCCTCCCTCCACCTACAGGGAGCCACCTGCTGCAGGTAAGCTAGTTTAGCACCTCAGCCCCATCCAGGAAACTGCTTCTGCCCTTGATGCTCATGCAGCCCAGGCAACACAGTAGTTTGAAGCAGAATCAGAAATCAAACCCAGTTTCCCCATCAATTGGCAACAGAGTAGATCACCCCAGAAATACTCATTTCCGTTTGCCTTGTGTTCTTAGCCTTGTGTTTTTTGTTTGCAGGACTGGAGCTGTGGCTTTTTTTTAAAAAAAGGTTTATTCTCATCTGTGCTTCATTTATCCATTGCCGAGCAAAGTGATTAATGTTAACAAACAGTAAAAATTCTTAATAGCCATCAGTTGCCATGTAAAGTGTCTGGGCCTTGCTTATTGTATACGACACAGAAGGAGGAAGTAATACAACCTGCATTTTATTACTTTGGATCAGACACACCGGGGTTTTCCAAACTTCAAATCCAACTGAAAGCAGCTGTTGGAGGAAAAATATATATATCATTACATTATACCTTAAGCTACAAAAACCCAATTTAATGGTGACATTTTATTTTATTCAGATGGTCCCGTCCTTTATTCTATCGAAACCAGTAAAGCTGCTGGAAATTGTATCTGGATGAAATCACGCCAAGGTGAAAGGTCTATGACGAAAAACATTCCTTCAAGATTATACAGGGTTAGAGTCGAATGCTAGAGCCACACTAACAGGAGCAAAGGTCTCTAGAGCGATAGGAAGTAATATTCCATCACTCAACCTTATATATAAGAAAACATTCTGACCTCAAACTTGGAGCCTATTAGAAATTGATTAAGGAAGCAAAGAAACTAGATGGCTGCATAAAATGAAAGCAAGTGTTAACTTAGGAAAAGTTTGGCATTGCCCATCTAAGTTGGAAAACAGCATCGTATGCTCATGGAATTAAGTATCTGCCCATTTCCTCCAGGTTTTATTCATTATATGGACTTCTAATGAGAACTTTCCCTATAGCAGGCCTCCTCAACCTCAGGCCTCCAGATGTTTTGAGACTACAATTCCCATCATCCCTGACCACTGGTCCTGCTAGCTAGGGATCATGGGAGTTGTAGGCCAAAAACATCTGGAAGGGCGAGGTTAAGGAAGCCTGCCCTATAGTAACAAGGGTACAGAGCTTCAGGGACTTCAGAGTTATTATTTGGGGAAAACACTGCAGGGGCACATAGTCAGAATATGGATAGATTGGATGGGGTGTATTTGTGTGGCAATGTCCCTCCTTCCTGTGTAATAAAGACGCAAGATGCGGTAAATGAGTTTAATTGGGTGGTTAAGGCCACAACTTTATTGATTACGAACGTTGGGCGGAATTGGCTTAGGCGTTGGAACCTATCAGACTATATCCGACTCCAACCCGTGTGTTGGAGCCCGTGAGAAGTTAACCACCAGCAAGGAGCCCAGTGATGTACATCTGCCGGAACTCCTTCTGTGGCCACCGAAGGGGTGTGCCCTACGGCCCTGGCATCTCCAGGCTCAGGACCAAGCCCCGCCCCCAGAATCCTTTAACGGAATTACTTCTCCAAATTTGGGTAGTTGCTGACGTAACCTGCCCCTCCCCATCTAATTGTTATGCAAATTTCCAACGCCTAACCGCCTAACCTAAGTGGTCACGGATTGCTATGAGGTAGGCGAAAAACCCATTGCGGCTAACCCCCAATGGGAAAAATACTACCAGGCCCCCTGGCCAACCAGGGTGACCAACTGACGTCCATAGCAGCGTCCCCTACCTAAGGTGTGGGTGGGTGGGTGAATTGTTCTCTCTGGCGAACAGGGGATAAAAGAGGCAGAGTTCCCGCCTGCAGGGAGCTTTAAACTCAAAGCCCTGCCCCCGACCGACCTGATTGGTCGATCCGGCTGTGATGCAGGCGGGAACCTTCCATCGCACAGGGGCTGAGCTGGCAGCCCCTGTGCAATGGTTCAGTCGGGAAGCCCACAACCCCACCTCCATAGCAGGCGCGGAAGTCGCTTTCTAGCACAGTGCTGGGGAAAGTGGCAGATGTTTTCCATTTCCCTTTTATACCACTGGTCAACCAGGAAAACTGAATTACGTGGTTGGCTCTCTCGGGTTTCTTGCTTTCCTTGGATGCATGTTCCTGACTTGACAGCCTTGCTGTCTCTTCTCCCCTATCTTTATGCCACTTTGATGTCAGGGATGCTGTTCTTCATGGCACCAAATATGTGACAAATCCAGAGGAACTTCCCACTGCAACAGCAGCAGAGATCCCTAGTGGTTTATTCCAATCCTAGTTTACTGCTTATCAGCTGCTCCTTTCCCTCTATCTTCTACTGTTTGGAGAGATCAACATGAAGGCCTTTAAGCATTTTTTTGTTTATGAAGGGAAACAGGGATCAGTCCTAGCAGTTTGTCATTGGGAGTTACGCAAGCAGAAGAAAAAGGCTTAGAGAAATAAATACCAGTGGAATTCAGAAAAGTTCAGCCTGGTCAACAGTATCAGATGAATTCCTTACCAAGCGAGTACTCCAGCTTGCTTAGAATAGTAGTATTGCTGAGGCAGGGGAATCTTCTTGAAATCCTCATTGATCCAGCTATTGTTCCTGTGGCTGAGAGTTCAGTGGATTTGAGCCAAGAGGACAGACTGAGAGATTAGAATGATGGAAGCAGTGGAGCATCCTGCAGCCATCGTATTTAACATTGGGAATTAATTAGCCAGCCATCCTGGTGAATTTTATAAATGGTATCATGTAGTGGGGTTGGCATGACTTCATGAGTTCGCTGTTTTGAAACAGATCATAATCCAATTTGTGAAAATATGTCTTTAGGTTACTCTTCCAATAACTTCCTTCTATTCCTTGTACTGCAAGCAAATGAAACACAGTTTCCCTTTTCGTTCTTGTATACGCTGTCGTGGTTTCAACAGTACACAGCATCATTGTTTTAAGTGAGCTGATTTATAGATCTAAAGGCTGTGTTTAATATAAACTGGGACTTTAAAATATATCTGCATGCACTTAGTCTTTTATATTCATATACATATCGGAAAATTAGGGGATAGGATCATCTGGAATAAGTCAAATTTTACATCTGGATAAATTACAAAGAGTCATTCTATCTGTAAGTACTTTCTGTAGGTTTGTGAGATATTCTGAGCAGTGTATTCATACCTAGAAAACACAGGCGCAAATTTTAGCACATAAGAGAGACAATGGGGTACCAAAACATCTATCCACAAACATATTTGAAATCCCACCAGTCATTATCAAAGTGAGTTCAATTGCTGCAGCTTCTCATCCCCCCCCCAAAAAAACTGATCCACTTCTGGTCAGGACTGTTTTCTCTATCTACTTTTATTTATGGGTCATATCATTTCATGATTCAGGTGAGAAGCTGTACGTGCCAATGAAAGGCCACTGCAAGACATTTTGTTGCCTGAAGTGGAACAAAGAGTAGACACATGCACCCAAACTTCAAGATGCACAGTACCCAAGACTGGCCAACTAACAACTTGCTGCCCTTTCATGATACCCCCAAACAGCACCCTGGTGTGAAGGCCTTACCACTCCTAATGGTTGGTCCTGTGACATCCACTGTTCCCCGCCCCCAATTTTGTATATGGAAACAGGTGTGTCTAAGAGAAGAGCTCAGCCTTGTTCTCAGGATCCTTATATTTTGTGTACCGTAGTCTTTCTTCATGGAGCAACATTCAAATACACAAACATAGGATGCTGCCTTCTATGGAGTCCTTCTGCTGTTGGTCCATCTACATAATCTAAAAGGATCGCTCTCAGACAGGATCCCCCCTGAGTGCCTCCTGGAGATGCTAATGTGTTGAACCCGGGACTTCTTGTATGGAAAGCACACACTCTATTACTGGGCTGTGGCTCCTTGAGTCCTCTGCAGCCCTTATCAGTCCCACACTTCAAAACATCTCTGAATTTGATCACCACAAGGCGGCTTGAAGCAGCTTCTGCACGTTGCACAGTGGCTTGCTACGTGGATTGCAATAACCAAGTGGAAAGTTCCTACATCACTGCCAACCAGTGTCTGGTGATTGTATGGTACTTTTGGTGTGTGGATGTGTTTGAGTGCTTTGCTTTGATTGTGTTACTCCACTCTCTGGTGTCTGGAGGAATGGCAATGACTAACTACCCAAGAAAACCATTCACAATTTTCTTTCCCCTGTTCTGTGCAAATAAGTAGCTCCATATAAAAAGATATAAAAAGATCCCCGGTGGTTCAAATAAAACACGCCTCATCTATCATTCTACTTCCAGCATTGGCCAGACATTTGTCTCTGAGAAGATCACAAACAGGGCATGGAGGCAGCCACCCTCCCCTCTGCTTAGCAAACCACGAGACAATAAGCTAGATAATTATATTTGCTTCCAGTGTTATCCAACATCTGTTAGACCTTCAGGCAGACCGCTTTACATTGCTGTTGGTTTGGGCTGAGTGCTCTTGGAATCAGATAGGCAGAGAGAACCTTACTTTCTCTTTGCCCATTTATATTGGTCAGTGGGAAGAATGAACATACTCTTGGGTTGGTTGTTGAACAGAAACCTGACTGCTTTGTGGCCTTTGCAGCTCATTAGTTCTACTCAGTGGGCAAATACAAAAGACAGTTCCACAGTTCCGTGTGTTCATTTCAGCCCACCACTTAAAGGTAGCGCAGAGTCAACCTTTGATGACACCATAATGAATTTCTGAAAGTCTTGTTGACGGGTTGCTATGTTGGTGGCGATGGCTCCGTCTTGCTGGAGCAAGATGAGTGATTAGTTCTTGTTTGATGACAAAGGAACTTAAGTCCCCGCCCCCCTGCAAATGTGTTGGGATGCTGAACTCCAAGCTTCAGATAACAAAGGAAGTTTTCCCCACCCCATTTTAAAATAGGAGACATTCGTACACCCACAGAGTTTAGTTTGGTTTTAGAGTGTGTGGGATATTTACTGCATCTCCTGTTGTTGCTATTTGTCCTTGGTCGCTCATTGAACACAAACAGATATTTGTAAGTATGCATAGTTCTCTATATTTATACACAATTATATTTATACATGGGATGTGGGTGTCGCTGTGGTCTAAACCAAAGAGCCTAGGACTTGGCCATCAGAAGATCGCCAGTTCGAATCCCCACAATGGAGATTGAGCTCCCATTGCTCGGTCCCTGCTCCTGCCAACCTAGCAGTTTGAAAGCACGTCAAAGTGCAAGTACTGTTTCTCCGAAAATAAGACATAGCCATAAAATAAGCCGTAGCGGGATTTTTAAGCATTCAAGGAATATAAACCATACCCTGAAAATAAGACATAGTAATAGGCGCAGCAGCAATGCCGGCCACGGCAGGAGAAGGAGGGAAAAAATAAGACATCCCCTGAAAATAAGCCATAGTGGGGGTTTTTTTAAGGAAAAATAAATATAAGACGGTGTCTTATTTTCGGAGAAACACGGTAAATAGGTACCACTCCTGCGGGAAGGTAAATGGTGTTTACGTGTGCTGCTCTGGTTTGCCAGAAGCGGCTTAGTCATGCTGGCCACATGACCCGAAAGCTGTATGCCAGCTCCCTCGGCCAATAAAGCGAGATGAGCACTGCAACCCCAGAGTTGTCCGCGACTGGACCTAATGGTCAGGGGGCCCTTTTCCTTTACTATATTTATACATGTGTATACACATGTGTATAATGCATAATTGACACATGTACTAAGTTATTTGGTTTGGTTCACCAAATGCTGGAGAGAAGAGTCCTCAGACAACAAACCAGAGCTTAGCATAAGAGAATGTACAATTGTGTTGCAAAAATAGAAATATGATTCATATGCAGGTAGCTTCAGAATGAAAATTAAAGATGGACCAGCAGATTGGTTGCAGCTGGAGCAAGGTGAGTTAGAAAGACACAAAGAAAGAGGCAGTGATGGATACGGTAACTAGCAAACAGGCAAAGTCTATTTATACCTGTTTCATGTAAGGAGAGAAATAAGTACAGACTTTGAGCAACAGCATAGATAAACTTAGAAACAGGAGTGGGGGAGAGCTGCGTTGGAAAGAAAGAGAAGCACTAATATTGCCTCTCCTGTGTCTGGTAAAAGGAGGCAGGGTTGAGTCTAGATGGAATTGGCTGTTCCTGGAATTGGCTGTCATGAGGAGCTGCGTTCCCAAAGGATCCTGGCTAAACCAAATTTAAACCAACAAAAAGGGAAAGGAAGGCCAGGAAGCATGGAAGGAAGGAAACCAAGCTAACTGAAAAAAGTGGGGTTAGAGCCAATGCAATTCTGGGCTGCATCAATAGGAGTATAGCATCTAGATCTAGGGAAGTAATAATACCACTGTATTCTGTTCTGGTCAGACCTCACCTGGAGTACTGTGTCCAGTTCTGGGCACCACAGTTCAAGAAGGATACTGACAAGCTGGAACGTGTCCAGAAGAGGGCAACCAAAATGGTCAAAGGCCTGCAAATGATGCCTTATGAGGAACGGCTTAGGGAGCTGGGTATGTTTAGCCTGGAGAAGAGAAGGTTAAGGGGTGATATGATAGCCATGTTCAAATATATGAAAGGATGTCATACAGAGGAGGGAGAAAGGTTGTTTTCTGCTGCTCCAGAGAAGCGGACACGGAGCAATGGATTCAAACTTCAAGAAAGAAGATTCCACCTTAAAATTAGGAAGAACTTCCTGACAGTAAGAGCTGTTTGGCAGTGGAATTTGCTACCAAGGAGTGTGGTGGAGTCTCCTTCTTTGGAGGTCTTTAAGCAGAGGCTTGACAGGCATATGTCAAGAATGCTTTGATGGTGCTTCCTGCTTGGCAGGGGGTTGGACTGGATGGCCCTTGTGGTCTCTTCCAACTCTATGATTCTATGATTCTATGAGTAGCATGAGTGTGCCATGAAGCCACAAAATGGGACAATTGAACACCCAAGACTGAACTCTGTGGGTCTGGAGCAGCCCAGGCTATACCCAAGAAGGGAACTTCATGGTTGGGACCAAACTGGAAAATGTTGCAGCTCAAAACATAACCAGTGGGTTTCCCCTCTGCATGACAAAGAAAAGTAAAGCTCAGATGGGTGACTAGGAATTAATTTGGGTGGGGAATGAATACTGAGAGATAGTGTTCCTGCACATACCTTTGAGTGGATGCTTTCCAACCTTCAGGTGTTCAAATAGTTGTTAATGGGTTGACCAGAATTGATAGTGCTTTAAGTGTGGTGATTTAGGGCATCCAGGCTTTTAAGAAGACCAAAATCAATGTATTATTTTGGACAGTTTAAGTTATGAGAAATGTCACCAAAGAAAAACCAAAACAAAGGGTAAGTGGCTCCCCCCCCCCCCCAAAAAAGTGCAAATGCAATTTGAAAAATTGAAAGCAGTTTTGGCTCCAGTCTGCAAGTATCTCCAAAGTACTATCTTTGCACATCAAAAAAATGCTAGTTGGAACAAAGGTTTCACGTTGCATTTATAAATTTGTATCTGTTTATCATGTCTGTGTGTAAAAACATTTTTGCATAAGGAAATGCTTTTTAAATATTAGCTAGTCAGCTAATTAAATAACAAAGGACTTTCTCTGGGAAAACAATGTTGAAGCAGATTCACTCTCTGTTTTTGCTTAGACTAATGAGAACCAAAATGATGCCCGTGTCAGATAACTGGGTTGCACTACTGAAAAAATAAGATCACGGTGAGAATTCTTTCTTTCTTTCTTTTTAAAGGCAAAACACATCTGAAAGGAATAAAGAAATAGGAGACCATGTGAGCCTCCACTCAAATTTTTATTCAAATATCTATTTTGGGACTTCGTGTTATGATTTGTTTACTTTTATATTACATTTTCCATGTTCCTGTTACAAAAGACCTGCTGCTTTAAAGAACAATGTGGTTTGCCAATTACACATAGACTGTTGCTGTTTTGACACCACTCTGAAACTTCAGAAATAATATTCTGCTGCCTGCTCTATCAAGTTTATCAAGCATTTGGAGAGTCCACTGTTGGGGAGAATTAGCATAGGCATCATGGATAACTGTGAACAGGACAGAGACCAAGCTATTGTAGTTGATCAAAAGGAAGAGTGCAGTGCCATTGGACCATCTTCCCCCTGCCCTCTTTTTGTGCTGCTTTGGTAATGTTTGGATTGAGAAACTGTCAGGACCAAGCTACGTACATGATTCCTTAACTGTTGAAATACTATCCTACTGGGTACTACTTCCTAGCTGGGTGACCATCATGTGGTAAAAAGGCCTGTCTTCAAGCCTTCTCTGTGGTTTCTGGATCCAAACATATTGGGACATGTTGGAAAGAAGCTAGAGAGAAGCAGCAGCTGCCTGTTGCAGATGAAGTTATTGGACAGAGTCTTTCTGTAGCAGCTGAAGATACACAGAATACTGTGTGAGGCTGCTGTTTGATGTACAGTTTGTTGGAAATTCCATTCCACCTTTAGTTGCAGACATGGAACTGTTACGTGTTTACATTCCAGCACAGTCTGCTGGGTACTTCCATTGTGTATTGCCGACACAGCTTTCTCACTGATGGATCATTACATCAGTACATGGAAAAGCCTTAAACAAATGTGTGATCCCAGATTGATATTCACCGCAGAAAAAAAGTGATAAGTGGGGTGCTGCAGGGTTCTGTCCTGGGGCCATTGTTGTTCAAGGTCATAAATGACTTTGATGAAGGATTTGGGGAGATACTCATCAAATTTGCAGATGGCACCAAACTGGGGGGAGAGAGAGAGAGAGAGAGAGAGAGAGAGAGAGAGAGAGAGAGAGAGAGAGAGAGAGAGAGAGAGAGAGAGTTTGGATTTGATATCCCGCTTTATCACTACCCGAAAGAGTCTCAAAGCGGCTAACAATCTCCTTTCCCCTCCTCCCCCACAACAGACACCCTGTGAGGTGGGTGGGGCTGAGAGACTTCAGAGAAGTGTGACTAGCCCAAGGTCACCCAGCAGCTGCATGTGGAGGAGCGGAGACGCGAACCCGGTTCCCCAGATTATGAGTCTACCGCTCTTAACCACTACACCACACTGGGAGGGGGAGCAAATGCTGCAGAAGACAGAATCAGAATTCAAGATGACCTTAACAGATTGGAGAGCTGGGCACAAACCAACAAAATGAATTTCAATAGGGACAGAAGCACGGTTCTGCAGTTAGGGAGGAAGAACCAGATGCACAAATATAGGACAAGGGACTCCTGGCTTACTAGCAGTACATGTGAAAAGGATCTAGGCGTCTTGGTGGACCACAAGCTTAACAAGAGTCCACAGTGTGACGCAGCAGCAAAAAAGGCTAATCAACAAAAGTATAGTGTCCAGATCAAGGGATGTACCGTAATAGTCCTGCTCTATTCTGCCTTGGTTAGACCACATCTGGAGTCCTGGGTCCAATTCTGGGCACCAGAATTTAAGAAGGATGTTGACAAGGTGGAACATGTGCAGAGGAGAGCAACCATGATCATAGAATCATAGAGTTGGAAGAGACTACAAGGGCCATCCAGTCCAACCCCCTGCCAAGCAGGAAACACCATCAAAGCATTCCTGCCAGATGGCTGTCAAGCCTCCAAAGAAGGAGACTCCACCACACTCCTTGGTAGCAAATTCCACTGCCAAACAGCTCTTACTGTCAGGAAGTTCTTCCTAATGTTTAGGTGGAATCTTCTTTCTTGAAGTTTGAATCCATTGCTCCGTGTCCGCTTCTCTGGAGCAGCAGAAAACAACCTTTCTCCCTCCTCTATATGACATCCTTTTATATATTTGAACATGACTATCAGATTACCCCTTAACCTTCTCTTCTCCAGGCTAAACATACCCAGCTCCCTAAGCCGTTCCTCATAAGGCATCGTTTCCAGGCCTTTGACCATTTTGATTGCCCTCCTCTGGACACGTTCCAGCTTGTCAGTATCCTTCTTGAACTGTGGTGCCCAAAACTGGACACAGTACTCCAGGTGAGGTCTGACCAGAGCAGAATACAGTGGTACTATTTACTTCCCTTGATCTAGATGCTATACTCCTATTGATGCAGCCCAGAATTGCATTGGCTTTTTAGCTGCTGCATCACACTGTTGACTCATGTCAAGATGATCAAGGGTCTGGAAACAAAGCTTTACGAGGAGGGCTTGAAGAAACTGGATATGTTCAGCCTGGAAAAGAGGAGACCGAGACAAAGTCCCCCATGATATTCTTGTGAAGAAGCTGGTAAAATGTGGGTTGAACAAGGTAACTGTTAGGTGGATTTGTAGCTGGCTGAGTCTGGCCGAACCCAAAGAATACTCATTAATGGTTCCTCATCATCCTGGAAAAGAGGAGACTTAGAGGAGATATCATAGCCATCTTCAAATATCTCAAGCTCCATCACATGGAAGATGGAGCAAGCTTGTTTCCTCCTACTCCGGAGCCTAGGATCTGAACCAATGGCTTCAAGTTAGAAGGAAGGAGATTCTGACTAAACATCAGGAATAGCTTTCTGACAGTAAGAGCTGTTTGACATTGGAACGGTCTGCCACAGGGGGTTGTGGACTATTCTTCCTTGCAGGTTTTTAAGCAGAGGTTGGATGGTCATCTTTCATGGATGCTTGAGATTTCCTGCATTGCAGGAGGTTGGACTAGATGACCCTCAGGTTCCCTTCCAGCTTTACAATTCTATGATTTACATAATTGGTCAGTCAAGTTCAATATTGTCAACGCTGACTGGCAACAGCTCTCCAGGGTTTGAGAGAGGAGTCTTTCCTAGCTTGACCTGTAGAAGCTGGGGGTTGAAACTGGGGCCTCCTTCATGCAAATATTGTACTCTGCTGCTGAACTACATCCCTTCCTTTTGGAATGGACCTGTGTCTGCAATGCTGGACTCATTGGAACAAGAATGGGCTACAAGTGTGTTTGTGCAGAAAAACATAAGGAAGCCTGAGTAGCTTAAAAGTACAGCAGTGGAACCGAGGTTCCGGTTTCCGCCTGCAGGAATGGCGGACCTGTTTTCCATCTCTCTGACCTTCGTAAGGAATTTGGCGGTTGCTAGGGGAGTAAATGGCAACCCCCTACCCTCTCCGGGGGTTACGGAGAGGGGCCGCTGGCCCGCGATGCCCCCAGACCCACTCCGACTGTTTTTGGAGTGGGGGGAGCTTGGGCTGAGCACTTACGAGGGCCAGGACTCCCGGACGCTAATCTGCATGGCGGGGATTTCCATGGTTAAAGAAGATAATTAGGCTTAAATCTATGGACATACTTCAGAAGGAGGGGAAGAAGCGCTGTTTACTGCTGAGAAATTTATGCTGCTGAGGGAGAGGAGTCAAAGACTGTACTGCATCTGGAAGAAGGATTGATGGGGACGGAGCGATAAGGGAAGTGAGTTTTTATTTTTTTTCTTCATATTGTTGCCTCGTACCTTCCCGGACGCGATGTCCTGGCTTGTTTGGAGTGAAAGAGAAGCAAAAGACTGTGTGAGTTGAACTTTATAACTGTTGTTACTGAGCATATTTTTTAAAGATGTGGAGTTGCCGATGAGAAAAGCCCCCCCCTAGTCGGACGGAAGGAGTTCTGGACGCGTTCGGAGGATTTATGAGCTGTGACGCACTTTAAATTGGAGCAGCGACCTGAAGCTAAGTTCAGCTATAGGGCAAGGAGATCCATTAATTTACCAAGAGTTTATGGTTTGATGTTTGGGTCTCCTGCCTGGAAAAGCTGTAAATTCTGTAATGATTGTAAATCTTCATGGCTATGAGAGAAAACGAAAGTGATTTGAGCTTTTTAAGATGGCGCTGCTTCGAGCTGCTTCGACGCAACAGGGAGCTCCATTAAGAAGATTTATGGGGAGGCTGGACTGATTAACTCACACAGGAGAAAGAACATCTGTGAAACTTTGTTTGATATTTATCTCAGCAGCTGGGAAACAATCGGATGAAAGTGGAAAACATCTATGTGACTGTAAGGGGAAGATCTGGATTATTATGAACTTGGAGGACGATTTGAACTTTAGAAAAAAGACGGCAGTGGACAGTTGCGAGGAATTCCCAATTTCTTGAAGCATGGGAACCCAAATAAAAAATTCTTTAGATGATTTGGCATAACATTCGGTTTGATTGATATATATATGTGTATAATTTGAAATATTGAATGTGATATAATTGGTTTTAATTGGAAAATTAATAAAAATATTTTTTTTTTTAAAAAAATAAAAGTACAGTGGAACCTCGGTTTATGAACACCTTGGTTTATGAATTTTTGGTTTATGAATGCCGCGGACCCATCTGAAACGGATTAATTCACTTTCCATTACTTTCAATGCGAAAGTTCGCTTCAGTTTATGAACTCTTCGGTTTATGAACAGACTTCTGGAACCAATTACACCCATGCTTCGGGTTAAGTACGCTTCAGGTTGAGTACTCCACAGACCCGTCTGGAACGGATTAATCCACTTTACATTACTTTCAATGGGAAAGTTCGCTTCAGTTTATGAACGCTTCAGTTTAAGTATTCCATGGACCGTCTGGAACGGATTAATTCACTTTCCATTACTTTCAATGGGAAAGTTCACTTCAGTTTATGAACGCTTCAATTTATGAACAGACTTCCGGAACCAATTGTGTTCATAAACCGAGGTACCAATGTAAACATACTTTTGTGAACAGCAGTTCTTCCAGCTTTCAATAGCTCCCCACAATGCACCATTTGTTGGTTGCAACAGGTGTTCACTGTTATGCCCGTGAGAGCTGTTTCATTCTTGAGATCAAGCTATTTCACTATGCTTAGCTGGAAAACAAAATCCTGTTTGCAGTCCCCACACTTTTGAAGTGGTATGAGTAATTCCCAGCTTACAGCCAACAGTCTTGCCGTTCCAGCTGTGTGGCCATGTTAACATGATATAGTGGTTCTCCATGTTCCAGAGCTTACACAAACAGGAGAAGGGGAAGTATGTGATGGTTGGTAAAGATTTACTTCCCAAATCATGGCCCTTGTTTCCTGGTGCAAACGGCCACAGAGGGTGACGAGTGACCTGCTGTTCTCAGCTCAGACACGCTACAAAAGGGAAAAGAAAAACGGCACCCTCGGTCACTGTCAAATGAACTCTGCATTCATCAAGTCCAGGAGAGAGATGTCTTGCTACTGTGCGTTGCCTAAAAGGGAGAAGCGAGACAATGCACTCAAAGGAAGCAGTTTAACTAATTCCAGCATTCTTTAGATTCCCCCCCCCCGAGCTATTTTAAGTCAGTCACCCCTGACATGAATAAATTGCAAGCCAGTATTATTTTTAGCATCTTCACTAAATCCTGACAATTCTTCTGTTACTTAGTGCTTTATAGGTCAACAGACAGCATAGATGAGAGAAATTGTAGAGCACGAAAAAAACTTTTATAGATGTTTTCATGAAACACAGGGAACCAAGTACTACAATTATGTTGTAACGTTTAATGTTTTATTATTTGGGTTCAAGACCGTTTTAGTTAGCTAGAGAAGCCTATTTGAATAACTTTGCTCTGTGAACTGGTCTGGGATCCCACTAGGAAAAGTTGTGCTTGTAAATGAAAAATAGTTATGGCTTCCCCAAATTTTCACTCATTATAATTTTCAGTATGTAAAGCCAAGCCGGTGCCAAATGTATTGCTCCATTTTCCTTTGGACTGCATCAACTAGGCTGGGGCGGGGGGGGGGTCCTTGTCATCTGGCCAACCCAGGACCTCCATACACACTGCCCAGGCTTGCGCCCAGGGGAGGTCACTTTGGTGCTACTAATACAGCAAAACGACACAGGAGGCAGCAGTTACAAATTAATGGTCTCCGCAGCCACAGCAGGCGCTGTGATTCTCCCGCGGTTTGAATTCATTTCCAGAAGTGCACTCAATTGTCTCTTGGATGGCAACAACAACAGAGGAGTGAAAACATTTGCGAACTCCCTTGCTTACCTTTTTTGAAGCTCCTCCCCATTTGTTGCCACCTGCCTGCAGCTGCTCCCCACCCCCACCCCGGCTCCCTGCCCCCAATTTGCAGTTTTGTAAGGTTGTTCATTTGTGTGTGTTTTTACTATCCAAAATCAAATACGAATTATCAGTCTCAAGTTTGAATATTGGACAAGTATTCAACCTCAGCATTTGCAGAGGGTATTTGGAAGGACCAATTCATTTTATTACTATATAAATAAATGAATATCTTTTCAGCTCCACATCAGAGTCATTTAATTTTAAGATGCAGTTGGCTCATGCTTGCTTATCAACAGATATGCAGTACACACACAACTGAGTTATTGCACATAATATTCTGTATCCAAATACTCACTCAGGAATACATGATTTATTTCTTTGTCAAACTGGAATATAGGTTTTCCGTCACGTAAAAAATGTGTTTCTTTTGTACTGGCTCATAACTGCCTCTTACTGTATTGTCATATTTCTTTCCTCTTATTTACATCCCCCCCCCTCCACAAAAACCACCATCCTTCACATCTATCTTTATTTAATTTATCCAGAGTAGTTTAATTATGATGCAGCATCCCACTTAAAGAAAGTTTATCTTCCAGTTTTTAATTAGAAAGGAGAAAATATGAATATCTGGCAATGCATTAATCTTCAAGACAGGGAAATGATCTGAATTTACATGCAATCCCGCTTTGGCTACTGGAGGTTAAAGAGCTTCCAGAGGAACTATTTCAAGATGTGAAATTGCCACATGAAAAGCAAATATAATGGTTTATTATTTATGCACTGCAACTAAGGTTCCTAACTGGCTTCTCGGTTGACGAAACAGTCTGGTGTAAGCCTCACTAGTTTTCTTCTTAGCTTTTTTATTTGGTTTAAGAGAGAAAATAGCAATCCTGGAAGGATTCTCTCCTCCTGAAAGATAGCATTATTGCCATGCTTTTTTCCATACAGAATTGATTGTTTGTGATGCTGGAAAGAAATTCACATTTGATTGCAGATTAAAAGTGGAGAAACACAATTTGAAACTGTGGTTATCAGGAGATAACACAACTATACACTCACCATGTTCCTCTATACCTGCTTTGAATGCCTGTGGGCTCCTCGATCATTTTACTATCTCTTGGCCTCAGTTAGCTATCTGTAAAAATCCGAAAGGGGCCCCAGACCCTGTGACAAGAATAATCCACTGTGCCCACAACAGCTTGCATTGGACTCTCTTCTACCTTCAACATCTGGATCCAGCTCTCCTTTGACATATTTGTTTCTCCTTCAATAATAAAAAGCCATCTAAAGCCTGCAATGAAAAGACATTTTATTAAGGCAGAGTGGAGCAGTGTGTTTACAGGATCTGCGGCAAAAGGAAAGTCTCGCTTCGGAGGGGCTCAATTATTTACCTTCTGTTGTCATTGGGTTTGAAGAATGTACAGTGACTAACCATTATTTGTAAACAGGATGGAGGAGAAAACCCTTTGTTAAAAAATATAGTGAAGGAAGTTTATATAGACATTTCCCATTTGGCCTTTTCTTGGTACCATGCAAAGAATGACATGTCTTGCATTTATGGACAAGGGGACAAGGAATCGATTGCTCCATTTGGCCATTTCCAGTGTTTATCAGGATAAGCTTCTGACCTCATCTGTGAGGATCATATGTGCCAGGCTTCCCAGTTACAATAGTGGACCTGATCTGGTTTCGGCAAGCCACCAGCTGTCAGACACAGGGATGGCTACCCAGCTTCCCTTTTGATCCCTTTTGAATATTCAACTGCAACCCCAGTGTCACACTGGGAAATATAATTCACAATCACCCCAGCTAAATGTAATATAAAGATTGCTGTTTGTAGCATAGGAATATTTGTATGCAACGAAGCTATCCGCAGTCTGTAATTCATGCAGGCTTCAGGAGTAAACCCCAAGGAAAAATATGTACCCACTGCCCTGTAGAACATCTTCAGGAGAAGAAAAGGCTAAAGAGTAGCCTTATGCTCTGGTCAGACCTCACCTGGAGTACTGTGTCCAGTTCTGGGCACCACAGTTCAAGAAGGATACTGACAAGCTTGAACGTGTCCAGAAGAGGGCAACCAAAATGGTCAAAGGCCTGGAAACAATGCCTTATGAGGAACGACTTAGGGAGCTGGGTATGTTTAGCCTTGAGAAGAGAAGGTTAAGGGGTGATATGATAGCCATGTTCAAATATATGAAAGGATGTCATATGGAGGAGGGAGAAATATTGTTTTCTGCTGCTCCGGAGAAGCGGACACGGAGCAATGGATTCAAACTTCAAGAAAGAAGATTCCACCTAAACATTAGGAAGAACTTCCTGACAGTAAGAGCTGTTCGGCAGTGGAATTTGCTACCAAGGAGTGTGGTGGAGTCTCCTTCTTTGGAGGTCTTTAAGCAGAGGCTTGACAGGCATATGTCAAGAATGCTTTGATGGTGCTTCCTGCTTGGCAGGGAGTTGGACTGGATGGCCCTTGTGGTCTCTTCCAACTCTATGATTCTATGAGTAAATCTTACACAAATCAAGAGTGGAATCCCTAAAAAGGTCAGATGTATGCCTCCTTCCGGCAACTCCTGCCACCAAGCTGGTGCCAAACATCTTTCTCTGCTTTCCTTTGGACCACATCAATGAGGTCTGGACAACTCCAGGATTGCACTCCAGGGAGGTAACTTAGGTTCTGCAAATGCAACAAAAATAACGCAAGAGGCAGCAGCTACGAGTCTCTGCAGCCACAGCAGCCGCTATGATTCTCCAACAGTTTGACTTCACCCCTGTCTCCCAAGGCAGATGGATGCCAACAATGAACCCAATATGGATTACTTTGTGACCCCAAATACCCCTGATCTCACACTAATGAACTTTTTCCCTTCAGCAATACCTCCTGGACCCCAAGTATGCATAAACAATAGTAACTAGCTAGTAAAAAGGTCCCATCACCTCCTGCCAAATAGAAGGGGTTTACTTTCTTGGGTTCCATGATCACTGCAGATGGTGACAGCAGTCACGAAATTAAAAGACGCCTGCGTCTTGGGAGAAAAGCAATGACAAACCTAGACAACATCTTAAAAAGCAGAGACCTCACCTTGCCAACAAAGGTCCGTATAGTTAAAGCTATGGTTTTCCCCATAGTGATGTATGGAAGTGAGAGCTGGACCATAAAGAAGGCTGATCGCCAAAGAATTGATGCTTTTGAATTATGGTGCTGGAGGAGACTCTTGAGAGTCCCATGGACTGCAAGAAGATCAAACCTCTCCATTCTGAAGGAAATCAGCCCTGAGTGCTCACTGGAAGGACAGATCGTGAAGCTGAGGCTCCAATACTTTGGCCACCTCATGAGAAGAGAGGACTCCCTGGAAAAGACCCTGATGTTGGGAAAGATTGAGGGCACAAGGAGAAGGGGACGACAGAGGACAAGATAGTTGGACAGTGTTCTCGAAGCTACCAACATGAGTTTGACCAAACTGCGGGAGGCAGTGGAAGACAGGAGTGCCTGGTGTGCTATGGTCCATGGGGTCACGAAGAGTCGGACACAACTAAATGACTAAACAACAACAGTAAAAAGGTAAAGGTAAAGGCGCTCATCTTGCTTTACTGGCCAAGGGAACCGACGTTTGTCCGCAGACAGTTTTTCCGGGTCATGTGGCCACCATGACTAAGCAGTGCATGGAAACACCGTTTACCTTCCCGCCAGAGTGGTACCTATTTATCTACTTGCACTTTGATGTGCTTTTGAACTGCTAGGTTGGCAGGAGCTGGGACTGAGCAATGGGAGCTCACCCCGTCATGAGGATTCGAACCGCCAACCTTCCGATCGGCCAGCCCAAGTGGCTGCGTGGTTTAGACCACAGGTACATAGCTAGTATTTACATATAAACAACTGCTGCATCAGCATATGTAGCAATTACGTTGTTTAATTAGCATTTTGATCATATAACTCCCCCCTTTTATTTTGAATGTGGGAATATGTCAATCCACCCCTTTTAATGTAGGTCTAAATGATCTCAGAAACAACACCTACAAAAAATCAAATTTGAGACAAATTTAGAGGGCTTGCAAAAACATTTGCAACAATGTTGAAAGTAGATAAAATAATGTAGACTTTAAAAAAAGATCTCAGGGTCCATTTGTATTTCAACACAATCAAGCATAATTTGGGCATGCCTCACCCTTTAAATAGCAGATGTATCAACAATTGCTTTTGAATCTGCCCTACTTTCAAAATGGTTTGCAAAGCAGCTTAAGTATTGACATACTGATGTTTGGAAATGTTATACTCAAAGATCTCTTTGACATGCAGAATCCATTGCATGATTATTTGGATCCAAGCCAGTGGCTTTTCGATGACGATGTATGATTATATCATTCAGGTAATGAGAGTTTTGTTTAATCGAAGATGGGGAAGAAGTTTCATTTCCTTACTTGATACAGACTGAATGGCATACCTGCTGGAGTCTGAAAAGATTTAATCTTGCATTTTTCTAATATGATTTCCTTATGTAGATGGAGAGGGAAACAGTGTGTTTCTGGCACAAGACGTAAGTAAAGGCATTGCAGAAAATTGGTGAATAACGTTCGCTTTGTAAAGTAAAACCAAAACTGTGACAGAGAATATGATTTATAATACATTGAAAGGACTGGGATAATAACAGTGTGTTCACATTTACATTTCAGTGTTTGGATGTTGAAAAGTGAGCTTTCCATTCTTTTGTATCACATATACTGCACAATCCTATATGTGTTTGCTGGGAATTAAGTCTCACTGCCTTTGGAATCTCATTTTTCATCATCCAAATACATGAACATAAATACGAATATTCCATTATTGCCCAGACACTCTAGGGCTTATTTTTCAGAGCCTTAATGTGTATGAAGTTAGCTACTAGTGGGGAGTGCCAAGCACCGCCCAGGTGTTTTTAGAAACCAAAACATATTGTGGTTTTTGAATGGATAGTGAACCTTGTAAGTATGGGCTCATTGCATCAAAAATCAAGTCAAGTCAATCCAAAGTCATGGTCTGCCATGTTGATTTAATATGGCACCTGACCTCCAAACATCAATGAAGACTGATGCCCCCACCTCAGGAACTGAATTTGGTGATATCTCAAAAGGCAAAAGCTTTCAAAACTGCAGAAGTTAAGGGAGAGCTACACTGGATCTGCCCGTGTCTGGAAGGGCAGATCTGGTCAGTTCATGTCACAAATGGCTACGGTCAAATTCTTTAAGCATCCATAGGTAAAGAGGTAAAGGTACCTCTGACCATTAGGTCCAGTTGTGGATGACTCTGGGGTTCTGGCACTCATCTCACTCTATAGGCCGAGGGAGCTGGAATTTGTCCGCAGACAGCTTCCGGGTCATGTGGCCAGCATGACTAAGCCCCTTCTGGCGAACCAGAGCAGCGCATTTACCTCCCCGCTGGAGCACTACCTATTTATCAACTTGCACTTTGACATGCTTTCAAACTGCTAGGTGGGCAGGAGCTGGGACTGAACAACAGGAGCTCACCCCGTCGCAGGGATTCGAACCACTGACCTTCTGATCGGCAAGCCCTAGGTTCTGTGGTTTAGACCACAGCGCCACCCGCATCCTTTAAGCATCCACAGTCTAGGCAGAAGAACAAAATGAGCAGGCAGGGAAGGGGTATTAAATGTACCGGTAAATCTGTCTTTAGTAAAAAGTCCATACGCCGAATCGCCCCCCCCCCCAGTTATAACCTCTTCCAGCACTGGAATATGGTTGAGGGGGAACCTGTGAGGTACAGTGGGGTTTACTTGCAAGTAGGGATGGCAGGTTCTCTCAGTTTTTCATTTGTCCAGTCTTAAATTGAGCTCTCCACATGTTGCAGAAATTTTCAAAAATAAGTAAATAAGATCCTCATGAAAATTCACCATCATTTTAGCATGACATTTTGTCTTAATAAAAAAATATATAATCAGTTTCCCCTCATATAATGCATTTTTGCATGTCATTTTCACTAGTATCTTCATCTTTATGCGTGCTTTTCTCCGTTTTTGTATTTTTGTAAATCTCGTTTGGCTGAAGAAATGCACCACAAAGTTCAGATGAATGCAAATTTTAAACGATGGCTGTGTTTTGGTTCACATCTTGTTTCAGAAAGTGCAGATTTGAAGGATTTGACTTTAGATGCATACTGAGTTGAATTTCTCCTCCATCCCTCCTCTTAAGTATGCGTGTGTAGGATTGCAGCCTTACTGTGCTTTAAATCAAGATGCATTGGTTTTCTTTCCTCTTTTTTTTTAAAAAAAAAAATCCCAGATTTGCATTTTTGCTGGGAAACCTTTTCACTCAGACTGAGAAGCTCAAGCAAGCAGCTCACAAAGGGGGAGTAGGGCAAAGATGTGGTGCTTTGTGGCTGAGTGGCAATGGCCCTCTCATTTTATTTGCTGCTTCTTTAAACCACCTGCGAGCAAAATCTCCCTTCAAATACCCTTTCAGAGTACATGTAAGGAGCTTTAGGGGGGATTTACAAGTGACAGGCATTGTTCTGAATAAATTGTCGGAGAATGTAAAAATGTGGCTCTTCCTCTCTCCCCCCCACCCACCCCAGGTGGTTTCAGCTACATTGTTTGGAAACTGTGGCATAGTATCAGATTCCTGCCTTTTTAGTTAAGCGCTAGTGAAGGAACAACACAGAACTCTTGACTTAGCCCTCAGATCCAGTTGTGTTGTAATTAGGGGCCCCGGCTTAGAGTGAACTCAAGGAATGGGGCTGTGGGATTGGCTGTAGCCAATGCGACCTCGACTGATCCTGTCTGTTTGGGGGCAGAAAAGATGTTTTGACCTCTTAGTATTCATCCATGGTCCATACATGTAGTTAGTGCAGCCTCCTGCCTGCCACTCATTTCATCGCTGTGCTTTTAAAACCATTAACTCCCTTTGTAGTTTTAGTGAGACATGCATTTTTGTCCTATCGCAAATGAAATCTTAGAAGATGCCTTTCAACATATGCCAGGCACAGTTTAAAAGAGGCAGGGGCGGCCGGGGAGGGGGTGGGGGGAGGGAGGCCATTATGATCACTTAGAAGGTAGAAGAAAATTATTCAAGGTAAAACAGCAGATTTTGTGGAATATGAGAAGTATGGAAAAATATTATTCTGCATTTGAAGGGATGCGATAAACTAGGTTTCATAGGGTGGCTGTGTCTGGTTTGCAAGCGAATTAATCCAAAGAAGTTGCAGTCTTGTGGAGAGGAAGCATGTGTGAACTCAATAACACTTAATGCTGAGTAAGCATGCTTAGAGATTGTGCTATAACTGCAGTCCTAAACTCATAGCAACCCTACTTTATGTACGTTGACTTAAGCAACCCTGGCTGAGTTCAGAATGACTCTTTCACATGAGCGGCATAAGGATTGCGGTTTTACTAGGAAATATCTCCCACTAAGTACTCATTTCAAAGGTACTTCATGAACATATAGGGGGTCCAGCTTTGCAACTGCAATCCCATGCACACTTTCCTCTTCATTGTGGCAACATGCTCTTTGGAAGCCATTTATAAATGGTTCAGAATGCTGCAGCCAGATTCATCACAAGAGTCGGATCTAAGGGGGACTTTTGTACCACGTGGCTGCATTTGTTCCCGTGTGAATTCACAAGGGCTTATTTTACAGCTTCCTAAGAGAGGGACTGCTGGCCTGGTTCTTCTGACTCTCCTGCCACCCTCCCTTAGACTCTGCTGGTTCCATTTCGGGCTTGTTGGATAACAAAGGCTAAAGAGGACAGGGCTAGTAAACAGGCCTGGGAATCCCATGGATGGATCTTTATCAATACGTATTTATGAGTGGCAAAAAATTGTGGGCATATCCATTGCATGGATATATGTTTGCTTGTGAGCTAAAATTGACTTCACAGCTTAAAGTTGGTAGTCCAGTAGTTCAGAGAAAAGTTGTCTGTTGTCACAGGACATGTAACTTTGGCCTTGAATCCAAGCTATCACTTGTACCTGAGGTGGCCTCAGGGATGAGGTGTATTTATGGCCAACTACACTTGTTTTTCCCCTGCCAACCTAGCAGTTCGAAAGCACGTCAAAGTGCAAGTAGATAAATAGGTACTGCTACAGCGGGAAGGTGAACGGCGTTTCCATGCGCTGCTCTGGTTTGCCAGAAGCAGCTTTGTCATGCTGGCCACATGACCTGGAAGCTGTCTGCAGACAAATGCCGGCTCCCTTGGCCTATAGAGCGAGATGAGTGCCGCAACCCCAGAGTCAGTCATGACTGGACCTAATGGTCAGGGGTCCCTTTACCTTTACCTTACATTTGTTTTTGGACCATCTGTAGTAATTAATGCTAATAACTTCCCAACTGGACTATTTGCATGAACTCCACATGGAGTTACCAGGTGGTGCAGAATGCAAGATGGAATCATGTGTTATCTATCCTTGAAACATTGTGAAGGCTGCCTGTAAGCGACCAGGCCCAGTTCATTGTGTTGATGTCAGGGTACAAAGCCTTGAATGGCTGAGGACCAAAGTATTTGAATGGGTGCATCCCCCAGTTCCTGCAGCAGAGGAAGTCTTGCTCATGGTCCTCCCAATGGGATTGGTCCATAGGGCAGTTACACAGGGATCTCTGTCAGGGGGCTTCAGGTGAAGACCAAAGGGTCCAGGTAGCTTCATATTGAGAAAGGCACTCTGAAACATTTTGAGAACCTGAGCTGTAAAGGACTTTACAGGTTTAAACCATTTCTTTGAATTGAGCCCAGAAAAAAACATCCCAGTTGTTATTTATTGTCGTTTAGATGAGAAAAAACATTTGTCTGTTCATACCAAGTACCTCTGGCTGCTGCACTGCCTTTTACTCTTGATGTTGTTTTTAATGATGGTTTTATGCTGACTGTATTTTTTTTCTTTTTTGCTGTTAGCCATGCTGGGCTCCTGCAGACAGAAAGGCAGGATACAATCCATAATGAATAATTAGGAGAAGGCTCAGGAGCCTCCCTGGATCAAGCCATTGCAATGGGCCATTGCAATGTTCCAATGTTCCCTGCAGCTTGCTATTTCCACATTTGCAAGATAGATGCCCCCAGGGAGCCCAGGAGGAGGATCTCAAGGCAGTCACCCTCTTCCCTTGTTGTTGCCGAGCATGTTGCCATTTCACTTTTGTTACAAGGGTATGAATGGTTTGCCACAGATTTTTTCCAAACATCTCATCCGAGCTCCTTTTCAATTACAAATGCAGTAAGGATGTAAATGGGCATTTTTGTGGCGGTGGTTGTTCTTCCACTGGTAAAAGCTGCTGGCAGCGCAAGGAGGGGTTTATACCATTTCTATTGGTGATCCATAAACCTTTCTACAAATTGGAGTGTTATGTGTTTTATGATGGGTCCTCCAGCTTCTTAATGAATCTCTAAGCAGTCTAATAAAGGAAAGGGTTGCCTAGAGGGAGCCAATGACACAGCATGAGCTGGGGCTCAGCTGACTGAGCCGACTGGGTGAAGGGCACATTAAAGGGGGCCCTATAAAGGCAATGGAACACAGCTTGGTATAAAAATCTATTTGAGTTAACAGCCCCTAGGTGAGATATCAAAGAAGATGCAGAGATACTGAAAGTAGCTTATTGATTGCTTTTTAAAAAAGACAAAGGAGAAGGTCAGATCTTGCTTTAGCAAAGTGCTGACTTTAGAACCTATTTAAGGTGCATCGAACTAATTCCAAACGTTCCACATTCCATCGGCTGCCACAGAATGTAAACAAGTGTATAAGCACATGGGTGAACAGCACTCTATGAATAAATTCCTGAATGGTGTTGGTAGATAGACCATATATGGGAGCCAGTTGGTTGGGAGTGATTTGCACCAGGTAAAAACAATCCTGGATTTTGTAATACAGAAAAACCAATACCATTTTGAGATTAGATCACAATTATATACGACCTATTTGCAACCTCCCAACTGAACATGCAGAGGTGGGTCATGGAACTGGGGGAATTCTTCAGGGCCAGTGAGTGCTTCTATGCATTTTAATGCCCCACCAACACCCTTGACCCCATAACAACCTCTCTTGCTAATTAAGAGCGGAAATGTTGCTACAGGTGAAGAGTTATGTATGCACACCGCCCTAAGGTCCCCAAGGTATAGCACGGGCTCCAGAGAATGGCAACATACAGTGGAACCTCGGTTTATGAACACCTCGGTTTACGAATTTTCGGTTTATGAACGCCACGGACCCATCTGGAACAGATTAATTCACTTTCCATTACTTTCAATGGGAAAGTTCGCTTCAGTTTATGAACGCTTCAGTTTATGAACAGACTTCCGGAACCAATTGTGTTCCTAAACCGAGGTACCACTGTACAAAGATTTTGCTCAAGGCTGGCAGATTAGGTGGGACAGGGGAAGCTAGTAGCCTATCGCAGTAGCCCTTCAGCCAAGCCATAGACCCTTTCATTCCTAAGCCTAATGTGTGGGCTGGGTGAGGGGAATCAATGAAGGCAGGGAAGAGAGATGAAAACCCCACGGCTCTATCTAACTCCTCTTTTCCCCACCCCATCAGAACTTCTTTGGGGTCCCCACTCTTCATTGGCAATATTCACAAAAGGGGCATGACAGAGTAGTGCAAATAGCAAGGGAGGGACTGAGCTGTACATCACCTCCGTAATGCTTTTAGAGGTTTTTAATTGTTGAAAAAATTACATACATTGTGTGTGTGTGTGTGTGAGAGAGAGAGAGAGAGAGAGAGAGAGCATCATTCATGGTCAGCCCCCTGAGTTGGGTTGATTTTGCATCGTAAATGCACTCCCCCAGCCTGAGGGCACCAAAATATGACAGAGAGAAGGCCGCCCTGAACAGCCTGACCTCATGCCTGGACCAGCATATCCGGGGGAGCACATCCCAAATCTGACTGAGGGTCTCTAAGGTGATTGGTTTTCTCTTATCTGGACTAGGAGGGTGTGTGCGGTGCCATCCTGCGATCAGTTTCCTCACTCGGAAAGTGTCACATGGATCTGGGTGCTGCGAGCAGTTGCAGAAATAGGAGATCGCAGCCTTGTGTAGCCGAATTGTTTTGATGGCCATGCCTCCCCTCTTAAGATGTACTAAGTATTTTAAAACATCAGACTCCCTGGGAGCGTGATTGCGTTGTGGATCACACTTAGCTCTGAACTGCTCAAACTGTGACCAGGCTCTGGTGTAGGACTGCCGCGTTGATGGTGCGAGGGCACTCAGTATCCCTGCCATCACTTCGGTTCTCCAACCTTCCACAGTTCCCCCGGGAATGTCTCTGGGAGCTGATCGGCCTTGGGCGCTAGTTCTCGGAAGCACTCCATCTGAAAATGAGATAAGGCATCTGCATTCTCATTATTAAGGCCTGGGATAAACCTGGCTGAGAAGGAAATGTTACCTCTGAGGCATTCCAACACGAAGAGATGCAGTATGCGAATCACCCTGTCTGATTTTGCGGACTGCTTTGCAATGATCCGAACCACAGCCTGGTTGTGCATAGCATAGTATACTGGGCAGCGGTCCATGCCTCCTCGGTTCTAGCCGATGAACACTTGGGCCTTCAACCGAAGATCAGCGTCACGTGGTTTGGACATCGCGGAATGTGCTGGGATGCACACATGCCCTGGTTGCGTCGCGAACTCGCGCTCCGCCAACCACCAGATGCGCTGATCATCCACCTTGGTGAGAATGACCTGGTTGCGCGCAAGAGCATCATCCTGATAAAAGTGGCAATTGCAGACCTGGAAAGCCTTCAAGCAGCATACCCTAGCGTTACCATATTCTGGTCAGAACTCCTCCCACGCCTACAATGGCGCAACAACACCACTCATGTCAGACTTAACTACACTGTTGAAAAATCAATAGGGCACTGCGTGCAGCACTCATGCGCATTGGGGGCTGTGTTGTGAAGCATCCCAGCATCAAAATATACAGAAAGGAGCTCTTCAGGCGTGACGGCGTACACCTAACAGCCACAGGTTGCGACCTTTGGCTGAGCAACATCAGACACAGCCTCCTGGAATGGTTGGCGGTTTCTGGGGAGGTTCAGGTGTAGGTAGTCTTGGCGGCGAGACCCCAATTTGTGGTCTCGGGTGGCGGATGCAGGCCTTGGGCGGAATCCTTTAGTCATTTACATAAAGGGGAGGGCATGGGGGCGGAGACCCCCCGCCCTATTGTGGCGGCGATAACAGGGTTCCCGTAAACGGGCCTCAAGGGGGGGCATTTGGCGATGCCACTTGGCTGATTATTGCCCTCCCCTTCCAGCGGCGGCGATCGGGAGGGCGGGCTATCTGCTTGAACATATGTTCTCCAGAGTTAGCCCAACACCCACTCATGCTGGGCAACCCTGAAGATAACCCCACCCCCGGCTGGGGGCTGGGAGGGATATACGCCCAATGCCTGCGCCAAGGTCTTCCTACATCTGAATTTCAATAAAGTTGTGGCCAATTTTAATCCCATAAACACGTTGTCCTGTGTCATTATTCCGCTCAGGGCTGCCACTCAGGACTGGGGGGGGGGGGACTCCGCCTGGCTGCGCAATGAATTGACAGATCATGCCTCATTCTCATGTCTTCTAGAGACGATAGGTTGAATTTATTATTAACCATTCTTAGTGCAGGCCCACTGAAATGAGGGAGACTTACTTTAGTCATGACTAGCTTAAACCATATTGATTTAAGCATAGCTAAGCCTGGATTCCTCTCGATGTTCTACAACAAGGAAGGGGCACTCATAGCCACCTGGCATCCAGGTGTTGTTAAAGTCTTTTCTTCCTTCAGCTTCAGCCAGTACAATCATACCTCATGTTGCGTTAGGTTCATGTTGCGTCTTTTTGGCTTGCGAACGCGGCAAACCCACAAATGTATACTTCCGGGTTTCACCGCGCACGCACGCACAGAAGTGTTCTGTGAACTTCGCACATGCACAGAAGCACTCTATCACGCTCCGCACTTGTGCAGAAGTGCCACTCTAGTTGCTGACTTTTCAGGGTGCGAAAGGCACCCCGGAATGGATCGTGTCCACAACTAGAGGTAACACTGTATAGCCAATATCCATATCACTGTTAATGGGACCTAAGTGGATTGAAACTAGCTTGTCCCATTGATTGCAGTGGGACTTAAGCATAACAACCTTTTCTGGATTGGGGCCAGTAAGGTCAGAAATCCTTGCTTTTTTCATTTAAATTAGAAACATTGTGTCTGTTCCCCTTCCCTCCTGCAATGCCAAAATGTGTTAAGAGACGTATAGAGCAATATAGAGAGAGGAAGATATTTACAATGTTCTAGTGGTCTTGGCTAGACTCCTCCAGACACACATGTTCATGTTCCTGGAACATCATGATACATTTCATGCTCAGATGGCACCAATTGATATAATGAGTACATCTGTGTAATGTTTAGCCAGATCAACCATAGATTCTTTCCCAAAGTTCTTATTAGCCACTACAAATGTGCAATGTGTGAGAGGACTATCAGACTGCATACTTCCACATAGCCAGATTGTGAAGGTTGTGCTTTCCATTGCAGTCTTTTCAAAGCAAAAATGCCTTCATGGTGACATTTGTATAACTCAGGTGGTGTCAAGAATATCTCCTTAAGCAGTTCCTACTAGCACAGCCATAACCCTCCACACAAATTATTGAAAGGGTTGCCATTTGTAGAGGAAAATCGCAAAGATAAACTTCAGGTAGCACAAAGTAAAAGTGAAGATGGTGGGCAAACAATACTGGCTGGATGGCACTGGATGTGGGAGCATGGACCATTTGGTGATGGACAAAATGCTGGAATTGATGGTTTTGGTGAAAACACTTTTGAATAACGGCCATGGATATCTGTTGGATGAGGGATCTTACTAATCTATAGGTGTAAAAACTAGGCACATTGGTGATCCAAGACTTCTGGGAACCCTGAGAGCCAATGTTCTTCATCATCAAGCATACAGTGCCCCTATGAAAACCACTTGAAAAGAATATGGATATTTGCTCCCTGCCACTTATGAGCTGATCATCACCATACGCAGGATTCAGCCTCAGAAACCAAAGGGCATTTGTGGCTATCATCCCCAGCTAGCAGGACCAGTGGTCAGGGATGATGGCAGTTGTGGTCCAACAACAGCTGGGGACCCAAGTTTGAGAAACACTGCACTAAGCCTTCTTTTCTATTGTGCCCTATTTGTATCTGGTTGAATGGAAGAAGCCTCAGAGCTCTTATCCAGTGCATGTAGGTCTCCATTCAGTCTTTCCGTCTTTCAATCTCTCTCAGGAAAACTGCATGCAGTTTCATTTCATTTTAATTTTTTGCCTGTCTGGGGAATGGAAATATTTAAGCTATCAAAGGCAGTCAATGGAAAGCATATTGCCTTGCTCCAGCTAACTGTTGGCCACTGTGCAGTTCACATCTTGTTTCTGCTCCCTTTTCCCATGATGTGAACTATGGAAGGACCTCAGATCTTGCACAGAGTAAAATGAGTCCCAGGTGAGTTTTTGGGATCAAATATTACCTCCTTCTGTTGCTGCTTGAGTTGCATCTTTTTTTTTACTTCGTAAACCTCCTAGACTAGTTTCAGTCCATTGCATTCATTGACCTGCAAGTAGGATATATACACCTAGGGTTCAGACCACTCCTACGCTTGACCTAGAACACTGTCACGAACCAGGGTTCTGTGGTCCCTGCAGCCTAAATTCCAACTACTTCCTGGTGGATCAGTTGAAGTTTCTGAAGCAACCCCATGGTGAGCAGATGAGTTCCTTGGCTGGCAAAACAAAGCCTTGTTTCCTCTCTCCTTGGGGTGTGCCTGCTTGAACATTCTCCTGGATCTAGTCCTGCTCCTGCATTCCAACAGTGGAGACGAGTATTGCCTTTCCCCAGCTTCATGTTGTGCACCAGCTGCTCCTTTCCCTTGATCCTCGAGACCTGCTTCCATAATTCATTCCTTGTCACACTCCAGAGAAGTGGTTCCCAGTTAACTTAAGTACCGTGGACCTCCTGTTTTTCAAAAGCCAAGCCATGGACCCCATCTGAAACACCAGAGAGCCAATTCCAGACACTGTTGATGATGCTGAGCTAGATAGAGCAGTGATCTGACAAGATAAATTAGCCTTCCATATGCCTAAAGATTGACCCTTGCTCTGTGTCAGCTCAATTCAAATGCTGTTCATTAAAGTCCTACATTAAGAAACTCTTTCTCTCATCTCTCTCTGCCCCGCTCACCACATGTGCATTGAGAGAATCCAAGGACACTCTTCCATGTCTCCGTTCACCATCTGAAGTTCAGCTGGCTGTAATATCTGGAAGCTTCTCCATTATGGTACCTCAACTATGGAATTCCCTGCCCATATATTTTATTGGGTTTATCCTTTCCTTTTATGTTGAAATTGTTAACTGCTCAGAAATCTCTTCAAATTAAACAAATACATGTAAGAGATCTGTTGGTTTGTGCCTGTGCTTAAATGAGAATGTGTGTATCTCTGGAAGATTTTTCCATGGATTTCAGTGGACACTCTACAAAGATTAACATTAAAGTATCTTCAAGGCCCCTCTGTAGACTTTTATCCTAGCTGCAATAATGCTTTTGTATGTGCAGTCTTTTCAGCTGCATCTGTTATGTAAGGTCAGTTTTGTAGATCTTTTGAGAGATTTGGCGCAGTGTGACTTCAGCCGAAACCTGATCAGACACTTGCAAACGCCAACATTAAAGCATCCTCAGAAGCTTATCCTAGCAAGTATCCATTTTTGAAGGGCTTTTAAATCCAGAAATCCCAACCAAGCCCTTAAGCCCACCTGTCAACTTGCAAACTTTCCCAGAGTGGCTGAGCTTTAAAAGGTGCTTGTTTTGAAAGCGTTTTTCATAACTATTTGTATGAATTCTAAGTCTAGCCACAAGCTTTCCCCCCAAGAAGGAAAGAATCAGTTTTTGCTGAAATGCACACACAAACAAAAAAATGCTGTTTCCAAAGCTAATGTAATTGCATGTCTGTAATCAACCTTAGGAAAACAATCCATTATGCAGCATGGTATTGGAATTATTAAAACGGGCTGCTTCCATTGTCACAGGTGGCAAACCTATTTCCCTCTCCCAGCTACATATATAAATATATGAGCACAAGGCTCAAACGAGAGAGCCCTGGCAAGCAACGTGTAATGGTGTCATTAAACTTGTATTGTATACATGCCTGTTGTGGCAGATGTGTGCTTTCTCTCAGCCGAGATACATTTGGATTGTTGGTTAAGATCAAACAAATGCAGACAGAAATGTCTGAGTTCTGTTTGTTAAAAGATCACTTTCCTTCAGAGCCCGGACAGCTATAAAATAGCCAGACTGCACGATCGGATCCAATGTCTGTCCTTGTTTTCTTTGATTAGAGCAATGCTCGCCACATCAGTCCCCCCACAGTTCACCATTTGAAACAAGCCGAGCGACTGTGGGTTCCATCAAGTGTCACTTGGAGAAAATATTCCGACAAGCCAGCTGAGGTAGAGAAATATACAAATCTTGGCAGCTGCTGTGTGTTTGTAATATTTATACACATGCATACATCTGATGGCCTTTTGGTCTCATCTAGAAACGTTGCTCTCCTTTTAAGCATAATTGCCGGCCTCCCAATGATTGTTTACTCTGTCGCACAAAGTGACATGGCCGGGGGGGAGGGGTTGTCTGTTGCACATATCCTTTACTGAAGATAGCTCAATAAAATCTTAGCTTTGCATATGTATCAGGTGGTGAGCAAATATTAGGAGAAGGTTTATGAGATGGGTAGGATTTAGATAATGGAGGTTAGGGTGCTTGTTTATATATGTTTATAAAATGCAGAGTGGCTTACAAAAATTGATAATTTATTCTTTTCCTGCACATGCATTACAACTGTTATTATAAAATAGTATTATTGCTATTTTCAGTGTTGGATTAAAGGATAGTTAGGTAAAGACAAAGGGACCCCTGACCAGTCGCGGACAACTCTGGGTCAAGTGGCCAGCATGACTAAGCCGCTTCTGGCGAACCAGAGCAGCGCACGGAAATGCCGTTTACCTTCCCGCAGGAGCGGTACCTATTTATCTACTTGCACCTTGACATGCTTTCGAACTGCAGGAGCAGGGACCAAGCAACGGGAGCTCACCCTGTTGCGGGGATTCAAACCGCCGGCCTTCCAATCGGCAAGCCCTAGGCTCAGTGGTTTAACCAACAGCACCACCCGCATCCCGTTAAGGATAGTTGCTCTGTGCCAATTCATATTTTCAGTCTAGGACACTGAGCTTGTGATGGATTCTCCCACAAAAATCTGCCCAACTTCTACAATTATCATCAGAGGCCCTCTCTGAGTCCCTCACCCTTCAGAAGTTCTGGTTCCTCTTATCTGGATTTTTCTTTTCCCAAGGAAGATTTTCCTTGTCACAGCATCTGATATCCTTCCAGCACCAGACCTTTCTGATTTCCCCTTCCATTTCCTACATAGAATTTTACCTTCCCCCCAGCACACATGCACTCACATATGTATGAGATCATCATATAAGCTGTCAGAAAAAGCATAGTGAAATATAGTTGATTCTCAAGTTTGCAAAGTAAATTGTGATTCTCTTTATTTTTAACTCACAAGAGTCCAGTTAATGCTTATCTATGAGCTACATAAGCACAAAAGCCAGGATTTTCACAAGCTTCCAACCCTCCTTAGAAGTTAGTGTCCTTAGAGTGAATCCTGCCCCTTGTGTAGTAGGTAGGGGTATGCATTGAATTCAGATGAATCTCAAACCAAAGTAGGATGCATCAAGGGGGCAGGTAGGCTTGTCGGCAGAGTGGGATCCGTATGATGTGCCACAAACTGAAGCGGGGACCCCTAAAGTTTCTTCCCAATCTCAAAAGAAAATGCTGCAGACAAGCATCTGCTAAAAGCAAGACTTAATGGCCTGGTTCACATATAACACTAAGCCATGGTTGATGTTAAACATAATTAACAAACCATAGTTCAAGCCAAGGCTTGTGGCAGCTCCAGCCCGCTGTTGCAAAGGTGTTTGCTGGGGCATTATACTGGGAGTGCCTCATCTCATCATTGACCTCACCAGCTGACTAGAAATAGGCAGGCAGGCAGGTAGACTGTCTGGAGACAGTGGTGGAACTTGCTGTCTCAAATTTCAGTGGCGCCCTGTGTGACGCCAAAATCCAATGGCTACCCTTCACCCCTTGCCTTTTGTTGGGTGTCATAGTTGTGTCCCCCCTCCCCGCTTGAACTAAAGGTGCAAACAGCTGGTCTTACCTGCAAGCTGGTATGCATAGATGATTAAAGCGTTAGAATTGTCTCACTTTGACCTCTGGGTAAACATCAGATTCAAAGCCCTATTTTTTTTAGTCTTTGATATGAAGATGAAAATATTGCGCCTTTCTGTGTGTGTGTGTGTGTGTGTGTGTGTGTGTGTGTGTGTGTTATTTTTCAAAATGCTCTTTCCCCTACCAGTGTTCAAAAAAACAGTAGAGGAAGCTCTGTAAGGATTAATTTAAAAGAGACTTTTTATAAGAGATTTGGTTTTGAAATGCATTGTTTTACTTCTTTTTGCTTTGCCTGATAAATACTGTCATTTTTATTAATATTGTCAGGACTTGGGAATCAAATCAGTCAAGGAAAAAGGATCACACTATAAAAGGCAGAGAGATGAGACGCAGAAACTCAAGCGGTTAAGTCACTTTAGTTTATTAATATTCTGCCTTTTAGCTGATTGGTTGCTTCAATTTGAATAATTTCCCCTGTTTCCAAAGCTAATATATAGAAGCCATTAAAAAATAAAGTGCTTGAGAACATAGGCTTTGACAGTGCTTTTTTTTCTGGTGGGATGAAGGGGTACGCATACCCCTAAACATTTTGTGAATCAAAGTTTGGCCTCATTGAGGGGTAGCATTTCATTATGAGCAGGAAAATGAGAGTAATGTAACCCTAAACATTTTTTTCAAGAGAAAAGAGCAATGGGCTTTAATAAACAAGCAACCCAATTATTACGTACTTGCAGGGCCGGTGCGTCCATTTAGGCAACTAGGCAGTTGCCTAGAGTGCATAAATGGAGGGGGCGCAAAAACCCCGCGCCGCCGCTTGCTCGCTGCTGCCGTCGCTGAAAATCTCACAGCGTCCCCTCCATAGGTGGGAGGCGCAGGGGCGTCAGCGGCGTTGTGCACTTGGAACTTGCTTCCAAGAATACACATGTTAGGATGGGACCAAAGTTAGTGGTTACAGCATCTGCTTTGCATGTAGAAAGTACCAGTCAGAGCCGGCCCAACCATGATGGAGGGTGAAGCGTCCACGTCAGGTGGCACAAGGGCAAAAGGCAGTGCTCCATCTGCTTGCCCCATCACTTCCTCTGCCTAGAAGGAGGTATTCCGACATGTGGGCCTTGCCGCTTGTCTTCCCTCCCCCATGCAGAGAAGCCAGATGCGAAGCAATGCTTGGAGGAGGTGTACCCCAGCTCCCGTCAAGTTTGGTGAGAACCGGGGTGCAGCAGCGGCAGAAGTGGGGCCAAGATGTGGCAATTCCTGTTTTCCCTCAGGTGGCAAAATGGGATGCGCCATCCCTGGTGCCAGAATC
The DNA here is from genome assembly GCF_963506605.1 of Zootoca vivipara. Lineage (NCBI taxonomy): Eukaryota > Metazoa > Chordata > Lepidosauria > Squamata > Lacertidae > Zootoca > Zootoca vivipara. Next base: position 92,511,035 of record NC_083280.1, read on the forward strand.
AATCCCTGGTTGTTGCCAGGACTGGGGAAAGACTCCTGACAGCTGTTTGTTGTTGTTGTTGTTGTTGTTGTTGTTGTTGTTGTTTGCTTTTAAATAAATAAATGCATAAAGTTTTTTCTATTAGAAAGGGGAGTAAAAGGAAGAACTTCGCTTTAACCTCCTGGTGGCTGGGAGGCTGACATTATATGGAATTTTAAAAGAAATGCTATAGCCCCGAAGGAGGAAGAGGAAGAAACCTCTTTAGCAGGCAAGAAAACTTTTGAGACAGGTTTCAGTTCAGCGACAGCATTATATCGTACTGCATCACAGTTCTTTTTAAAAGCATCCCATGTTGATTGAGTCAAGGAGGGATGAAAAAACAGCTTTATGCGGTATCTGCTTGGAAGTTTATAAAGGGACTTACTGGATTGTGGCCACAATGACTCTGTAAATCCAAATCTTGTGATTCCTGGCCAACACTAAGCTTTTGAGGGGAAATAGTTCTGCAAATTTGAAGCAGAAGCAGTCTGCATATGATGCTGGTTGGCTGGCTCCTTGTAATGACACTTCCTTCAAAAAGGAATTATATATAGATATTTTTTTAAAAATATAATAATTTAATATTAATAAAGGTAACACTCATTGAGTTACTCCAATGTGCAGCATTGCACACTAATTAACTAATGAATGAGGAGCATCTGGGGAGCAAAAGCAGCAGTCCACATGCACCTTGGGGAGAGGGATAAGTCTGATAGTTGAGTCTGATAGTTTTTATATTTTACTAGCTGGCCTGGCCACGCGTTGCTGTGGCTCATCCCTGTGACTGCCCCCACACTGTTCCGATCCATGACCTATTCTGCCCCCTCCTCCCTCCAGCCCCCGGCTCATCCTTGTGATTCCCCCCACCCTGTCCCGACCCATGACCTATTCTGTTCCCTCCCCCCCCGGGTCATCACTGTGATTCCCCCCACTCTGTCCCAACCCATGACCTATTCTGTCCCCTCCCCCCACCCCAGCTCATCCCTGTGAATGGCCCCACCCTGTCCCAACCCATGACCTATCCCGCCCCTCCTCCCTCCAGCCCCCGGCTCATCCTTGTGATTCCCCCCACCCTGTCCCGACCCATGACCTATTCTGTTCCCTCCTCCCCCCCAGGTCATCCCTGTGATTCCCCCCACTCTGTCCCAACACATGACCTATTCTGTCTCCTCCCCCCACCCCAGCTCATCCCTGTGATTGGCCCCACCCTGTCCCGACCCATGACCTATCCCGCCCCCTCGGCCCAGTCTGCAAAGCCAAGCCGAGATGCTGTGGAGAGGGAAGCTTTCCTAGCTGCAGTACCAGTGTAGTCGTCACTAGAGGGCTCTGTTTTGCAACCTTTCCTGTGCTCCCAGCATCCCCGGCTGTCTGAGTTTTGTGTTCGGGAACAGTGGGTTTTACCTGCTTTACCTGCCATAAGTGTGACATCTATCTACACAAACGGTATGTGATCTCTCGCATAATTGCATATGATGTTGTGTCCAAATTTGAACACAATCTGTCAAGCGGTTTCGGTGAAAAGTGGAGACCCACAAACATGCCCCCTTTACATTGATAGATAGATAGATAGATAAAAACCAATAAAAATTATTTTTTTAAAAAGATAGATAGATGATAGATAGATAGATAGATAGATGATAGATAGATAGATAGATAGATAGATAGATAGATAGATAGATAGATAGATAGGAAACTACCCAGAGCAGCTGGGGCAGCCCAGTCAGATGGGTGACATGCAAGTAATAAAATGTTGTTGTTGTTGTTGTTGTTGTTGTTGTTGTTGTTGTTGTTGTTGTTGAATTCGAGTTACTCTGATCATGTATGATTTAGTTGAGATTCCTGCATTGCAAGGAGTTGGACTAAACTCTCCTGGTCCCTTCTGACTCTACAATTCTATGACTCTATGATTCATTGCAAGGGAAGATGTAATGGTGGGCAGTTTAATTTTGATAGCAGCATGTCTGACATTACTGATCTTCATTTGGAGAAATCTCTAGTAACCTTCTAAGGTATCCTAAGCCAACCCACAACACAGTCTGAAAATCCCAAGTAGGGATTCTTGTATCTCATGGTGCTAGTCGAAAGCCCTTTGATTTCTGCAAGCCTGAACATCCAGTTTTTGCTGCTCACCTTTGCACCTTTGCACTCCTACCCTGAAAATCTGTCCCTGAGGGTAAGGAGATCGTCTGGAATAGTAGCATCTAAAGCAGGGGTCAGCAAACTTTTTCAGCAAGGGGCCGGTCCACTGTCCCTCAGACCTTGGGGGGGGGGGGGCGAACTATATTTTGGAAAAAAAATTGAATGAATTCCTATGCCCCACAAATAACCCAGAGATGCATTTTAAATAAAAAGGACACATTCTACTCATATAAAAACACCAGGCAGGCCCCACAAATAACCCAGAGATGCACTTTAAATAAAAGGACACATTCTACTCATGTAAAAACATGCTGATTCCCGGATCGTCCGCGGGCCGGATTTAGAAGGCGATTGGGCCGCATCCGGCCCCCGGCCCTTAGTTTGGGGACCCCTGGTCTAAAGACTGCAGTTTGTGGAGGGAGGGATTGGCAAAACTAGGATGCCCTGCCTTGTGCCACCGTTAAGCACTACCTGTTACTGCAAAGCTACTATTCAATACAATTGCTTTAAATATATTAACAATAAGAAGCCATCTATTTAAAAAGTACAGATTTTTATCATTAATATTTTTGTTTCTAAGCTCAGTATTGATGACTGAAATATATTTGTAAATTCTGCTATAAGTTTTCAATAGTTTGTTATTTTTAGGAAAATCAAAGGAGCTGGAGCCAGTAAGTTCAGAATGAGTTCAGAGCATGTGGCATGATTTTGGGTTAAGAAGCAGATTCTTTAGCTAATGTCCCTGTTTACAGTAAGCTTTTGAACCAAACTAGCCAGGAACATAATGCCAAATAAAGTGTATGGCTTTTAATAGCTCATTTTCTAGATGCCATTTTTCCTCAATTCATTTTATACGCTTTGTCCTTTGGTCTACAGCACAACAGACTAATAAAAGCCAAAGCTTTGAAGTCCATTTGCGACCCAAATGGAATATGTTTATTTAATTGAGAACACAGTTAATCCCCCCCCCCCTTGTTGCCTGTACGAAGATACAGCTTGTGTCTTTCACTGAAGCAAAAAACTAATCTCCACCTAACTCGCACAGTCCTAACTGAAAAATTTATGGTTCACTTGTACAAGATGAGCCACACAGATTATTTTTTTGCAGATAAATTCAATGCAGAGATCAGGAATGGAAATTCTTGCCAATTTTGGTTCTCTTGCTTTCTCATTTTTCCAACCTTAAATTTAATCCTTCTTCTTTATGCCGAAAATGGCAGCACTTTAGAAAAAAATTCTATTGAGAATCAGTCAGCATATTAGTGTGAATTTCTCCTAATAAACTAATTTTGGTAGGTAGTTTTGACAAATGTACATACGTTTTTAAGCAATTTTGTATTATATTTTCACTAATATATGCATTTTTGTAAACACTGGTTGGCTGGAGAACATCATCACAAAATTCAGATAGCTGCGGATTTCAAAGGATGGCAGTGTTTCAAATTTTTCTATTCTTTTAAAAAGCTCAAACTGTTTAGATTCGCCTTTAAATGTGAACTATATCAAATATCTCCCCAATCCCTCATTGAGAGACAAACATCTCTATATGTATATGAAATTGGTGTAAAATCACTTCTTTTACATAAACTTGATGAAAGCATATGAAAAGTTTTGCTGTAGTCTTCTTTAAAAACTACTGGGTTTTTGCCAAAATAGGAATCTTTTCTATGTAGTGCATCTAGCAGTAAATACACAGTTAATTCCATTGATCTGCATAGAATGGTTATCAAAGGTTGGGCAATTCTGATGGCTTCAGAAATTATACCAGACATTTTCCATGTGAACCAGAAAAGTTCTCCCGTCTCTTAAGTGGAAGCGAGTTTCAGAGGTTCGATGCTACAATAGAGAAGGACTTTGTACACATTTTGTCTGACGTAACAGTGGAACCCCAAAAACATGGTTTCACAAGTAAGCCCTACTATTTCCAACAGGGCTCTCAGGAAAAAGTGCGCAGGATTGCAAGCCAAAATTGGCACCTAAACAATATTCACAGTACACCTCTCAGAGCAGGGAGCAATTTGTTGTTGTTGTTTAGTCGTTTAGTCGTGTCCGACTCTTCGAGACCCCATGGACCATAGCACGCCAGGCACTCCTGTCTTGCACTGCCTCCCGCAGTTTGGTCAAACTCATGTTGGTAGCTTCGAGAACACTGTCCAACCATCTCGTCCTCTGTCGTCCCCTTCTCCTAGTGCCCTCAATCTTTCCCAACATCAGGGTCTTTTCCAAGGATTCTTCTCTTCTCATGAGGTGGCCAAAGTATTGGAGCCTCAGCTTCACGATCTGTCCTTCCAGTGAGCACTCAGGGCTGATTTCCTTAAGAATTGATAGATTTGATCTTCTTGCAGTCCATGTGACTCTCAAGAGTCTCCTCCAGCACCATAATTCAAAAGCATCAATTCTTCGTCGATCAATGCCTTGTCGTGGCGAAGGGGCTTGAATAACTCAGAGAAGCTATGAGCTATGCCATGCCATGCAGGGCCACCCAAGATGGACAGGTCATAGTGGAGAGTTTTGACTAAACGTGATCCACCTGGAGAAGGAACTGGCAAGCCACTCCAGTATCCCTGCCAAGAAATCTCCATGGACTAAGACAGCAGGGAGCAATACATGGTTTTAAAAAACTTGCATTAGCAGCAGCTAGCTGAACTGAAATCATTATAATCTGCTTTCTGTGCCTTGCTTCTATCAAAAGCTGGACAGCAGTATTCAACCCTAGTTTCAGACCAGCTATAGAAATATTTCTCATATCCATATTTTGTGTGTGTGTGTGTGTACATATGTATGTGTATATTGTGGCTTCCGTACATGTTGAAGTAGAGGTTAAAGCCATATTCTGGTGTTCTACTCATGGAGAAGATGTGAGCAGAAAGTAAGGCCATGTTGAGCAGACCCTCCTCTTTTGGCAGCAGGTACACAGGAAACCTCTGAGGTGAAGCATCTGCACATACAGGTTCCCAAGGATCTGAGAGTCTGCCCATGTTGCTATCCTGGCCACCATTTTGCATCCCCCACAATGTCCCAATCTTAGGAACTGCCAGGAAAACAAAGGGGAAGAATATTTGGAGAAATTTCTTCAAAGTGGTTTTTTTCCCCCCTGGACAGCGAGTGATAAAAAATATAAGTCTCAGAAATGTTCTCAGAAAAATCACTTCTGAGAAATTTCAGTTTAAAAAAAATCTACATAGTTTGTTTGGAATGGTCACAAGTTCACACAAGTGCTTTTTATTTCCTTAGACCTAAAAGAGAAACTTGAGCCCATTAAGAATTAGGAACATGCAGTTATTTCTCCATATATGCTGATGGTATTGACAACCTGTATTTCATTCGCCTGACTTGAGCATCTTTCCTTTTAACTGGAAGATACAGCCAAGGGCCAAACATGTCTGAGAATTACCATTTTCTTACATTAGTGAAAAGGATGCTCTGCATCATCATACAGTCAATCACTGAAAATATTTATGACATCTATGTCAACCAACTGTGGCATTGCCTCATAGTTCTTTGGCATTAATTCCGTTCAGAGAATTGTGCAATGTTTCAAAGTTCATGTACCAACGATGATGACAGAATCTGCTGAGAAACTGTGAGCAATAACCATAAAATTAAAAGCACACAACAGAAGTTGACACGAGAGGTCTAAATGTATGATGTCAGTATTAATTGCAAACATACGTTTGGCCATGGGAGCTGCATTTGAAGACGGAACAAAAGCAAACAAACAGACAAAAGCCCGCTGAACTAATGTTGAACATGCCATTTGCAGACTGGTTTCCTTCATAAACACTAAAATTGGTGTTAAATTTAATTTTACCACCCCCACCCCAGATGATAACAAATACATGTGTTCTAGATGTGTTCCTTTAAAGCCAAGAAAAGTTACACTTCTGTTTTTCACAAACCTGGCCCATTCTCTGCGTAACATATTAAATACCCTCCTGCATCACAGTTAGAGCTCAAATGTGCATGCCCCCCTTCCTCTCTGATCCTCACAGAAACTCTGAAGCAGGTTAATCTGAGGGATGTATATGCCGTGGGTCTTTAGGACAAAGCTGCCAAGTACCCCGTTTTTCCTGGGAAACCCCCGTTTTTACTTACCTTTTCCTGGTGGTCCCCCGTATCACTTCGTCTCCCGTTTTTCTCTGTTATTTTCTCCTGCCAGCGGCCATTTTTTTCTTTCCGATTTGCCCTTCTATAGGCACCAAAAATGGCCGCCGCCGGCTTCAAAAGTCGCATCTACACATGTCCAGAAGTGCATAGACGCGACTTCCGGTGTCGGTGGCGGCCATTTTTGGTGCCCATAGATGGGCGAAGTGACACCGGAAGTTGCGTCGATGCAACTTCCGGTGTCACACGGCTGCCGGTCCCGGACTCTGCAGTCCGGGACTTGGAAGGTAAGCTTTGTTGGGATCCACAGAATGCTGTGTGAAATAGTAAATCTGCAGGCCTGAGTGCACTAGTAAAGTGAAACTGGCTGATGCAATACTTTCTGTAGAAGTGCTGGGTCAGAATGACTCAGCAGTAATGTGCTGTCAGTTGATTGGCTGTCAGTGGTTTAAAAGGGAAACCTATCCAGCAGTGTGGTGGTGGTGTTGTAGAAGGGTGTGGTCAGTGAGAGGTTTAGAGAGTGTATGAACTGCTTGTGTATGAACTGCCTGTAGATATTTGTATATAGCTCACAATAAATATACTGCACTAAAGAAACTGGAACTCTTAACATCTCTGCTAAAGCGCCGTGAAGAAATTCGCGACAGGGTTATGGGCCCAGCACGCTTCCGCTGCGCAAGAGTCCAGGTAGCAGTTGTCTAGCCGTGAGGAGCTGGAGGTGAGCTGAAGGTATGGAGCAGTCCAGAGCTGGCGTGTTGCTAGAGAAGCTGACGGCCACAAACTACAGCGTCTGGTCGGTCCGCATGCAACACTTCCTCAAGCGTGAGGGTTTGTGGAAGGTGGTGGAAACTACGCCACAGTCCCCTGAGGAGGATTGGGACGATGATGAGAAGCTGGCACAAGCGGTGGCCGAGCTAGAAAAGGATGAGAGAGCACTGTCTACTATTGTTCTTGGAGTGGACGATAGCCAGCTTGTCTACGTAACAGATAAGGTGACGGCGAAGGAGGCGTGGGATGCACTCAGGGCTGTCCATGTGCGTGAGACAGCTGGTTCACTGATAACGCTGACCAGGAGAATGTACCGGTGTCGGAAGAAACCGGGCGACTCTCTGGTAAACCACCTAAAGTTCCTAACAGGCTGTTTCCAGGAGCTAGCCTTAAGAGGGAAGCCAGTGGGGGAAGAGGACAAAGTTTTCATAGTCCTGAGTTCCCTTGACGACAGCTATGATATGCTGGTCACTTCTCTCGAGTCGGTGGAGGCTGATAAGCTGACCCTGGAATACATCACCGGGCGGTTGTATGCAGAGGAGGACAGGCGTGCCGAGCGAAAGATGACCTCAGCCCAGCTGTTGGAGCATCCCAGAGGGAACAACAGCCGGGAGGAGCAGAGGTGCCAGCAGCCAGAGAATGAGCCAGGAGGAGCTGCTGCAGCCCAGCCGGTAGTCAACAAAGTAAAAAGGTGTTTTTGCTGCAAGTCCAGTGGACATCTGCTTCGGGACTGCCCGAAAAAACACCAAAAACAGCAGAAGCACAGGAGGCAGCAGAGAGAGTCTACCGCCTGGGTGTCTGCAGATGGTCAAGAAAATGAAGAGCTGTGGGTTCTGGACAGTGGAGCTTCTCAAACTTTTTGTAAAAGAAAAGCATTGCTGACTGATGCTAGGGCTTCAAACAAAAAACATGTAAGTCTTGCTACAGGCCAGAAAGCTAATGTGGTTTGTGAGGGGGAGGTTGTGTTCCCACAACTGGGACACACATTCAGGAATGTGTTGTGTGTGCCTAGTTTGCAAAACAATCTCCTAAGCATTCCTGACTTGGCAAAAGCAGGCTTTGAAGTAAACTTTGTGGGAGACCAGTGCCAGATAAAGAAAAATGGGGCAGTGTTGGCAAATGCTGACCTTAGAACTAATATGTATGTATTACGGAGTGAGTCTAAGGTTGCAAATGTGCAAAATGTCCCAACCCACAATATGTGTATTCATCTCCTGCATAGACGCATGGCTCATGCTAGCTTTAAGGTGCTGAACAAAACGTTGGAGTTGTGTGGGGGGATGAAAAACATTAAGAGTTGTAGTAAGTACTTGGACTGCAATATTTGCAAGGAGGTCAAGAGTAGGGCTTGCCCAGTAGCAAGAGCAAGCCAGAGAGAAACCAAAAGACCACTGGAGTTGATTCATGCCGATGTAACAGGTCCTTTTCCACCAAGTGTCTCCCATAATAAGTATTGTTTAATTCTGGTGGATGACTACTCTAGGTTTGGCTGGGTCTACCCATTAAAGCAAAAGTCTGAAGTGCCCCAAACTTTGAAGTTCTGGGTAAGAAGGGTAGAAAGGCAATTTGGCCAAAAGGTGTTTTCTATTCAGACAGACAGGGGAGGTGAATTTATGGCAAACTCTCTAAGAGACTGGTTGCGAACCCAAGGGATTAAACATAGGCTTGCCAATGTGGCAACTCCTCAAGAGAATGGTGTAGCAGAGCGTAGGGGAGGAGTTTTGCAGACACAAATGAAAGCATTGTTAGCAGATGCAGATCTTCCAATTAAATATTGGGCTGAGAGTATTAAAACAGCTAATTATATTGGGAATCGCCTATGGTCAAGTGTATTAGATGATATACCCTACAAGGTTCTCTATAACAAAAGTCCCAGTTTGCAACATTTGAAAATCTTTGGAACAAAGGCATGGGTGGATATACCTGTGAAAAATCGAAGAAAAGGTGGAAAAAGAGCACAGCAGTTGTTATTTCTTGGGTATGAAAGTGGAACAAAAGCTTACCGGTTTGAAAACGATAAAAACCTTTTGAGTTTTAGTCGGTCAGCCAGTTTTAATGAGCAAAGAAATTGGCCCAAGATACATGCAAACCAATTGCCAGAAAGTGTTTTACTGCCGAGTGTATCTGATAAGGCAGTTGAAACAAAGCTAAGAATTGGCAGCTCTCCCAGTAAAGTTGAAAGGGAGGAGGTAAAGACTGAGCAACTTTCTCCAACTACTCGAGTGGAGCAAGGGGAAAAAGAAAGTGTAACCAGGACAGGAGGTGGTAAATCTCCAGTGTCAATCCACCTCAAAAGCAGTCCTGAAGGTAGCCCAGGGAGTGAGATTAATCAACCTAGGAGGTCTGAGAGAAGTAATAAAGGTCAACCTCCAGCCCGTTATGGGTTCACAGACAGCATAAACCAGGTGTGTGTAATTGAGCCAGAAAGCTTTGAAGAACTGCAAGAGTTACCTACTCTAGAGAAAGAGGCGTGGTTAAAGGCAATGCAGGCAGAGTATGACTCTTTGCTAAACAACAGTGTGTTTGTACCTGCAGAATTGCCTAAAGGTAAAAAGCCCATAAGCTGTAGGTGGGTTTTTAAAGTGAAAACGCTGGCTGATGGTAGTTGCCAAAGGAAAGCCAGGCTAGTTGCCAGAGGCTTTACACAAAAGAAACTGATTCACTACGATGAAGTCTTTGCCCCAACAACAAAATCTGAAACAGTAAAATCAGTTTTAGCAATGGCAAGCCTGAGGGGGTTAAAAGTTAATCATTTTGATGTTGCCTCAGCATATTTAAATGCTCCCATTGATGCAGAGGTGTATTTGCAGCAAATACCAGGTTATGAGCTGGAAAGAGACAGCATGGTCTTAAAGCTGCAGAGGGCACTATATGGTTTACACCAAAGTGCACGTCCATGGCATGAATGCATAGACACAACTTTGAAAAAGATAGGATTCAAACAAAGCCTGGCTGATTCCTGTTTATATTCAGCAACAGTACAAGGAAGCGTTTGTTATTTACTTTTGTATGTTGATGATATTTGTCTAATAACAACTGCACAAAAGCAAGTGTCTTGGTTCATGAACAACCTAGGTAACAAGTACAAACTGAAGCATTTGGGAGAAATCCAAAATTACTTAGGAGTAGAGGTTCAGAGGAATGAAGAGGGTGTCTACTCCCTAAGTCAGAAGGAAAATATTGAAAAATTACTGAAGACATATGGAATGGAAAGGGCAAATGAGGCTGACACTCCCATAACTACACAGTATAAAAATGAACCAGAGGGGCAGAAATGTGAGAATGCAACAGCATTTCATTCTTTGTTGGGTTCTCTGTTATATTTAAGTTGCTGGACAAGACCTGACATAACATTGGCAGTGCACATGTTAAGCCAAAGAAGTGCAGACCCAGCTCAGAGAGATTGGGTAGCACTTAAAAGAATCCTGAGGTATCTGAAAGGCACAAAAGATTACAAACTGGTGCTAGATACAGGGTGTGATCAACAAGTATATGCATATGCTGATGCCAGCTGGGGAGACAGAGAAAATGGAAAATCTACCACTGGCTATGCCATATATATTGGAAATGCCCTGGTTCAATGGAAAAGCCTCAAGCAAACGTTTGTTGCCACAAGTACTTGTGAAGCAGAGTACTCAGCCATAAGCAAATGTGTGTCACAAATAGAGTGGTTTGCTTGCCTAACAAAAGAACTAGGAATACCTTCAGAAATGCCAATCACTGTGCTCAGTGATAACATGGCAGCACAGCAGCTTGCCAACCAACAGAACTTTAAGAGCAAAAGTAAACATATTGCAATAAGATATGGCAATGTTAAAAATGCTTTGGAAAGAAATGTGTTAAAAGTACAACATTGTAACACAAAATGTAATGTGGCAGACTTATATACAAAATGTTTGGATGCTTCTAAATTTCGAGACTTAAGAGAATTGTTAGGTCTCAAGCCTTTGACTTAAGGAGGAGTGTTGGGATCCACAGAATGCTGTGTGAAATAGTAAATCTGCAGGCCTGAGTGCACTAGTAAAGTGAAACTGGCTGATGCAATACTTTCTGTAGAAGTGCTGGGTCAGAATGACTCAGCAGTAATGTGCTGTCAGTTGATTGGCTGTCAGTGGTTTAAAAGGGAAACCTATCCAGCAGTGTGGTGGTGGTGTTGTAGAAGGGTGTGGTCAGTGAGAGGTTTAGAGAGTGTATGAACTGCTTGTGTATGAACTGCCTGTAGATATTTGTATATAGCTCACAATAAATATACTGCACTAAAGAAACTGGAACTCTTAACATCTCTGCTAAAGCGCCGTGAAGAAATTCGCGACAAGCTTTAGGGGGAAGGATAAAGGGAACTGGACCTATGCATGTATGCTTTATCCCATGCTAGGTATTTCTTATGCACATTATCATAAAAGCCTATTGTATGTTTGGAATTTTGAGCCGGCAGAGTGGGATCATAGCTGCCAAGTTATCCCCTTTTTTAAGGGATTTTCCCTTATGCTGAATAGGCTTCCTCGCGAGAAAAGGGAAAACTTGGCAGCTATGAGTGGGATATCTATCTTCATTTCATGGCAAGTTCTTCATTCACATTTTTTTCGTTTATAAATCACACCAATATCAGTGTGCTTTTGAAAATCCTCTTAGATCATTCATGGAAAATGTTACTCAAATAATATAACAGAAAACAAAAGTGTCCAAGATGCCTCGAAATCTATTTAATGAATCCTTCATGCCTATTTGATACATTTCAAGCCTGTGTAACTCTCTTATCTTGCAGCTTGCAGAATGCCTTATTTTCCGTATCCAGGTGACAGCCTTGGCTGATCAGGACATGACAACATGTGATTAATGTTACCGAACATATTGTACTTGCCCAGTTCTCCCCCCCCCAAATAATATGCATTTTTCCCACATAAAAGGGTTTGTAAATGCCAAGCTCGCTAGGCAAACAGCTGGTCTTCATATGCACAACAGACTACTGAATATTCTGGCCTAGGAATGATTGATAAAACACCAACTTTGAAGGCACAATTCGTTGTTGTTTTTCAATGTCACCTGTATCTGGGGAAGGTTCTCTTTAGCTCACTGACTGAGCAAGAAATATGCAGACAGTGAAAGAGCTTTGCAATGTCTTGCCCACACATGGCGTTGGCACTCACTATGAAGTAGACGTGATGGTTTTATAGCATTCTATTCCTATTTTGCCTCCTAGAATGATTCTCTGAAAATGCCCAAAGGTCTGGTAACCAACACTGACCTCTACATCTGATTTCAGTAAAAGTGTGATGTTTTTTCTTTCAATGGATCTCATTAAAACATTACAATGTCAGTATATGAATAATGGGATATCAGAGAGGAACTTGCAACATCAATGAAAACTACTGGTGAAAGTTCTTCTTTATGATATGTTAGAACCTAGATCCTAATGTCTTTTCTTCTTACCATGTGGTAACCACAAGTAGGCATGATTTTTGGTTGACTTTTATTATATTACATTTTTACAATATTTCCCATTTCCAGATCCACCTTCCAAAAAACAGCAGCAACCCACGTTTAAGCTTCCGAATTAAAATCGTGTCTGAATAATTGCCATGCATTGCTGCAAGGTGCAGCCGTGTTGAAGAGTGCGTCTCCATAGAACAGGCATCCCCAAATTGAGGCCCTCCAGATGTTTTGGCCGACAACTCCCATGATCCCTAGCTAACAAGACCAGTGGTCAGGGAAGACGGGAATTGTAGTCCAAAACATCTGGAGGGCCGAAGTTTGGGGATGCCTGCCATAGAACTTAAGGAAGCCACTTAACAAAGGAGCTTCCTTTGTTTGCACAGAAACTTTCACTTGAGTAGACCTGCCCTGGGTCTGCTATAAATGGTGGAATATTGGAGTATGAAGTTTCTTTTTGGGGTAGGGCATTGCAGGGGTAGGGAGACCAAACAATTAATACGAATCATGTGGAGACATTCCTGTCACTTTCTGGTGTGTACAGCAACATGAAAATGTGACTTGAAAACTCAGCGGAGAAAAATGACCTCACTATGTTGTATGTTGCTAATATGCACACAGTGTGTAGCTTGCAACAAAAGTTTTTTTTTGTTTTTTTTAAAAAATCCTTTTGGATTTTTGTTGTCTGAGGAGGGGGTAGAAATGGGGACAGGAGTGTTCTCCCTGTTGCCCCAAAAAGTTTAACTGAATCAGAGATTACTTTTTATGCATCTCTCTCTCTCTGGAATTTGTCTGAAGAAGACCTGCAAATGTAGATTGTAATTGGCTCAAGGTGGCAAATGTATATAGGGCGTCTGGGTGTGTAGGGGAAGCTTCCTGGTGTAGCGTAGGATACATAGCTGCCAAGTTTTCCCTTTTCTTGCGAGGAAGCCTATTCAGCATAAGGGAAAATCCCTGTAAAAAAGGGATAACTTGGCAGCTATGGTAGGATATCCCTATTTTCCTCGGAGAAATGTTGGAGGGAATGGGCGGTGATGGGGTAGAGAGAGGAGGGCCATGGACTTGCTCAAGTTCCCAACCCCCCCCCAAAAAAGCCAGACCTAGCATAGCATCTCACGAAATCTCCCTTCTGCCCTGTTCTCTTTTCTCTCTTCTTGATCTTCAACTCTGGAATTCTGTTCCCCTGATATTCATCTCACTCCACTTGGCTATTCTTTCTAGTTTTGTTGAAAAGACTCCCTTTCTTTGCTTAAGTTTCCCCAGACCAGACGGCTCTTTCTTTCATCATTGTTTTATTCAAGTTTTTACATCCCATCATGCCATGCCTTTGGCCTGTGTTTGTCGTTTCTTATAGTGGGCAGGGAAGTTGCCTACCAGTCCAGTGTTTAGTGTTTTATAAATATTAATGAACTTTTTTGATAACGTGGATCATTTATGAAGTGCCTGTCCCATTCCTTTGGGATGATGAACTGTCCCTACAACTCACGAATTATTTCACCACTTCGCTTGTGGTTTTGATGTTGGCTGCTACTTGCACTATCCTGAAAACCTGTCATTAATCAGTGCCTCATGTATTACAACAGGGCACACAAAGGCAGAGGCATCAAATGGCAAAGAGGAAATCCCATGTTCATTGCCTTGGTCACTGTAGCATGGCAAGGAATGGAGTCTTGCTTGCTCATGTTGCATTAACTTTATACCTGCAGAAGCTACATAAGAGAAAATATTTTGCTAAGAGATACCTCATGATAGCTTATTCACTTTTTTATGCTCCAAGCACTCATCAAATGGATTTGGATGAGGTGCATGTACTGAGGTCGGGGGGGGGGGGGGCTGGGGCCATGCTCATCATAATTACACAACAATCATTACATAATTAAGAACAAATGAATGAAGAAGGAGAGAAAAAGCCTTGGGCTATATTTTTGTCTTTGGCAAAGCAGTTGTGGTAGGATGAGTCAACCACATTGTGCAGTGTTCAGCTCATCGGACATGAAATACAAATAGGATATTAATTTTCTATCCTATAATTGCAATAGACAATTTTATGCTTGGGATTGTATTAAACAGAACAACAAATAGCCGAGAAAAGCAACAGGACTCTTGTTTTCCCTAGGAACAAACTCAAGAATATGTATTCTCTACTTTTAGGTGAAATGAACACTACAAGTGTTAGGGACAGTGGCAGAGGAAGGGGGTTCAGTAGGTGCGGACCACCCTGGGTGTCACCACTGAGGGGGGTGACAAAATGCCAGGCAGCACTCACCACAGGGCCTGCATAGATGCGGTGGCTTGGGTGCATGTAGGCTCTGTGATGCCCAAACAGTCTGCTGGCCAGTGTGGTGTAGTGGTTAAGAGCGGTAGACTCGTAATCTGGGGAGCCGGGTTCGCGTCTCTGCTCCTCCACATGCAGCTGCTGGGTGACCTTGGGCTAGTCACACTTCTCTGAAGTCTCTCAGCCCCACCCACCTCACAGGGTGTCTGTTGTGGGGGGGGGAGGAGATTGTTAGCCGCTTTGAGACTCCTTCGGGTAGTGATAAAGCGGGATATCGAATCCAAACTCTTCTTCTTCTTCCCCACCCCCCAGCTGTAGGGCGGCTGAGTGGGAGGAGGCAGGCAGACTCCGGAGGCCCCACGGTGCACCCCACCTCTGTGGGCCGTGCGCCCTGCCCCTGGGCGCACCACCCCAGGCACCCAAGCAGCTTCCCCCTCCTCTGGTTAGGGAACCAAGAAAAATGCAGGGAATAGGTCTAAGAGAGTAGGGATTTATTTCAGCAATCTTAGAATTTTATTGGAAACCTAATAGAAAATGATGGCTTTTGCTTTCTCACAAGACTCATTAAAAACATTTTGGGTTTGTGCAGCATTTTGTTCCATGCAGAAGGTTGGTCAAGTCCACATATTTTTCGAGTAAAATGTCTTGTTGACTTCTGAGTTTCTTGGGTTCAATAAATATTTCTCACATGCATTTATGTTGGACTTACTACCTCTCCAGCTTTCATTCTGGCAGTAACGTAAGTTAGTTTTTCAAGGAAATGTTAGGCCTTTTCCACCATCAGAGACCCGCCTTTCAACACAGAAGAGAAACGAACACATTGTGAGGCAACCGCGCCATGTTTTGCTTTTCACACACGTGGCGAAAAGGTGGTTGTTTTTGGCGGTAGTTCTTCCATAATGATAATTTATTCCACAAAACTTCCTTTCTTGCAGTGTTTCTCTCTCCTTTCACCCTCCGCTGCTTTCTGCCCATGATGCTATTTCCCCTCCACCTCTTGAGGCGGCTTTTCTGTTTATTTTCTTGCTCCTTTCAGGTCCAGGCTGTCATCGGCTGCTGTCAGTTCTTCCTTTATGACATCTCCAGCATCTGCTCCCTCCTGCCCCCCCCCAACACATCAGTCCCTCTCTCCCTTCCCGACCTCTCGATATCTTACATCACCCTCACAAAGCTCTTCTGAAAAGCTGCAGCAAAAGTCACCTTCGGGCCATCGGCTTTATCTAGTCATATTTCCTCACTTCCTTAATGTATTCTTTAACATTTCTTTAAAATATTGCCTTAGAACTCTGCATCTCTGGCTTCCTGGCGCCCTGGCTTTATCTTGGGTTACCCTATAATGACAAACAGAAGCCCCTGGACAGGGAAGTGAGAAAGGAACACAGGACTCATGGCTGCAGATTCTGGTATGAATACAAGAAACTGCCTTACAACAAGTCATCTAGCCCAGTACGGACTGCACTGCCTGGCAGTGACTCTCTTTCACTTTCTGGTTCCCTTCTGTCCATTAGAGAGCAGAGACGGGGAGGGGGGGAGTTTTTGCATGGGCAGAGACAGGGGGAGCAGGGGTTTGCAGAAGGGGCTCGCAGAAGGGGCACGTGGGTTGGTTTACTCAGAGCAGACCTATGGAAAGGCCTAACGTGTTTATTAATTTCATTGGGTGTATTCTGAGTAAAACTTAGTTGACTACCACCCATAGTGCAGCTATCATTGTGTGAAGCAGTAAGAGAAAAAGAAGAAGAAGAAGAAGAAGAAGAAGAAGAAGAAGAAGAAGAAGAAGGAGGAGGAGGAGGAGGAGGAGGAGGAGGAGGAGGAGGAGGAGGAGGAGGAGGAGGAGGAGGAGGAGGAGGAGGAGGAGGAATCATAGAGTTGGAAGAGACCACAAGAGCCATCCAGTCCAACCCCCTGCCAAGCAGAAAACACCATCAAAGCATTCTTGACATATGCCTGTCAAGCCTCTGCTTAAAGACCTCCAAAGAAGGAGACTCCACCACACTCCTTGGTAGCAAATTCCACTGCCAAACAGCTCTTACTTTCAGGAAGTTCTTCCTAATGTTTAGGTGGAATCTTCTTTCTTGAAGTTTGAATCCATTGCTCTGTGTCCACTTCTCTGGAGCAGCAGAAAACAGCCTTTCTCCCTCCGCCATATGACATCCTTTCATATATTTGAAAGGAGGAGGAGTTTGGATTTGATATCCCGCTTTATCAGTACCCTAAGGAGTCTCAAAGCGGCTAACATTCTCCCTTCCCTTCCTCCCCCACAACAAACACTCTGTGAGGTGGGTGGGGCTGAGAGACTTCAAAAAAATGTGACTAGCCCAAGGTCACCCAGCAGCTGCATGTGGAGGAGCGGAGACGCGAACCCGGTTCCCCAGATTACGAGTCTACCGCTCTTAACCGCTACACCACACTGGTGTGGTGTGGTGAGACAAGAGCCCAGTGTGGGTATTATATCTTGAATAGGGAATTCTGACATGACGTTCCCATGTCTGTCAGCTCGCAACGCCCTGCCTGCAGTCCCACACCGAGTGACATGCTCTGAAGTGGGGCTTCTAAGTATCGCAATTTGAATTTTCTGAAGCAACAACACCAGTAATGCAATATAGATATAGGATTCATATTAATATCCTGAGTAGTTTTAAATTTACATATTTCACCAAGGACCAAAGTGGCCATTTGTTCCAACATCTGTGGTGCAAAGTTGTCATTTATAGACTGATATGCTGAAATGTGTTTGTCAATGAATTCACCTCTCACACAAGTTTGCTCAGAAATAAATACCACTGCATTTGGCTTACTTTCAGGTAAGTGTGGGTAGGCTTGCAGCCTTCATATCCTGGCATTTGGATGTACCAAAGTAGGTTATGTTCAGAGCAGACTCATTGCAGCCCTGTGTTTCTCAGCTTCCCTCATCACAAGGAAGCTTCAAGGTGCATCTCAGTGCATATGGTTCATAGTCCACATGTGAAGGCAGGATTCATGCAACTGTATGGCCAAGAAAATGTACTGTATTGCGAAAAAAATTCTTTTAAGCACTAGCTGATCCTCACCCAAAGAGATGTAATTATCTGGCATGGTTAATATGTGTTGAATTATAGAATTTGTTGAATTATAGAAATTTTGAATATAGTTCAGGATATGACTGGCTGTTACCTACTAAGAAAGCCTGTAATATCCTTTTGAGTTGCGTGTTTAGACCTTTAAACCTCCCCCTATAAATAAATTCAGACAAGACTCAAATTTTGGTTTGGTTTTTGGCAGAATTTAGGCCACAACTTTATTGATTACATCAGGTGAGTGGTTGCATAGGCTCTGGTTTGATTAGCTCCCCGCACCATTGCAGGTAGTGCTGACCCAGGGCACTACCATAGGTCAGCCAAGGGTGAACACCTGGAATGGCAGAAAGCCAGGGACATGCTATGTCCACCACCCATATGTCCCCCTGGACTCAGGCATGGACACAACCCCTTGCAGGGTTGACCAAACCGTTGAGTCCCTGGATTCCTTTAATGGAATACCCTTTGCATAGGGATGGCGAGAGCGTTTCCCCATCCCTGTCACCTGAACCATCTGGAACCTTACAAGTTGTGATGATTTGCTATGCAGCAGGCAAAACCCAAATGGCGCCAGCCAATCAGCCAAGTGAGGAAAATTCCTGCCATGCCCCTGTCCCAACGACAGGTTACACACGATGGCATAGCAAGGTCAAGCGTGCAAGCCCTAAAAGGAAGGAGAGGTGGGCAGGCATTCTGAATGCATGCACTGAAAGAGGAAGTTCTGAGTCATGTGCATGGTCCCTTGATCCATTTAGCTAGTGTCCCATTGGCCTGATTGAGGGACTTACCAATGGGGTGTTGTGGCTATCAATATAATACAATATACTTTATTCGACCAATAGTCAGAAAGAAAAACATTTCTCAATACAAATATAAAAATATAAAACTGAAGGCATCAGAGGGATACATAAATGAAGTATGACCACGCTACTGAACCTCCTACAGATAACCCACATCAAAACATTTGATTATACGTTTCTGACACTTGAGCGCCAGGAAGAAGAATTTAGCCACTGAGAAGGTTATTTTCCCAGTGGGCTTGTTTAGCAAATATGCTGCCTGCCATTCTCTTAGTCAGGAACTAAACTGAGATAAATATGGGGCTATAAGATATTGCCTTAAATCATTATAAAAGGGACAACTCAGTAAAATGTGTTCTGTGGATTCTACCTCACCCAAGGCACAATGGCACATTCTCTGACCGTATGGGACTCCTCCAAATCTTCCCCTCAAAACCGCCGAATCAAGGACATTCATTCTAGCCGCAGTGAGTAGTCTGCGGTATTCCACGTAGTGGATATCCGCCAGGTAACGGGCTGGTGCAGTCCGATACACCTTCTCCCCTAAAAACATCCCAGATTTCACGCGGGCTATGTCCTCCTGTCTGGCGATATCCCCCAATCTCTGAGCGATCACCACTTTAGCGCGCCTATACGTCATGGACTCAATATAAAGGGAGGACAGGCCGCACTTCTGCACTTCCTGCACTTCCCTCAGAATCAGGGGGGCCAAACCCATCAGTCTGAACCATAGTTTGAGCCATAGCCATAATTTCGCTTTCAGGGCCACATACCTAAAGGCTTGGCAACTGGTCTCCAATCTCATGATCGCACCCGCAACAGAAGGGGGGATCCTGAGAATGGTCCTGAGGAATTGTGATTGGATAGATTCCAATCTTACAAAATCCCTACACAAACCCAAGGCAATGCCCACCAGAAGTAGTGCCCTCTTTGAGGAAGGACACAATCTATTATAATGATCACAAAATGGCAATGAGCTTCCTTACAGCAACTGAGATGCCAGTGCGCTGAAGAAAGGAATGTTCCCAATCAAAGCAAAATGGAGACTTTTAGATCTGAGATAGTGTTTCTATATCTGAACTAACAAATCTGGTTCACATCAGAGCAGGAAGGAAGGAAGTTTTACACACACACACAAAAAATACCAGTTTCATTTATTGGAATAAGTATAAATACAATGCAAGTCCATGTGAGACATTTTCTCTGATTTAATGATTTGTTGTTGTTGTTGTTTTAACATGTTTTTTTAAATTATAAAACATATGAGGTGGTCATAAAAACAGGCAAAAATGGGTGCACAAACTGCCCATAATTTGAGACTCAGTGAAGTTTTCTTAACACAGAGACAATACAAAGGACAGTGCCCACATGTGGTTTCCTAGATGTTGCATTTAAACTGGGATGTGGTAGTAAAGTGTCTTAGGGGCAAAACTCTTAGATTTTCTGCTTCCACGCAATTCATATAAGCAAATCACTCCTATGAAAACAGGGAATTGGCAACAAGAGGCAACACATTTACAGGATTTAAATGTATGTTTTTAAAAATCAGTTCAAATTATTTCCGACAAGAGACTTGAGAAATGACCTTGTGAATTCTTAAGGCACCACTTCTGCGCAACACTTTCCAATTTGACCCCCCCCCCTTTCCCCTTGCCAAGCCCATCAACATGCACAGTTTAATGCCTTCCACATTGGTTTCTGTGGATTTGGAGCAGATTGATTTTCCAGTCTTAGAAGCATTCTCATTAGTGCATCCACCCCAATATATGTGCCTGTGTGTGACCTAAACACTGTTTATGTCAGGCAGATCTATGTGACTGAAGTTTTTCTGAACTGTACCCTAGTTAAATGCATGCAAATCTTCATAAGCTTTGGGTGGAACTGGATGAAATTGGAGACTGCCCCTTTCTGATGGGATGAATCATGCCAACTGTCAGAAGGATTGCTGTAGGGTTTTCCCGCAGGGGGAAGCCATTAGTGTTTTGGGGTGGATTAAAAAAAGAACAATTTAATCTCCTTGACTGTTTTGTGGTCTGAAAACTGTAGACATGAGAGAACTGCCCCTGCAGGGGAAGCATGCCAAAATGTAGGCAGAGAGGAGGCGTGAGCCTGCCGTGCTTCCGTGGTCCTTCTCTGCCGGCCCAAAGACAGACCAGCCATGGATGGGACAGGGCAGCAACAGACAAATGAAGGATTCCAGTCACAGTCAGAACAGCTCAGAGGAAGGAACCAGAGAGGGTGAGTCCCTCTCACTCAATGGTCTACTAAGGCAGAAAGGAGGAAAGGAATTTGGTGAGTGGGACCATCATTTATAGTGGGACCAAAAGAGACTGGCAAAGTGGGCTGTTGGAGAGTGGTGCCCTCAATATCTGGAGAGGTATCAGAAAGTGGGTATCAGAAGAAGCCAATGGCTAGCAATCCCAGATCTGGGAGACAGTGTGGCAAGCTTAAATCTAAGGAGATGTGGTGGGTAAGGGGCCCTTTGAGATAGGAGTGTCTTGGGACTTCAAGGATCTTCTAGGGAGTGGGTGGCTTTTATGAACACACTTGGGTGGGGGAGAACAAAAAGAGATTTGATTTCTAGGCAGAATCATTCCATATGATTATAAACTTGACCTGTCTCTAGTCTCTTCTCTGACTTCTTCTGTCAAACACACACCCAGCATTATGATAAGCTTAGAAGCACGACTTTCACTTTCAGGAAACACTTTTTGCAGCATGTTTGAGGCATGGATTGCCAAGGTGTCATGATCCAATTCAGGATGCTATCCCTGCTTTGATGTTTACCACCATAAAGAGAGCCCACTTTGCCTCCAAATTTGCAATTAGTCAGTATCCAATGTAGACCTCTACTTTAAAATATCTGGGTTTAATTCTCTGGGTTTCAACTTTCTGAATGTTTCATAACAGGGAAGTTTCGGCACCCTGTCAAATCGATATGCCTCAAGATTCCTTGGCAGAAGGCTGGGCAGTTGTATCTGTAGAGCAGATATTACCATCACTGTCTTGACCTCACAGATCAGTGGACTGTTCAGGTCTGGTTCTGATCACAGAATGAGAGATTGTCTTCTATGATACATATCCAAAATCTCCCCTATCATGGAATTCTTGGCATACAGTATACTTTGAAGACCTTGTGGGTCCATCAAAAGTGTTGGCAATGACATAGATTGTGTTCCTTATGTTGGATTTGCAGCAGTTCCTTGGATGCCTGGAAGTTCTTCACAGCTTAAACTACCTTGGTTTCATGTGGGAGCAATGACAATTTAGTTCCATTTCCATGTACAAACATTTGCATGTGGAATAGTGAGATGGTGTCAACTCACCTTGCTCTGGGACTTGGCTCATCAATATGCTTTGGACATAAAAAGTAGCCAGGTTATGCTGTGTGCAATGAATGCATGGAGGGATACTGGACTCAGAAGTGCTTGACGGGGGCCAATGCCTGTCCAAGCTGTTTTTAAAGGAGGCTGATCATGCATAGATCTTGCCTAGAAGTTTGAATGAAACTGTGAATATTTACGGTCCACTTGCAGACCTGAAAACTGGTGTTGATCGCAGAACTGATAATTATCTAGGTTGGTAGATGAATGTGCCCAAATGACAATCCTTAATTTTACAAATCAGCCACTATTTATGCCAGAAATGTTTCTCTGGTGCAAAATGTCCAACAAGAATGCTACTTGTGTGTTGGGCATTTCTGTCACACTTTCAGCCCTGCCCACAAAATTTCATTTTTTTTATTTTTTTTATTTTTTTTTAATAATTTTTTATTGCACATAAATAAAAAAAAGAATAATACATACACTTACATTCATGCCATTCATCATACAAGATATAAACAAAAAAATCAATTACTTACACTAACATACCATACCTACACACATTACATTCCTACCTATAGAGCTATATTGCTAATATTATTTTCGAATTTCTTGTCAAAATTTAAAAGTCCGATAGGACAATTGTAAGGAAAGCTCGATAGGAAGAGAAAAAAATAGTAGGGAAACTAGACAGCTCCAAAGGCCTAACCTGAAATATTTTTTGGTTTTAAAAGAGGAAATTTAAAAAAATATCTCAGGAGAGGAGAATACAAGAAAAAACAAAAAGACAAAAAGAGAGAGAGAAAAAAAGAAAAGGAAAAAGAAGGCAAAAAGAAAAATTAAGAAAAGAAAAAAGACAAGGGATAAAAAAAGAAAAGAAATCTAAAGTCATAAGAGAGAGAGAGAAAAAAAAAAGAACAAGGAATAAAAAGAAAAGAGACAAAAGAAAGACTATTCGGACTGATTCAACAGTCATCTCTCAACTAAATACATTTCGTCCTCTAACACTTCCACCGCGCTATACACAGGAGTTTACCCTTTAATATTTCTTATCCTGTCCTCTAATTACCGCTCATGATCTTATTAACCTTCGTACTTGACCCCGATCCCATAACCTAAATCCTTATCATCTTATCACAAGTACTGTAAGGAAAAAAAAAGTAAACTACAATTCTTTTGAACAATCCTGTATAGTTATTCTAAGCACAGCCATGTCCCATTCCCCACTCCGATATTCCTTAGATAATCATTGAGGCACTCCCACTGTTTTCTGATCTTGTCTCTAGACTTATTACGTATCAAATCTGTTAGCTTTGCTAGTTCTAGATATTCGCAAAGTTTGTCGACCCATTCACTTATTGTTGGTATTCTTGGTTCCTTCCAGGTTTTTGCAATAAGCGTCCTTGCCGCTGTTGTTGCATAAAGATATATGTCTACCTTATCTCGGGGTATATCACTATTTAGGATACCTAATAGATATGCTTCCGCTTTTTCCCCATATGCGGTTTTAATTAATTTTTGGGTTTCCCGGTGTATCATCTCCCAAAATGATTTAATTTTTGGGCATGACCACCACATGTGGAACATCGTTCCAATGGCCTGCTGGCATTTCCAACATTTGTTGTTGTTGTTTTTATTTATTTTTCCTATTTTTGCAGGGGTCATGTACCACCTATAGTGTATTTTCATAAAATTCTCTTTCAATGTATAACAAGCTGTGAAGTTAATTTGCTTTTCCCAAAATTCTTTCCACCTTTCATATTCTATAGGGTATCCTAGGTCTTGTTCCCATTTTACAATATATTTGTTTTTTACTCCCTGCTCCCCTTCCTGTTCGTTTAACAGTCTATACATTTTCGAGAGGGTTTTTTCTTTACTCTTAAGGATTTCTTTCTCAAATCTCGTCTTTATTTCTCCGAATCCCCTAGTTCTAATATCTTTATCAAACGTTGCTTTCAACTGGAAGTATTCGAGCCATGATATTCCTTTTGCTTTAAGCTCTTCGTATCCTTTGAGCTTAGTTTCTCCATTTACTTTCTCAGTAATCTCTCTGTAAGTGGGCCAGACCTCTCTCTTATAACATCTTAGTGTGGCATTGGCTTCCACTGGTGAGGCCCACCAGGGGGTTCTGTCTATAATTTTTTCTCTTGTTCTATTCCACACCTCCCATAGGGCCCTTCTTATAATGTGATTTTGAAATTCTTTGTTTTTCTTTCCTTTATCATATAACAAATACCCATGCCACCCAAAGATTTTGTTTATGCCCTCTAGCTCCAAAATATCAGATTTTTCTAACAACAACCAATCTTTTATCCAGGACCAACACGCTGCCTCGTAATATTTTGTCAAGTCCGGTAGTGCGAATCCTCCAATTTCTCTTGGGTTTGTTAATATTTCCGATTTTATCCTCGCCTTTCTCCCCTGCCAGATGAAGTTCGTCAGGTCTTTTTGCCATTCTTTTAAATATTTATTCCCAATTATAATCGGGATGCTTTGGAATAAAAACAAAACTTTCGGTAGAATTACCATCTTGATCATGGATACTCTGCCCCAAATAGATAGATTCAGATGTTTCCATTTTGTCAATTTTTTCCTCACCTCTTTCCATGTCTCCATATAATTATCTTTTAATAAATTTGTGTTTTTGTTTGTTATTTGAATACCTAAATATTTAACTTTATTTTCTGTTTTTATTCCTGTTGTCTTTTCCAATTTCTCTATATCTTTTCTTCTCATATTTTTTGTTAACATTTTCGATTTATCTTTATTTAATCTAAAGCCCGACACTTCACCAAATCTCCCCATCTCCTTTAGCCCTTCCACGATTCCTTCCTCCGGGTTTTCAGTCATTATAATTAAATCGTCGGCAAAGGCTTTGGCTTTAAAACAATGAGCTCCTAACTTTATTCCTTTTATTGTTCTGTTCTTCCTAATTGCCACCAAGAGGGTCTCCAAAACTAGAATAAACAATAAGGGAGACAGGGGGCAACCCTGTCTTGTACCTCTCTCTATACTAAATTCTTCCGTGGTTTCGTTGTTTATAATCAGTTTTGCCCTCTGGTCTCTGTAGATTGCTTTAATTCCATTTAGAAATTTGGGACCCAGTTCTAGCTTTTCACAGGTTCTTATCATGAAATCCCATGATACGCAATCAAAAGCCTTTTCTGCGTCTACTAGTAGCATTGCTGTTTCTAGGCTAGGGTTTAAATCCAAATATTCTATCAGGTCTATGATGACCCTGGTGTTGTCCTTGATCTGTCTCCCGGGGAGGAAACCCGCTTGGTCCTTTTCAATTATTCTATTTAATACATTTTTTAATCGGTTTGCCAATATCCCTGTAAATATTTTATAATCTATATTAAGTAAGGATATCGGTCTGTAGTTCTTAATTAATTTCAAATTCGAATCTCCTTTAGGTATCCATGTTATCAGGGCCTCCTGCCAGGACCTCGGTATTGTACCTTTTTCTAGAATTTCGTTCATTATTTCTTTTAATCTCGGGATTACCAAATCTTCTAGTACTTTGTAATATTTTACCGAGATCCCATCGGGTCCCGGCGACTTTCCTTCAGCCATTTTCTTTATAGTTTGTTTAATTTCCTCCTCTTGGATTTTTGCATTTAAATATTGATATTCTACTGCATTTATTTCTGGTAATTTATTTTGAGTCAGATAGTTCTGAATTTCTTTCTCGTCTTTCCTTTCCTCTTTATAAAGCCTCTTATAGTAATTTATAAAACTTTCCTTAATTTGTTGTGAGTCCGTTATTTCTTTATCTTCAACCTCTATTTTGTTAATTATCCTATCCTTTTCTTTTTCTTTAACTAACCACGCAAGCAATCTCCCAGGCCTATTGGCCTGTTCGAAATACCTTTGTTTTGTCCACAATATTTTATTTTGAACTTCTTTACTTATTATTTCTGTGAGGTGGTTTTGCAGTCTCTTGATATGTTGTCTTAGCTCATCATTCCCAGGGTCTTTTATTAAGTCTTTTTCTTTCTCTCTTATTTGTTTGTTCATTTCCATTATATTTTTCTCTTTCTCTTTTCTTACCCTTTTCATTTGTTGAATACTAAAACCCCTCATATAGGCTTTGCTAGCCTCCCAGATTATCTTCCTGTCTGTATCCTGTTTTTCGTTTATTTCGAAAAATTCTTTTAATACTTCTTTTGCTTTCATTACCCTCTGCTCATCCCTCCAAATCTCATCGTTTAATCTCCACCTTCCTTTTGTCTTTCGACCAAAGTTCAGTTGGATTGATACCGGATTGTGATCTGAGATAGATCTGTTTTGTATCTCCGCTTTCTCTAGATTTAACATTAATTTTTTTGTCATCCATATTGAGTCTATTCTTCCCCCAGATTTCTTTGCATCAGAGTAGTGTGTAATATCTATTGCCGTAGGGTTTTTGGTTCTCCAGGTGTTGTATAGTTCAAAATTTTCGACTAATTGGAAAAAGGAAAGAGGCAGCCTACCCGAATTATTACTTCTATCTTTTGTCGTTTTGTCTAAATCCATGGAGGTTACCGCGTTCATGTCTCCCATCAATATAATATTCTCCCCCATGTAGTCCCACATTGTTTCTTCAAGGTTTTTATAGAATTCATCTTTTCTATTATTTGGAGCATAGATCCCTATTACCACCACATTTCCCATCTTTGTACAAATTTCTACTCCTATTATTCTACCTTCTTCATCATTGAATAGAATCCGCGGTCTTAGGGTTGGGTTGATATATAATACCACCCCTCTCTTTTTTTCCCTACCCGCTGCCACGAATTCTATTCCCAATCTGTTATTTTGTAGTACTCTTACATGATTTTTACATATATGCGTTTCTTGCAAACACACTATGTCCCATTTTTTCTTCTTCAGCAGATGTTCTATTTTGTTTCTTTTAAATTTCCCATTCATCCCGTTCACATTCCACGATATACACTTCATCTTTATACAGTACCTTTATTATATTAATAAAATCTGATTCTTGCGTGGTGCTTTTCGGCTTCAGGTATCCCCTGCAAATTTCAAAGGGCAGATCAGAAAGCCACAAACAAACAAGCAGACAAGCAAATAAGCAAAAAAAAAAAAAAAAACGAAGGTAAAAGGCCAGGTAAGAATAAAAGTCAACCAAGACAAATTTAACTAAAGAAGGAAACAAGACAAGATAAAATAATCTAGATAGAAAAAGCAAAAAAAAAGAGAGAAGAAAAGGAAAAAAGGGAGAAGGGAAAAAGCAAAACAAGACGAGCAGGACAAATCAGACCAAACCATACAAAACAAGACAAAGACAAAACAAAAACACCAAAAAGGTTAGATGTGGTGCAAGGTGTCTGGAAGCGGAGAGGGAACCCAACACCTCCTGGGGTCAGGGTTTCAGTTTTATTCGTCTGCTGTTTGCAGAGATCGGTTGTCTTTCTTATTCCGGTTGCTTTTCTCCGCCAAGCTCTTCCCAATATTTTCTCCAGAAGCTCTTCGTGTCTTCCACTGATTTAAAATATCGCCTCCTTTCTTTATAGGTGAACGATAGTCCTTCCGGGAATTCCTATTTAAACAATATCTTCTTATTCCTCAATGCCGTTGTCATAAATTTATATTTGTCCCTTTTCTTCAATATACGTGGTGGAATTTCTTTCATTATCTCCACCCCCTTTCCTTCTATAATTAGTGGATCAGTCCTGCTTTTCTGTAGGAGTTTGTCTCTCAATAGTCTTGAGTTTAAAAATAACAAGCAATCTCCCGGGCCCTTCCTGGGTTTGTTTTGGTTTGGTCTTGTCCTGTAAATATTGTCAATGTCTAAAGTCAATTCGTCCTCTTCGACTCCCAGCCACGTTGCAATTTCTTTAGTCAATTTTATAGCTATTTCTTCACCTTGTGTTTCTTTCACACCTCTTACACGGAGAGTCATCTCCTTCTGTTTCATTTCTAACATCGCCAAGGAGTCATATATTTCTTCTTGAACTCTCTTTAGTTCATCTATTCTTTCTTTATTTTTATCCTGGTGTCTTTTCATTTCTTTATAATCCTGTTGGACTTTTTTCATTGAATCCTCTTGTTTCTGTGTTTTCGTCTGTATTTCTTGAATTGATGTTTCTAACTCTTTATATTTTTTTGTTTGTTGATTTACTTGTTCTGTAAGTTCCAGAATTAAGTTTGAATTTTTTTCGATTTTGGACCCCATGTTTTCCATTTTCCCATCCATACTTTTTATGTTCCCATCTAGGCTTGTTATCTTGTCGCTCAAGTTTTTTTCCATTCTTTCCATCAATGCAATTAGTTCCTTCATTTCTGAGTTGGTTTCTCCTTCTGCAATCGAATATCTACGTGGTTGATTTTGTGCTGAGCCGAATCCACCTGTTGCTTGGTGTTTCTTTGAGCCCATCTGGTCTTTAACTTCTTTATATCTGTTTATCTTTCTTTAATTTATTTTAATTTTTAATCTTTATTTAATTTGTCTCTGTTTATCTTTCTTTAATTTTTTCCTCTTCCTCCTCCTCTTCTTCCTCTTTCTTCTCTTTTTGGCTCGGGGGGGTGGGGTTGTTTCAGGGGGTTTAACTAGGCAGTTCTCCAATTGGGAATACCCTTTATGTCATTTGTTAACAGACCATTTTTAGAGCAGCAGTTTTTATTTAGTTTTAATTTCCTGGTTTGGGGTGTTTTTCCTCAGTTCACCACTGGTGTCACTGTGGCGGGAGGTTCTCTTTAATCTCTTTGTGTGCTCCCCTCTTCACTGCCTTTCTCCTCTACTCCTCGGCTCTCTATCGTAATTACCAGAGACGCTAACAGTTCTTAAAGGTATTTTCCCTTTTTCTTCCTTTTTTTTTTCTCCCCCCACCATGCGATTTAGCTCAATTCCGGTCTCTTAATTTAATTTTATTTCAATGGTGGTACAATATTAACGTTTGATGCTCAGTGAAAGCTGTTGCGACCTCTCAGTTAGTGCTGTTTCTCCCTCCGTTCCGTCCTCCACTCTCCCTTAGTCTCTCATTTGTCCTTTTAAATTTCTTTATCTTCTTTGTCTTAGCTTTATCCTTTCACCTTTCCAAGCTTTCCCAATTTATTTAGTAAAAAAGAGCGTCTATACAGGGTTTTCGGACACTCAAACGCTGTGTTTAGCTACGGCCCCCCTTGCGCATCACCGATATCTTTTAGCGTTTTAAAAGCAGTTTGGTTTCTCTCCTTCCCCCCTTCACGTCCCGTGGATTTCTCCAGCGGTTGGACGTTCTACTTTATTCTTCGTTTTTGTCAGGGGGGGGGAGCTTTTGTTGTGTTATTTGTTATAGTTGTAGCTCAGGAGAGTTCAACGCTCTTTCGTCGGGCTTCTGGGGCGTTTCCCGCTGGTAAAGGTTGTTGCCTTTTAGCGCCGGAGTTCCCCGCTCCCCTCCGCTTTCAGCCTTTCGGGGCTTCAGTTCGGGGTGTTCCCAGGGTCCCCCTTTATGGCGCTGCCTTAGGCTAATGCCCTCAGGATTCCCCCCTAAGGTCGGGTGACTTACGCCTCGTCCCCCGTTTTCTTTGCCAGCGTTTAATCTGTCCCTCCGGTTGCAGGAGCACAGATTCCAGCCCGGTCTCTAGAGCGCCATTCCGGAAGTTTCAACTGGCTTCTGCAACAGCTGTGTGTTGCATGCAGTTGACTGCAGAGAAATGCTAACACATGATAACCTGCCCACATGTTTAAGAGCTTCACATTATCAGGACACCCAGTGCCACAGGTGTCTCAAATGTGTAGAACCTCAACGTGTGAGTTGGTGGTGTTGGGATTCCTCTGCAGACAATTCCATGCAACATGTTGTTGCAGATAGCATTTGCAATGTTGGGGGGGGCACTCTGTGTAAATGCCCACTCTGTAAAAGCATAGCCACATTCTGCAGTCACCTTGGAAATGCCTTACATACAAGTAACACAAGAATAGGTCTATGGCCCTGTGCCTAACTGATCAACATCCAGCAAATCAGCTCCTGCCCCCAAACTAGACCCCTTGTTTTGTTGAATTTATCACCACCACCCTGAGATTAAACGTCTTGTGCTCTACTAACTGAGCTACTTAACAAATCAGGAATATTTTGTTTCATTCTTAGGATCGCTACATATGAGTCTTCTAATAGGAATCATTTAAGGAGTCTCTCAATTGGTTTAAATTGCTTATCATAGACAATCAACAGTGGATAGTTGCTTGGCAATGTTTTAAAATATCCATGTCAATGGTTAGAACTTCCAGATGAAGCAAGGAACTTTAAGACAGTGCTCTTAAGTACTTTCAAAACTAAAGAATGTAAACAGACATACCAACAAATTTTCCTATTTGGGCTCAGTCAGATTATTAAAAAATCTTCAACAGGATTTGGGGAGATTGCATATCACAAGTGCATTTTGTACATTTTCTGGGCAATATGCAGGATTTAAAAATCTGTACAAAATGCAGTCAGTATATGCACATTCCCCGAGATGTGGTGTTGCAGTTTATGCCTAATGGTCAGCAAATGTAGCACACTTTCTTCTTCCTGTATGGATGATGTGCATGTTCTCCACGAGGCCTAGTGAATGTGCACTATGGCCAGTTGTTATGTACATTAACTACTCACCTTGAAAGATAAAGGGACCCCTGACCATTAGGTCCAGTCGCGGATGACCCTGGGGTTGCAGCGCTCATCTCACATTATTGGCCGAGGGAGCCGGCGTACAGCTTCCAGGTCATGTGGCCAGCAAGACTAAGTCGCTTCTGGCGAACCAGAGCAGTGCATGGAAACCTTACGTCTCCCTTAATATATATCACAAGCAGAAAGCTAAATTTTAATTATTTGAAATATTTACAGACTACCTTTTGGCCACAAAGTCCTCAAAGAGTACTGAAAATACTTGATGGAGCTCAACAGAACTAATTTCTGAGTAGACATGCGTAGGATTATGCTGTAAAACAGTTTTAAACAGAACAAACTTAAACCATGAAACAAAATTAAGAACAGAGTAATAAAATCTCAAAATGAGTAACAGACATCAGTAAACCCTACCTAAGCCAGACATATAGTACCAACCCAAATTATAATTCCATGAGGGAAATGTGATAGTGTGCATGTATGCAGCTCCATAGCTACACATATGCCAATATTATGAGCTAGGAGAAAACTCACAGAAAACAGGCAATGTTTTCTCAAACACCTGTCAAGAAAGTATGCAAATTCTGAGCCAATTCCAAAATGAGCAAAGGCAAGATCACTTGCCACTACTGATAAGAAGCAGTCATTAGTTAGCATAATTGTGGGGAGAGGAAACAGGGAGATTTAGCATCCTATGGAAGTGTGCTGAGCCTATGCAAGCTGGGTCCACAAACAAGGTCCCTGTGCATGATTCTGCTGCCTCACTGTGTGTTCAATATTTGTTGTTGTTGTTGTTGTTGTTGTTGTTTGTTGTTTAGTCGTGTCCGACTCGACGTGACCCCATGGGCCAGAGCACGCCAGGCACTCCTGTCTTGCACTGCCTCCTGCAGTTTGGTCAAACTCATGTTCGTAGCTTCGAGAACACTGTCCAACCATCTCGTCCTCTGTCGTCCCCTTCTCCTAGTGCCCTCAATCTTTCCCAACATCAGGGTCTTTTCCAGGGAGTCTTCTCTTCTCATGAGGTGGCCAAAGTATTGGAGCCTCAGCTTCACGATCTGTCCTTCCAGTGAGCACACAGGGCTGATTTCCTTAAGAATGGATAGGTTCGATCTTCTTGCAGTCCATGGGACTCTCAAGAGTCTCCTCCAGCACCATAATTCAAAAGCATCAATTCTTTGGCGATCAGCCTTCTTTATGGTCCAGCTCTCACTTCCATACATCACTACTGGGAAAACCATAGCTTTAACTATACAGACCTTTGTCAGCAAGGTAATGCCTCTGCTTTTTACAAAACTGTCTAGGTTTGCCATCGCTTTTCTCCCAAGAAGCAGGCGTCTTTTAATTTAGTGACTGCTGTCACCATCTGCAGTGATCAGGAACCCAAGAAAGTAAAATTTCTCACTGCCTCCATTTCTTTTCCTTCTATTTGCCAGGAGGTGATGGGACCAGTGGCATGATCTTAGTTTGGTTTTTTGGTTTTTGATGTTGAGCTTCAGAGCATATTTGTCTTCAATATACTGTACTTGTGCTAAGACTTTTTTCATTATACTTTGTTTTCCAGTCCAGCGGGAATAACAATGCCTATATAAAATGGTTTTGCGCTTGTTTAACATGTGGAATGAACTATCTGAAGGAGTGGTTCAAAATTATTGCTCCACAGGAAAAGGAATACTCCTACTATTCAGGGGCAGCGAAATCCGCCTCAAGGATAGACATGATATGGATGTCGACAGGACTAATACCATATGTGAATAAGTGTGATATTATGGCTAAATCCATATCGGATCATAACCCGATTATGATAAGATTAAAAGAAAGGAAGGCTAATATTAAAAGATGGCGAATGGATGATAGAATCTTAGAAGATGAGACTTTTGTAATAAAGATGAGGGAGCTAATAAAAGAATTTTTTAGAATTAATATGTCAAACGAGGTAGAATTACCAACCGTATGGGATGCCAGCAAGGCTTACTTCAGGGGTATTTATATTCAGCAGAAAGGTAGGATGAAGAGGGAAAAAGCTGAAAAAATGGAGAATATAAAGAGAGAGATAAAGTTAAAAGAGATGGAATTGGGGGAAAAACCCAAAGATAGTAATTTGGCAACAGAAATCAGAATTTTACAAAATAATCTTATACAATTGACAGATGAAGAAATAGAAAATAGAATTAAATGGGCTAAACAAAGAGTATTCGAATATGGGGGGAAAACGGGGAGATTATTGGCGTGGCAACTTAAGAAAAGACAGAGCGAACGGTTAATAACGGCAATTAAAGAAGGAGAAAAAAGATGGACCAAAATGGAAGATATCGAAAGGTGTTTTGTGAAATATTACAAAAAACTGTATAGAGGAAAGGATTTGAATAAAAGCAGGTTAGAAGAATATTTTAACAATCATAAAGGAATCGGTATGAAGCAGGAAGAAAAAGAACTATTAAACAAACCGGTGTCAAGACAAGAGATAGAAGAGGCGGTAGACAAAATTAAATTAGGAAAATCCCCAGGAACAGACGGTCTCTCAGGTAAACATTATAAGATATTCAAGAATGATTTAGTTGAGGTCTATCAAAGAATAACAAATGAAATTTTAGGAAGAGGGGTGATACCAAAGTCTTGGCAGGAGACATACATAACATTAATACCAAAAGAAAAAGGCGGGAAGGAAGAGATGGGAAATTTCAGACCGATCTCCCTGTTGAATATTGATTATAAAATATTCGCAGAGATACTGGCAAGCAGAATCAAAGGGATATTAAATAGAGTAATAGGAGGTGAACAGCAGGGATTCTTACCTAAAAGGAAAATGAATAGTAATATAAGAATTATTTTGGACTTATTAGAGTATGCCGACTGGAACCCAGGCAAAAAGATAGCGTTTATATTTTTAGATGCTGAAAAAGCATTCAACAATCTAAATTGGGAATTCATGAAAGAAGCTTTGGGAAAATTAGGGGTAGGGAATAAATTTATGAAGGGAATTAATGCAATTTATAATAAACAGGTGGCAAGACTAATAATCAATGGAAGGATAACTGAAGAATTTGAGGTAACTAAAGGGACGCGTCAAGGATGCCCGCTGTCCCCATTATTGTTTATTTGGTCTCTAGAATTCCTGATCCGAGATATCAGGGAGGATAAAGAATTTAAAGGGATTAGAGTGGGAGGAAGTGAGTATAAAATCAGAGCTTTCGCTGATGATTTGGTAGTTATGATGGAAGACCCGATAGAAACAATAAAAAATTTGGATAAGAAATTGGCGGTGTATGGGGAATTGGCAGGATTTAAAACAAACGGAGGGGAAACTAAAATAATGATAAAAAATATGAGGAGGACAGATATAGAGGATTTAAGCCAAATAAAGGATTGGGAAGTGACGAATAAAATAAAATATCTAGGGGTAATATTAACACCAAATAATATAAATTTATTCGAGGATAATTATGCTAAAACATGGATCAAAATTAGAGAGGATTTGGAAAGGTGGACCGGGCTCAACTTGACGCTAGCAAGTAGAATATCGGCGATTAAAATGATGGTCTTGCCTAAAATGCTTTTTCTATTTCAAATGTTGCCCATAAAAATTAAAAAAGAGACGTTTGAGAGGTGGAAAAAAGATCTTAGTAAGTTTATTTGGCAAAAAAAGAAAGCGAGGGTTCAGTTTAGATTGTTGACGGATGCTAAAGAGAGAGGAGGGTGGGGGGTCCCAGATTTAAAGCTGTATCATGCGGCAGCCAGCTTATGTTGGATGAAAGAATGGTTCACTCTAGAAGACAGAGATTTATTGAGACTAGAAGGATTCAGGAATTGTGGAGGATGGCATGCGTACCTGTTGAAAGAAAGAAAGGGGGATTATAATCTATTCACAAATCATATAATTAAAAAGTCACTGTTTTATATATGGGAAGAATATAAGAATCTATTAGAACCCAAAACCCCATGGTGGGCATCACCTTTCGAAATGGTGGCAATGGATAGTAACCCGAAGGGAGGGAAGTGGCAGACATATAAAGATCTTGTGGAAAAAGTAGATGGTGAATATAGATTAAAATCATATCAACAGGTTGAGTGCTTCTGTCAAAGTTGGTTTCAATATTGTCAAGTACAAAGTGCATTTAATAAACATAAAATGATAGGTTTTTTGGAGAACAAATCAAAGCTACAAGATCTATTAATTGATAACCCCAAAAAACCATTGGCAAGAATTTATAATTTTTTACTAGAATGGGAGATGAAGGACGAGGCGGTGAAGCATGTGATGATCAAATGGGCACAGGATGTGGGAAAAACAATATATAGTGAACAGTGGGAAAGGCTATGGAGAATTGACATTAACTTCACAGCCTGCATGGGAATCAGGGAAAACATCTGGAAAATAATCTATAGGTGGCATCTAACACCTGGAAAGTTAGCAAAAATATATAAAAACGATGCCGATAAATGTTGGAAGTGCAAGGAAATTAAAGGGGATTATTTCCACTGTTGGTGGGGTTGCAAAAAAATAAATAAATTTTGGACAGAAGTTTATGAGAATGTTAAAAAAATATTAAAATGGACATTTGAGAAAAAACCCGAGATCTTATTGTTAAGCCTGATCCCGGAGGATGTGCCTGCAGATAGAAAGAACATCTTGCTTTACGCCTGCGCCGCGGCCAGATTATTAATAGCACAAAATTGGAAGGGAGAGAAATTACCGACTATACAGGATTGGCGCATTAAATTAGTGGAATTTATGAATTTAGCTAAATTAACCGCGATAATTAGGAAAGTCCCCAAACAGAAATGGATAAAAGAATGGAAGTATGTAGAGGATTACCTTAGAGCTGAAGGTATTAGTGCTAGATGGGTAATTTGCTTTGATTAAATTCACACAAGGTTATGGGAATTGTAAGAATAGGTGAAGAAAATGAGATAAATGTAAATGATGTGTTTTTTAAGGGAAAGCATAGTAACGTTCAGTATAATAGGAAACCGATATGTAAATGTTGGGAAGTTTATTGTAATTTTATTTTTTGTATTTTCCTTTTTTTCTCCTTTCTTTTTTCCTTTTCTCCTTTTTTCCTTTTTCCTTTATTTTTTCTAATAAGTTTCTAATAAGTTTTGGTTTCCTTTTTGTACAATTCTGACTTATGTTTGTACTAATGTATTTTATTTGCGTTGATTTATGTTATGTTATGTTGTGTTGAATCATATGGATTTTATTGTTAATATGTGTAATATTTAATAAAGTATTTTAAACTTCTAAAAAAAAACCAAAAAAAAATTATTGCTCCCATTGATTTCTCACCCATTCCTGCAGACAGAGCATTCCAGATTAGGAG
Organism: Zootoca vivipara; assembly: GCF_963506605.1. Taxonomy (NCBI): domain Eukaryota; kingdom Metazoa; phylum Chordata; class Lepidosauria; order Squamata; family Lacertidae; genus Zootoca; species Zootoca vivipara. Next base: position 92,546,851 of record NC_083280.1, read on the forward strand.
GCTAAATAATACTGGTTTTAGTTAAGGTGTTTATGCTGAAACAATGCAGGATAAATGAACTGACAGTTCCCCCTTTACAGTCTATAAGTGGTCATTACACTAGACAGAACATTGACTTTTGACTGAAGCATTCATTTCCAGTCTTTCTAGCCAAAAAAGGTGGGGGGAGATAGATAAGTTGAGGCAGGCTATAGAATTATTTCTGAAGTTTTTCAGAGCTGATGAAAGAACATCAGGCATCAATCCCTAAAATTACAGAAAAGGACTTTAAAAGTAGGGGTAGTAGTAGAATAAAAGTTATTTTCATTTGGAACCCAGCTGCTAGGTTGGATTATTGCCCTTTGGAAATATCAGCAAAAAATCCACCAACCCTACTTTTTTTTATTATTTTTTAAAAAAACCTTTAAAAAGATTTCCTGATTTCAGCCTATTGGCTCAAACAATTAAATTCTCCTGGTTTAAATTTGCCTTTCACTTCAGCAAGGTATGTTATTGTTCTGCACTTATTCTCCTTCCTGTGCTAGCTCCCCTAACCGTGCAAAACAGCTGTTACCCCACCCAACACAAGATATTCTTATCATCCAAATTGAGAAGGCTTTCTGGCTTGCCATCAGACAAGTACCTTGAGGGGCAGGGGGAATCTTAATGGTAAAGCAGGAATTCAACTTTCCTGAGTTGATCAGAAAGAAAGGCAACATTTTTCTAATGCACCGAGCTGTTTCTGAAATTTCAAATTAAAATATCCAACTTGGTATTTCAGCTTTTTGCACACAAGTGAAACCAATTATAGCTTTAAAGGTCAGGAGCTGGAAATTCCAGGTCCAAATCCAGCCCAGTGCAGAGTGCCAGACAACTCCTCAGTTGACGGATCAGAGAGGCATTTCGAGTGAGTGGCTCTGGGGCAGGCAAGGAGACTTCTTGGCAATCTCCTCTGGAGGGGGGACAGGTCTTGGCTCCATCTTTATGACCTCGAAGTGACCCTTCCATAACATTTTGCTGACAAAAACCTGGACTTTTCATTTATCTGACTCATATTTCTGGAAGGAATCATTCATGCAACACGTGCACACACTCTTGATGATCGTATAAACACTGCCTGCTACGGACAAAACCTTTATGGCACATTTCCATCATCACAATATCCCTTTTAAGGGGAGATTTGTTTATGGAATTGGATTTAAACATTTAGCGATTCACAAATTGCAGCAGATTGTCAGCGCAGCTCCAGGAGTCTTAAAGATGCTACCTGTCAGGGTTTTTGCGACTACTCTTGAGTAACGACCCTCCACATGCTTGTCTTTCAGGAACTTTTATTGGTGCACATAATTTACAGTGAACTGAGCTGCTGGTTTCATGTCTCATCAGTCCGATTCAGAATCCGGCACTGCCCCTTTTCGCAACCTTGACCAACGTAAGAGTCGCAGGACAGCTAACCTCCTCCCCTTTCTCTTCCTCCTTAATTCCGGTGTCGGGGAGGGGAAGGTCTCCGACCCTTCTGAGTCCCCTCCTCTCTTTCCCCCTCCCTCTCTTCCTGCCTGAGGAGCAGTGGCTCTTGGATGTTGCCAGAGCTCTGGCACTCCCTCTCCGTCTCCTGACCTTCCCCTTCTGACCCTTCGCTTTCATTACTGCTGGGAGATGGGCTGCTCCTGATGTTCCCTATAAGCCCTCCCCCTTACACTACCCATACCCATGAACTGTATGTGTGGGCTGCAATTTAATATAAATCAAAAATAAAAGAGTCAGGCAATCCAGTGTTTGTGAACATAGGCACTTACACTTAGAGGTATGTCTAAAGGATTAATTCATTCATCTTACATCACTGATGGAGTGCACTGATCAATTATTTGTTGAGCTAGGGATTGTTTTTTGTTTGCAGGTTGCTAGTTTGTGATAGTGGCTTTAGTAGGCACCCCTAGACACCTGGCTGCAGTTGCCCATGTTCTGGTGACTACTGTAATGGGCTCCATGCAGGGCTGCCCTTGAAGACTAGGCTGCAGCTGGTGCAGAATGTGACTGCAAGATTGATAAGTGGGGCAGCCTGATGTGAACATGTGCCATCAGTTCTGGAAACACTCCACCGGCTTTCTACCATAATATGATTAAATGGGAAGTTCCTGTGTTGCAGCAGCTTCTACATCACAATATATAGAGCAGCCCATGTCTTTCAGAAAGAGAAAGATTTCATTTTAGTGAACTGATTACATTAACCGAAGTTACTCTGCCCATGATTGTAGTGTTGCATCAACGTCCAAACAGTTGTGATTGCCGTGTGCCAAATGTTTCCGCAATGTATAGTGAAAGCGTATCTATTGCTGACCGTACAGCCCTGTGCATATCTATTCAGGAGGAAGTCTCATCGTTTTCCATGAAACTAACTCTCAGTTTATCATGGCAAGCTTTCGATGGGTCTGCCCTTAAAGAGGGGCCAGTAACTGCAACTGATGCAACTAGCCACCACTAGTCAGGGCAGGGAGGCAGAATCACATAACAACAGTCTAGGAGGATTCGTACTGGCTGCTGTATGTTACCGGGCCAAACTCAAGGTATTGGCTTTTAACACAGAAAGTCGAGAATGTGAAGAAGCATCTCTCCTCACACCACCCTGTCGATCTATTCAGATCTGCAGCAGAGCCCCTCCTGGTGGTCCTGCCATGTGTGAGGCTCATTGTGTGTTGACCCAGGATATGCCTTTGGGGGGTGGTGCCTTAGATATGGAACTCCTTCCCTCCCTCCTGAGGCACCATTGATGTCAACATTACCTATATGTTGATGCTTCTGTTCTCTCAGGCTTCTGTTGGGGACTGGTGATCTGACTGTTCACTGTGCACTTGCTTTCATTGTATTCTTCTTATATTTTGAATGCTTGTTATTTTCCGTGTGTGTATGTGTGTGTTTAGGCAACCCATTACAGAATCATAAAAGTGATAAAGGGCAGCAGCATATAAGTGCAATAAATGAATGAATTGCATATAGGATGGCAGTCTCAGAAACCTAGCCAATGTGATACAGTGAAAACATGATAATGATTTTGCTCCATGAGTTATGCATAAAAGCAACTCCTGTTCCTTATGTACCATATAAGAACTTGCAATATTTTACGTACTGTTGCTGCTACGAGAATCAGTCAATAGCAGTGGTGTTCTTCTGTTTCAGTGTCCCCCCCCCCAAAAAAAATCACTCCATTCCTTTTGTGGGTAAGGGATATGTTACAGAACTATTGTACAGCATTTCCCATGGCTTAATTTTACTTATATGGCTCTTATTTTTCTTATGAATAAATCACTTTTATTTTTACCCCATTGGTCATTATTTGCCTAATCACAAAAAGCAAAGCTTTGATTTATAAATAAGGACACACTTGATTTTGAGGTTCCATGGTTTTTCAAAGGTTAATAAATGGCAAACAGATGTTATGCCCGTGTTTAATAGCATGCTATTGCTCTTAGGATTTGACAGAATGTTGTAAGGAATGTTATGGATGTGGGTAACATATGTCTGTGGTCATGTGACCACTGGAGAAAAGCAACATGTTGATAACCTTGATATAAATAAAGATGTTGCTGAGCATTGTCATTTGCTGACAATGAGTGCTGGCAACTTGTAAGGCTTTGCTATAAAGGTGATGTCAGCATTACCACCTTGCCCTGCCAACTTCTTCTGCTGCTCAGTCTGAAGACTGGAAAATAACTGGCTCCTTTCTGTTCTCAAAAACTACATTTACTTACATTGGTCCTGAAATCATCACCAGCTGTTCCTCTTCTGGCAACGGCTGAGAGGAATGGAGATCAGGGTCACCCTCTCTCTCCACACACGCCACACACTTCATCCTTTTCCTCATTTTTTCCTTCCTGCTTCTTCTCTCTTTTGGCCTAGAATAATGGGAAATGTAGTACCAGCCCCCAGGGAAACTGGCTTAGTGGCTACTCAGCCTAGAGGGAAGCTATAGTTTTTAAAATAAAAAACACACCGTGGGGGATATTTTTTTTCTGATCATTTTCCACCTTTATTTGTCCTAAGCTGAATCATTCTCACAGGAGTTTGCTCCTTTCTAGGCATAAGATTTATATCAATGGGGTAAAAAGAAACCCTTTCATCGCAATATCTGTCAACAGGTGTTTTTTTAATGTATTGTTATATTCTAACCCACAGGTGGTGCTGTGGGTTAAACCACAGAGTCTAGGGCTTGCTGATCAGAAGGTCAGCGGTTCGAATCCCTGCAACAGAGTGAGCTCCCGTTGCTCGGTCCCAGCTCCTGCCCACCTAGCAGTTCAAAGCACATCAAAGTGCAAGTAGATAAATAGGGACCGCTCCGGCGGGAAGGTAAACGGCATTTCCGTGCGCTGCTCTGGTTTGCCAGAAGCAGCTTTGTCATGCTGGCCACATGACCTGGAAGCTGTCTGCAGACAAACGCCAGCTCCCTCGGCCTATAGAGCGAGATGAGCGTGGCAACCCCAGAGTCGGACACGACTGGACCTGATGGTCAGGGGCCCCTTTACCTTTACCTTTACCTATATTCTAATGCACTTTCAGTGTATGAAGTGCTTTACCTCAAGGGCAGAAACACCCTCCTTGTGGTTTTCCTTGCCACAAATGACAAGAGAACAGAAAAACAACGCTCTCTGCTTTTGCTTAGTCACCTGCACCACTTTGCTTACAGGAGATTCTCACCACATGTTAGGCAATGGCACAGCCAGGGCCGGACCTTGGCACCCCTGTGGCCCCAAATGTTCCAGTTGTTCCAATTGAATGCTAAACGGCAGATTTTCCCAGGGAAAAGCGACAGGGCAAATAGAGGCGTGGATGAGTGCTTATTTCCAAGTAAATGCCTTTAGTATAGAAGCAAACTCTGTTCTATTCCTGTAGCCATGATGATTTAAGTAAGTTTCAAAATGCAAAACTGCGGGTGCTCAGGGTATTTCTTTTTTATCGCAGTTGGCAAACTGTATTTGGTTTGGATTTTGTTCTTGCGCATCAGGAATGTAGAAGCAGCTATAAAACATGGAATGGGGGGAAGAGACAGCGAATTGTCAATTCACACAACCATCTAAAGTTGGTGCCTTGTAGGAACACTACGTTCAGAGTTTAAAATTACCTAGCTGTACCACTGACATCAAGGTGGATGCTGAGGTGGAGAGCCAGTGTGGTGTAGTGGTTAAGAGCGGTGGACTCATCATCTGGGGAACCGGATTCGTGTCTCTGCTGCTCCACCTGCAGCTGCCTGGTGACCTCGGGCTAGTCACACTTCTCTGAAGTCTCTCAGCCCCACTCATCTCACAGAGTGTTTGTTGTGGGGGAGGAAGGGAAAGGAGAATGTTAGCCGCTTTGAGACTCCTTAGGGTAGTGATAAAGCGGGATATCAAATCCAAACTCCTCCTCCTCCTCCTCCTCCTCCTCCTCCTCCTCCTCCTCCTCCTCCTCCTCCTCCTCCTCCTCTATGTTGAAATTGCCATCTGTAACTCCAGGGAGAACTCATACAAATGGCTGTTTCACCACAGATTCTACCACACATTAATTTACATACCTGCATTTGATGTGATATGATCTGACTATTATTAATAATAATATTACTACTATTTGGCAGGAATGTTACTGCCTCTACAATTTCCAGGGGTTTGGCTAAGAGCAAAGAAATTCCTGCAGGAAACAGCCAAGGTGGAGACCCAGAAAGTTTCTGGTACAAGCCAAGCTTTGGCCACAAACGCAATAAGTGAATTCTCCATGGGGAGGGCAGTTTAAGAGGTTCACAGATATAGTCACCAGATTGCCAGTGGGATTGCATTCTGACACAGGGACAGCTTCCGGCAGTACAGGGTTTTACCCCTCAAAATGGCACCAGGCTGTGCCTTGCCCTGGGATGCATCAGTTCAATGGTTGTTACAAACTCATCCAGTCTACTGCTCTTCCCCTTAGATCCATAGAGTCCCACAGCACTGAGTTAATAGTGTGTGTCTTTCTCACTAAAATAATTGGGCCCAAGTGAAAAGGGAAGAACACAAGAGCACAGTGGTTGCCATTATGGGCTTATGACTTCCTGCTGTCCTTTTATATTATGTTTAGCTAAATGTCACATGCCTTGTTATATGCTGTGGTATATGCGTGTGTCACCCTACCCTACAGTGTGCTAACAAAATGTGATGTGGGTAAGCTGTCTTACACTGCCTTTCTCAATTAAATTAAACCAGCCAACTCTTATTTGGCTAACAACTAATCTTATTATAGCATAGCGACTGCCACACACTCCTAGGAATGTTGCTGTGGAGAGCTAAAAATCTGAATGAGAAAAGCCAGGCCTTTCTGACAGTGCAGTAATTAAAACAAAGTCATCCACTTAGTTGAGATCAGAAAAAAGTAGAGTTCAAAACTCTCCTAAGAGAAATAAATTGGGGGAAATTGCCTTTCAGTGGGTTATTGTACTAACCTTTACATACCCTTGTAATAGTGTGCCCCAGCGGAATTGAAGATTGAAGAATCGCTTTGTCCAGCTTTCCTTTGCTGGCAACCTGAAGTGAGGAAGCGAATCAGCTGCCTCATTACAAACAGCAGAGCTTCGTTGGCTTTGCAAGATGGATGGAGGAGCGCATGGCTGAGAGCCAAGGCTTGCAACAATGCAGTTGCTCACTCTGAATATGCTGGCCGCCTCTTAACTGCTCTGAGGGGAACCAAGCTTCCTAACCAGGAGAGCACCCTTGCATTCATCTCTAGTCATTCCGTGCCACACAACTCTGGGAAAAGAGTTCTGGGAACATGCTTTGGGGTGCCCTCCCTCTTACCAGGCTTCTCTACCAATGGAGGGGAGCCTGTTCTGTTCCAGTTGTTGCTTGAGTCCAACTCCCCATCACACTGGCTGTGCAAACTGGGGCTGGTGGAGAAGTCAATGAACACCTGGATAGCTGCAAGTTTGTCATCACTGTTCTGTATTGAACTTCTGACAGCTGAGGGGTGGAAGCCCACTTCGCTCTTATCTCCCAAAGCTTCATGGTTAAAGGAATTAGTCGTCCTCAGAGGATGCTCTCATGCTGAGGAAAACCAGTCTGTGTTTTGTGCATTCTAGTTCACCAGAGTCTGGACTAGTTTCAGTTTTACACAAAGTTCCAGACCCTGAGGCAGTTTCTGCTGGGCTTTTTCTCACACCTAAGGTGTGTGTTAGGCTGGGTGCACACAAGCCGATCTGTAGCACAAAAATGTGGTTTTTGTGCTCCCCCTCAACATGCTGCTTTCAATCTAGTTTTATTCTAGATCCTGTCATCCACAAGGGTAGATTTAGTTGCTTGATATGTGTTTGCAAACCCCACCCTTATTATTGTAATCCACACATTTTCCTCCCTGCACATGCCCCAGGTGAATGGAGGAGTGGTGATTATGATCTTTGTGTTTATGTGCCCATAATGCCATTGGGCAGGTGACTCTACACCTGCATTACCAACGCCACTTAAACTATTTTCAAACTAACACAGAGGGGTAATAGAGAATCAGTTTTCCATGAGCTTTTAATTTTGGAATGAAACCAGTTTCTTAAGGTGGACTTTTCAGGGACAAAAAACTTGTAGTAAATCTGGATTGTGTGTGGACTATGTTTGGGGGGGGCAACCAAGTACACAGACTCCATTGATTCTAGAATAAAATGTGTGATGTGGTCTGATTCTCTGAACAACACATTCTTTTAGTTCTAAAGAAAGTGCTTTAGACACTATCCTTAGTGGAAAGAATGCACCTTACAGATGCTACTGCCAAACCAGCAGATAGTTTGCAACTGACTGATCTGTGCTCCCAAACAGGTAGACCTGGATGAATATCACTGCTGTAACAAACAGTTAACATCTGCTATGATTCTGGCTTCCTTTACCAGAATTGCCAGCTGCATTTAGGTCAAGCAAACTTCATTTCTGCTTTACAAAGGAAACTTCAGATTGGCTGGTTGCTTCCTGAGAGGCCCAGAGCAAATCCTGACTTCTGTTCTTAGGAGGAAACAAAGGGCAAATGCATAAGAAACAGAAGAGAAGAGAAAAGCAGATTTCTTGGAAAGCGCCCATAGAAGGACATAACCAGTGGCAGAGAATCAAGCTTCCGTATGACAGAGTTCGATTCTTAGCTTTATCTCTTCTAAATCTGACCATATATTAGTCTATATACAAATGGTGAACTCATTCTCCAAGTTTATGTAGACAAAATGTCGCCATCCATGTGGGGCATTATGTTGTTGTTGTTGTTGTTGTTGTTGTTGTTGTTGTTGTTGTTGTTGTTGTTGTTGTTGTTGTTGTCCCATGCACTGCCGAGCCTCTGCCTATAATATTTGAGAATTCTTGGAGAATAGGGGAGGTCCTTGCAGACTGGAGGTTGGCAGGCACGCTTGGAGGGGCAAGTCTCAACTGTTGCTCCTCTGCATCATGAGGCCATTGCTGTGGCGGTGGGGGCAACAGCACATGTGCTGCTCCTTTGGTCTCGCCGACCACTCGGAGGCTGAGGTTTTTGAAAACAAGCAGTGCTATCATTGTCAGGAAGCCAGCCTGCAATGGTGCCCACCAGAGAGGTGCCTGAGTTGTGCATTCTGGCAGAAAAAAAAGCTCTGGTTACCCTCATTCTCAGCTAACAGTCTGGGAGCTCCTCCAAACAACCTGTTGTCTTCAGCATTCACCTTTTTTGTGGGAAGCTTACACTGAACATTATTGAACATTTATCCATTCTAATTTGTTTGTGAGGAGGTTATGCAACAATGAACATTCATCCAGGATTCATATGTTGCTTTCACGGTGGTTATACATCTTTTCTTGAATCATGTGTTACGCCTACCCTTTTCAGTGCATTTTTCTGTCGCTTTCCAAAACATCGTTTTTTAAAATAATAATAATAATAATAATAATAATAATAATAATAATAATAAGCAAAGCAGATTTATCACTGGGACAACAGAGCACTTTAATCAACTTCATTTGTGCAAACCTAAATAGCCAGCATGTGAGTGCTTCCTGCAAAATGCTGACAACCGGGAAGTGACATGAGAAATCAGTGACATGAGAAATCAGTTCCACTTCCGAGTGGGACCGGGTTGCGCTCAGCCAATCAGATAGCATCCCACATCACGCTGATGGGTGACTCGGCCATGCCATTTACCAGGCAGCCAATCAGGACGCTGTGGGGGCATAGCTGGGGCCAATTTAAACCGTGGCACGACTCCGGCAGCTCCTCTTTCAGCCTCACACCGTGGATCTGCAGCTTTAGCCGCTTTGGTGATCTGTGTCTTCACCTCCCTCCATGTGGCGCCAGCCCCCTTTGTTTGGCATTGGCGGGGCTCCCCCTACTGGTGGTTTACCCTTCCAGACTTCCTGCAAGGCGGGCAGGAGTCAGATATAGTCTGTTGATGCCAATGCCTAAGCCAATACCACTCACATAATGTAACCAAAAAGTTGTGGCCTCAATTTTGCCCATTAACATTAACCTAAATTCTGTGTCCTTGTGTCTTTATTCCCCTGGGGGGTGGCTTGGGGGTCTTGGGCACAATGATGCTGTTTTGAATACAGGCGGCTCCCTATATAAGTGGGGATTGCATTGCAAACCCCTGCGCATATCAGTGAAATCACATAAAATGGGGAGTCGCCTGTATCACCTCAGCTGACATGTGGGGGAAATGTGCTTGGAAGCTGAGCCTGTCAATGGAGGGACAGCGCTGCAGGCACAGCTGTTAGGAGGGAAGCCTCAGAAAAGCCCCACTTTGCCTCCAGGTTGCAAGACACATCCTCTTCAGGCTCTGGGGAGCGTCTCCTCATGAGCCAGGAGGGCTCTCCAGGGTGCTCCCCATTTCCAGGATCCACTTCCAGGATCCTGGCACCTTGCGCGTGTAGTCACATGCAAAAAGAGTGCATGTAAATGGGGAGTTGCCTGCATAAGATAACCAGACCCGTCTTGAAAATACCTATTTATGTATATTAGGCAGCTTGCTTTCCTTTAAAAAAATGTCTCTCATCAAATAAATCTTGTATTAGTTGGCTGTATCCAATTAGCCACTTGACAATTCATAACCTTCCTCACAAAATGAAGCACACATACACATGCCGATTTGTCACACATGCTAAAATGTAACAGAAGTCAACTGGGCCACTGGTTTTCCTTCAGGATTACAATGGCACAGATCAGAGCCTATTAAAAATTGTTGTTGTTGTTTAGTCGTTTAGTCGTGTCCGACTCTTTGTGACCCCATGGACCAGAGCACACCAGGCACTCCTGTCTTCCACTGCCTCCCGCAATTTGGTCAAACTCATGTTCGTAGCTTTGAGAACACTGTCCAACCATCTCGTCCTCTGTCGTCCCCTTCTCCTAGTGCCCTCCATCTTTCCCAACATCAGGGTCTTTTCCAAGGATTCTTCTCTTCTCATGAGGTGGCCAAAGTACTGGAACCTCAGCTTCAGGATCTGTCCTTCCAGTGACAGTATTAAAATATCTGTCCTTCCAGTGACAGTGTATTAAAAATACAGTGATTCAAAGATGTGCAGTGACCTTTTTAATGTGTGCACCATTGTTTGGGGAATACGCATGCATGCACATTGAATATTTCAGAGATGCCTTGAAGCATTGCTTTGCTATCCATTTCATGCAACAACATTATAGATTTCTAGTCATGGTACAGGTTGAATGTAGGGCTTATACACAATTACAGTACCTTTCTTCCACTCTTTCTAGGCATGATCTGCACTTTAAAGCTCTGTGTCCGAGTGGCCCATTTTTTTTTTGCTATGAAAGGCAGCTCTTTAAAGCTCAGTTGGAGCAAACAGCTGTCCACAGAAAACCCAGATTGACTTTTGCTCCATTTTTTTTTTTTTTGCTTGGGATTTTGCAAGGAATGCTTGGGGGGGGGAGCAAAAGAAAGCTCAGACGTGGAGCTTTTAAGCACAGACCCATGCCTGGAAAGAGCAGGGCCAAAGGTAAATGTGGATGAGCTCTTAGAAAGCCATAAGGCTTTGTAATGCACATGCATTTTTGCATCAGCACATTGTTTTTTTTTTAAAAAAAAGTTTCTTCCAGTTAAGAATATTAGATCCTTTTCTGAAAGTTATTTTCTTTTTAGCCAATAGTGACTGTACCCCTTTGGGAGGAGGGTTGCATCCATACAAAAAAGGAGGAGGGCTGTTTTCTTCTATGTGTCCGTCTACACACACACACACACACACACACACAGAGGCAGAAAGAAGGAGCTTCACTGATGCTTTGTACCTGAGCCAGATCTATTTATCAGGACTGAGAAAGCATGTAATAGTTGCACATCACAACCTGTTGTTGAGGTCCTGCTGGTTTCACACACACTTACACACCAGATTCAAAATGGACATGCACTGCAGTCCTATATTACATTTTTCAGTTGTTACGGAAATATTGGTTTTTCCCCCCCTTTCTTTTGCTTATGGATCCTGGGAAGGTATCTATAGCCACATGCAGGGGCAATTTCCTCTTCCTGCTGCTAATGGGGCTGAATAAGATTGCAATCTGTTCTTGGAACAGAAACTAAACCTGCAAACACGCAAACATATGTTGGCTATATTACTGTGAGCTGTTCTCCAGAAACACTGAAGTTCTGAAATATGGAGATCAGGAAACAAGACCAGCCTCTGACACTCACAGTTTAGTCATTTGTTGTTGTTGTTTGTTTATAAGTGGCTTTCTTCAGCTTATAGACTTTGCAGGCACTTTTGGCTGACATCAACAAAGCATTGCCCAAGGTGCCTGCAAAGTCTATAAGCTGAAGACCTTTGCCGGGAATTTTGCTCCTCTCAGCAAAGAAATGCTTTCACAGAGATTTTATCAAAGAGTTCGTGTGGTCTGCATGCTTTGCTCTGAGAATGCAGTCATTTGGAGAATGTGTCATCTGAGCCATACTTTCTAGATATACAGCTGTTGCTTTGGGTCATGGGGGGGGGAGAGAAGTCCTACTCTTGCAGAGGTTGAAAGAAATGAACTGTTGTATGAACTGAGATTCTGCATGTTACATTCTTCATACAAAGAATGAGTGCATCCTTTAATTGCTGAAATGAACCACATTTTGTGATGAGAGTTAGTGTTACCAGTTGCAAAGACAGGTAATGTCTGACAAGCACATATTTAGGTTAATATATTTTTCTTTTATTTGCTTCTTGAATCTCTGCTGATTGGGCCCTCGACTGCTTCCACAGAATCACTCAGTGTTGCGAGTGCTGATAAAAAGGAGAGTTTCAACCTTTCATGCGTATGTAAATCATCATAGTGATCCATAGTTAAAATTTGGAGTCGGTGAATGTGTCCTCTTTCTTGCTTTTCAAAATATGGCAACCCTAAGTGAGCTGCAGATGACACAACCTTGATATGCAGATATGCAGATGACACAACCTTGATGGCAGAAAGCGAGGAGGAATTAAAGAACCTTTTAATGAGGGTGAAAGAGGAGAGCGCAAAATATGGTCTGAAGCTCAACATCAAAAAAACCAAGATCATGGCCACTGGTCCCATCACCTCCTGGCAAATAGAAGGGGAAGAAATGGAGGCAGTGAGAGATTTTACTTTCTTGGGCTCCTTGATCACTGCAGATGGTGACAGCAGTCACGAAATTAAAAGATGCCTGCTTCTTGGGAGAAAAGCAATGACAAACCTAGACAGCATCTTAAAAAGCAGAGACATCACCTTGCCTACAAAGGTCCGTATAGTTAAAGCTATGGTTTTCCCAGTAGTGATGTATGGAAGTGAGAGCTGGACCATAAAGAAGGCTGATCGCCGAAGAATTGATGCTTTTGAATTATGGTGCTGGAGGAGACTCTTCAGAGTCCCATGGACTGCAAGAAGATCAAACCTATCCATTCTTAAGGAAATCAGCCCTGAGTGCTCCCTGGAAGGACAGATCGTGAAGCTGACGCTCCAATACTTTGGCCACCTCATGAGAAGAGAAGAATCCTTGGAAAAGACCCTGATGTTGGGAAAGATTGAGGGCACAAGGAGAAGGGGATGACAGAGGACAAGATGGTTGGACAGTGTTCTCGAAGCTACGAACATGAGTTTGACCAAACTGCGGGAGGCAGTGCAAGACAGGAGTGCCTGGCGTGCTATGGTCCATGGGGTCACGAAGAGTCGGACACG